>NW_020174096.1:88937-586700 GCF_003031525.2 Neophocaena asiaeorientalis asiaeorientalis | reverse complement strand
TCCCCACTTAAAAAAAAAAAAAAAAAAAAAAAAAAACAGAAAGAAACTTCTTTCAAATGTATATCCTTTTCCTAAAAGTGATGCTTCTAAGAAAAAAATCCTTGGGGCACTTGCCATGCCACTTCCTCACTGCCACTCTCTCAGTACTTCCCAGGCTGGCTTCTGTGAACCTATTCTTGCAAAAGTGACCTACAACTCCTGTGATGGTTAATTTTATGTGGCAACTTGACTGGACCATGGGGTGCCCAGATATCTTATTAACGTTATTTCTGGATGTGCCTGTGAAGGGGTTCCTGGAAGAGATTAGCAACTGGATTGATGGATTGAGTAAAGCAGATGGCCTGCCCAAGGTAAGTGGGCATCACACAATGTGCTAAAGAGTTGAATAGAACAAAAAGGTGGAGACAGATTGGATTCGCCCTCTCTGGCTGACTGCTTGAGCTGGGACATCCATCTCCTATGCCCTCAGCATCCCTGGTTGTCAGGCCATCAGATCCCCAGTGAAATCTACATCAGCAGCCCCTGAGGCTCTTGGGTCTTCAAACTACACCACGGGCTCTCCTGGGTCTCCAGCTTGCAGACAACAGACCAGGGCACTTCTGTCTGCATAGTCACATGGGCCAATACTTTATAAGAAATATAGATAACATATGGATATGTAGGTATCGATATATAACTGTATCTATTTCCATCTACATAGCTGTGCACATCATTATACACTTTATACACATATGTATATCATTATATACATAGCTCTATATATATACCTGTATATATATATATATCTCCTATTGGTTCTGTTTCTCTGAAAAATCCTGACTAATATAACCTTCTAACTGCCAAATTCAGCCCTCACCTCACTTAGCATCTCTGTGGCATCCGAGACTGGTCATCTTCCTCTCCTATTTTATTTTAATGGCACCATGGTCTTCCAATCTTGTACTACCTCTGCATGAACCCATGTCCCCTGCATCGGCAGGCGGACTCTCAACCACTGCGGCACCAGGGAAGCCCTAAGATTTTTTTTTTTGATGTGGGCCTTTTGTTTTTTTTTTAAGTCTTTATTGAATTTGTTACAATATTGCTTCTGTTTTATGTTTTGGTTTTTTGACCACAAGGCATGTAGGATCTCAGCTCCCCCACCAGGGGTTGAACCTGCACCCCCTGCATTGGAAGGTGAAGTCTTAACCAGTGGCCCTCCAGGGAAGTCCCTCGTACTACCATTTTAGTCTTTTTCATTCTCATACATTGGTTTTTGTTTAGTTTGCTCCTTAATGCTGGTGTACCCGCAGGATTTTTTTCTTGACCTCTTTTTTCCCTTCTCCATATACTTTATCTGGGTGAGTTCATCCATTATCCATGATGGCTTTACTATCTAGATGCTGATGATTCCCAAGCACATCTCCAGGGCAACCTCCTTCTGGCCTACAGATTCGCATTGTCAGCAGTTCTTTGAACATGTTCCCTGGGTACCTACTGAGTTCTCTTCCTCCCCCCTGGAGCACATATGCTCTCCTGGCCTCAGGAGGTATTGATTGAGCCAACTGCCTTCTTGCCGTAGATGCCTGGTGCCAGTAATTCCCCCACTCCCCCAAGCCAGTCTTAACCAAACTTCTGATTCTTGCTTGCCTCCCTGCTATCCTTTTTTGCTGCTCCATTCCCCTTGATTACAGCTTTCTTGCCTCCTCTAACAGCCCGGACCTGGCTCTCATGGCTGATTGGGAGTCTCATTGCTGGCCCTTGGCACACTTTGGGCCTTCCTTGCCTTACTTATTGCTCTGTTCCCTTCCTTGTCTCATTGCCCAGCCTGAAAGTCATTACCTCATCCTCACTTAGGAGGAGTTAAGCAGCTGGCTGTTCCTGTTATCTAACTCTTTCTCTGTTCCAGCAGAAGTCCCAGATTGCAGGCATCACTGATTGCCACTTGATGCAAACTTTTAAAAAGCAAGGAGGTAGGAGGAGAGAGTGAAAATTATACCAGAAATAAAATATTTTTAGGAATATTTTTCTTCCTGTGATGGTACTGGGTATGGGGAACATCGATGTAGTGAGTGAACTTTAGCAGAGGTGTCATTAGAAACCACTGTTCCAGCTGAGCTGGTCTCCAACTAGTTCCACTCACCACTGCCACACACCAGAACCTGGCACAGGGGCCTGACCGATGCTCCTCAGTGGTCCTGTGCCAATTCCACCAACCTGGGCAGGAGGGTCCTCTTTATTTTTGGTAACATCCCTGGAGTTACTCCTAGACCCTGGGAGCCATCTCCAGTAAACCCTCTGCTTCCTTCTTTTTAGCAATATCCTACCCTCCATCCTCTTTTTAGCAGGGAGCTCGTTTCCTTCTCAGGAGCATTGCCTTCCTCTACCTATTCACCTTTTCTCCTGCTTCTTCACGCAGAATCAACTCCTCCCTTACTCCTATAACACTTCCAGAGAGATTGTGGGGAGACGAGGTGGGTTTTGGAACAGGGAAGCAAGATGTATTGTCAGTTAGCCTGTTTAGTGCAGCAAAGAAAGGAAAGAAAACAGTTTAGTTTCTGTATTAAAGTTTTAAAGATTCTGATTTTGCCACTCTTGAAAATACCTTTCAGAAATGTATGCAATTTAAAAAGAATATATTTGAAAAAGAAGAACAAAATTGCAGAACTAAGATTTCCTAATTCCAAAACTTACTACAAAAGCTACAGTAATCGAAGCAGTGTGATTCTAGCAGAAAGACAGACATGTAGACCAAAAGAATAAAACAGAAAGCCGAAGATAAACCCTCGTATATATGGTCAGTTAATTTTTGACAAGGATGCCAAGGCCACTCAATGGAGAAAGGATAATCTTTTCAACAAGTGATGTTGGGAAAACTGGTTATCCACATGCAAAAGAATGAAGTTGGAGCCTGCCCTTGCAACACATACAATAATTAACTCAAAATGAGTTAAAGACTTAAACCTAAGAGATAAAACTATAAAACTCTTAGAAGAAAACAGGTACAAATCTTCATGACATCAGATTTGGCAATGAGTTATTAGATAAGGCAAGAAAAGAAAAAAAATAGATAAAATTGGGTCTATTCAAAATTAAAAACTTTTGTGCATCGAAGGGCACTATCAAGAAAGTGAAAAGATAGCCCACAGAATGGGATAATGTGTTTGCAAAATCATATATCTGATAAGGGTTAAATTTCCAGAATATATTAAAAAGAACACTTACAATTCAACAACAACAAAACAACTCAATTCAAAAGTGGGCAAAAGATTTAAATCGACATTTCTCCAAAGATGAAATACAAATGGCCAGTAAGCACATGAAAAAATGCTCAACATCACTATCCGTCCGTTATGGAAATACTAAACAAAACCACAGTGAGATACCACTTATACCCATTAGGATGGCTATTATATAAAAGAATAAAATACAAAAACATCAGAAAATAACAAATGTTGGCAAGGATATGTAGAGATTGGAACTCTTGTGCATTGCTGGTGGGAATGTTTTCCATTATGGAAAACAGTATGGCAGTTCCCCAAAAAGTTAAACACAGGATTACCCCATGATTCAGCAATTCCACTTCAGGGTATAGATCCAAAAGAATTAAAAGCAGGAATTCAAACAGATATATTTGCACAACCATGTTCATAGCAGTATAATTTATAATAGCCAAAAGATGGAAACAACTCAGATGTTATCACTGAATGAATGAATAAACAATATGTGGTATGGATACAATGGAATGGTATTCTGTCTTGAAAAGGAAGAAAATTCCGATACACGCTGTAATATGGACGGATGAACCTTGAAAACATTGCTAACTGAAACAAGCCAGTCACAAAGGATAAATATTGCCAAGAGTTGCGGGTAGGAGGGAATGGGAGATTATTGTTTCATAGGTAAAAGGTTTCTGTTGGGGATGATGAAAAGTTCTGAAAACGGGCCAGTGGTGATAGCTATGCAGCACTGTGAGTGTGCTTCATGCTACTGTACACTTAAACAGAGTTAACGTGGTAAATTTTACAATTTCCCAAAAAAATTTAAAAATATATCCATGTATGAGAACATTCCTTCCAATGAGGTCACAGTGAAGGATTAATAGAGAGATTTAGAATGCATAAATGAATGGGATGATAGATTTGGTTGCATTAAAGCAAATAGACCTCGCTTCTCCACACCTGGGTGAGAAAAATGTTCACTGTAGCACAGAGAACTCATGCCTTTTCTTCATGTATGGGTTTCTTAATACCAGACGTTTGGTCTCAATCCTTCTCGGAACAAGGAAAGGAACACAGCAAACCCTCTCATCTGTAAAACGAGTAGGTTGAACTAGATAGATAAGCTCGAAGGTCCCTATCAGCTCTAGCGTTTTGCTACTCTCTGAAATTGTAAAGCAGCAGCATGGCACAGTAAGAGGGCTTCTATATATTCTTTCCTGGAAACAGAGCGGAAGTGAGTGAGTTCTCAAAAGAGTCTGAGGTGCGTGGCTTCGGGGCTTTGCAGACTCCCGGCAAACAGGCGCACTCCTAAGTGACTAAGGATGCTGGAGTGGCGCTAATGACGTCAGAAATTGGAAAGTGAGTCTCACAGAACTTCATCCTGTAATGAAGTGCTTATGGCACATAAGTTAAACCCCAGACACAAACGATAAATGAGTAAGCTGAAGGGGAAACTTTGCTTAATAACATCACAGTGCATTAAAAATAAATAGTAAAACTTTAGACATTAAGGCTTCCGTAGGGGTAATGAATCAATCCCTAAACTTCCAGTAAGTCAATTCCAAAATACATTCATTTAAAAAATGTATAATGATATTATTAGGGGCCCCTCCCCCATAAGGTGATTACTTTGGGGGAAGGCCTGACTGCATTCTCTCCTGAAGTATGGCTGTGCTAATACTGATAGGATGATAAAAGAATTAAACTTGCAGTTAATTAAATTTTAAAGAAAATAAGACACGGGGTCTAAGAAGCTGAAGTTTCCATTGAAAATGGATCATGGGGTCAAAACAGACAGCAGCCTTCACTAAGTATTTCTGTTTGCCTCTTGCCCTCCAGAGCAGCGTGATTTCAGAGCTGGCCCCCAGCAGTAAGGCACGGGGTGCATCCTTCCAAAAGTTCCATTGTTTTGTTCTTGAGGAAGCATATAGCAAGTATCAAATGGTCAAGGAGGTCAGAGGAAGAAACACTTATTGAGAGGAGATGCTGGGAAAGCTTCATGGAAAAGGAGTCACTTAAATAACATTGCTTGAAAGCTCACGTAATAGGGCCCCCTTCTCTGGGCCCCCAGTTTTAGAGGGGTCCCATTCCGGCTTTCCTTTGTCCAGGCCCTTCTCCAGGGAGTAAGGAATCCACAGACCCCAGAATTCCAGAAGCCCCTGCCCAAATGGCTCCAAGCTCAAGTGCAGGGCCTACCTTGGTCTCCTGGTGCAGCTGATTGCAGTTGTGATGCTTGGACATGAGAGCTAGGACAGCTACATGGGCACACACAAGGCAGGATGGAGCTGAGCATGGGAAGAGAGGGCGAGGAGAGGTCAGAGGTCAAGTCTTTCCATGCCACCAAGTTCTGGTAGGAAATGTAAGGAATCTGAGAACTGAAAGTTTGAACCCGGCCTTTTGGGTGCTTATAAGTCATAATGACCAAGGTAGGAGGGTAAAGCATATTTAACTCAATAGTTTGTTAGCTTGATTTAATTCTGAAACATTTCAACATATGGTGTGTGGGTGTCCGTTTGCTCTCCTCCCCCAGGTCCCAAGAATCCGAGGGATGCGCCTGCACTTCAAGTATGACTTGAAGGAAGGGTAGGAGTTGGAAAAGCGGAGAGGAGGAGAGGTTTCAGACGGGTGGGATGCAGAGAAGAAAACAGACTCCTAGTTTGACTCCCTCGGGATGTCACTTCTCCAGCTAAATATTGCTAAGTATTTTAATTAATTTCCATTATATTCTAGAATCAGTGTTCCCAAACTTTTCAACTATTCCTGACATTGCCGCTTTCAGTGCCCCTTTCCAAGGCTTCTTTAGGTGCAGCTCCCAGAACTGAGCACAGGGTGGGCAGAGCAGGACCTCGTCCTAAGGGCAGCAGACATTCCTCTTCACCCAGTCTCACATTGATGTTGCCGTCAACTCTAATCCCCACTTCATTTCCATGTCTTGTGGCTGAGTCATGTTTTCCCTATTCTATTTTGTTCCAGTTACATTTTTAATGCAAGTCATATATTTTTCATTTATTTTTTTCTAGAACTCATCCATAAGCATTTCTTTTGGATCCTGAGTCTGTCTCCTGTAAAGTAGGAGAGGGTTGGAGGAGAATATTAGGAAGCTGGTAAATTTCAAATTGCCTTTAAAAGAAAACCAAATTGGATGCTTCCGTCATCTCAAAGCTGCATGATTTTGTAGAAGGGTCATGCCAACACTGATGGAGGAACCTATGTTCCATCCCGAGCCTGAGGGAGAACGCTAGCTTCACACAAACCTCGTAGTTTGAATATTCAGGAGGTTTTCGTGGTTCAACTTCTCACCAAGCGTGTATAGAGCGAGTGAGGGTCTGTCTTCCACTGGCGGAGACAGGGCACTCTCACTAGATGACTGCGTTGTGCGAGCACAGCCAGGACCTGGTTCCGCTGAGTGGCAGTGCCTGTTGGAACCGACACACCTGCAAGCGGAGCCACTCTAGGATTCTGCACTTAAAATACCCGACAAGCGGCTTGCTGAGGCCGTGCTGTGGTTCCAGCACTATGCTAGGTATGGTAGAGGACAGAAAAGGAGGACAAGCCCCTCTCTGCCCTCAAGAAGTTCACGGTCTGCCTGAAGCCCGAGACATGCCAGCAGGGCAGCTGTGCAGCAGGCAGAGCGCCGTGTTCCACAGGCACCATCACTTCGGCCTCTACAACCACCCCTTGAGTGAGGAGCCCATGGTTTGGCAGCAAAATGCACCTCCTGCCCCCAGATGTCTACATTCTCATCCCTGAAACCCGTGAATGTTTTCTCACATGGCAAAAAGGCCTTTGCAGAGTGATTAAGGGTCTTGAGGAGATTATCCTGGGTGATCCAGGTGGGCCCAGTGTGAGTACAAGGAAAACACTCTGTACAGGGGGAACTGGGTGAAGAGCTGGGCAACTAAACCCATGTCCCTTGGGGTACTTCACGGGGAAAGGGAACAGAATAGAATGGGAACTAGGATTTAACAGTGTGTGGCACTATTTGGGGCAAGCCTTTGTATGGCAAGCATTCTGCTGGGCTCTTTGTATACGAGGTTTCTTATTTTAACCACTAACGTGTGACATGGATACTACCATCCCCATTTAAAGGCAACGGGCTCAAAGCTTTGGTGTGACATGTCCTAGTTAACAAGCTTGTAACTTTGGAGCTGGGATTTGAACCTATGTGAATCTAACTTCAAGACCCATACTCTCTCCACACTGATCTCCTGTATAAGTGGAGGAAACAGTCTCTCTGTCTTTTGGTTTTGAGGCATCTCAAAAGGCTCCCTTGCGTGCCTACCTTGATTCTCAAACTGCTGCTATTCTGAGGATTCAGTTGTCCAGGACCTGAGGCGGGCAGGGTCCTTGGGCAGTAGGGCTGGCAAGGCCCCAGGAAGAGCGGCTGGGATTAGGGAGCAGAGACTGGATCTCCCTGGGCCCACCTCCGGCCACCGAATTCTGGAAGACAAACGGGGCCTGGTTTAAAGGCACCTACAGGGTGGGTGTGGAGAGCACCAAAGACGTCTCTCTCCAGCTGCACAGCTTTCTCTCAGGTGAGCCCAGATCGCAGAACACACAGCTCAGCTAAAAAGTGCCTGCAGATGGGCCCGCCCACTTGGGATAACTTTTCTCCTCAATCTCCTTGCAGTGATTAGCCATCTGCACTGGGCCTGCTCTTTCAAAACCCAGTTCAAGTTTGGAGAGAAAGCACGTGCACGCAGCACCGGTTTTTGAAGATGTCCAGCAGAGTGGTGTGAGCTCTCACCAGAGCGCTCATCAAACTGTCGGGCTTCCCTGGAGCTGCAGGTAGAGAACCCCAGCCCAGGATCCTGCCGTCACTCAGGGAATCCCCCTACCCCCAGGGCAGGCATCCTTCTATGGCATTTCCAGCAGAGAACCCTGACCGCACAGTTACAGAACATCCTAAGAGACGGATTCCACTATTGGATGGAACTGTTGAAAGTTCTGCTTCATATATGCTGAGACTACTGTTACCTCGTACACAAAAGTATGAGTTATTATTAAATTTGAAAATAAGAAAAGTACCTGAAGATATATTAACTACATACCAATTTATCTAAATGCGGAGAGACACCATGACCTTTTTGTTTTAGAAATTGTTAGAAACTTTCTCTAAGTGACATTCAAATAATTTATACTGTGAAGGATAATTTGAACTCTTCCTTGCTTTCAGAAGGCATTTTGTATCCGAAAGGACATCAGTGATGCTGGGGCCCTGTCTCATTTTAATGGCACAGTAATTCTCTGTACAAATGCACTGAGTCTTCTAACATAATTAGGATCAATGATCGTCAAGACAGTTTCCATTGGTATCACACAACCACGTTGAAATAGCATATTTTCAGCTTTAGCATGTAAAAATTTTGTTCCATTTGAGCCAGAAAGAATTTCAATATATATACTAGTACTTAAAAAACAAAAACAAAAACAAAAAAAACAGGGCTTCCCTGGTGGCGCAGTGGTTGGGAGTCTGCCTGCCAATGCAGGGGACACGGGTTCGTGCCCCGGTCCAGGAAGATCCCACATGCCGCGGAGCGGCTGGGCCCGTGAGCCATGGCCGCTGAGCCTGCGCGTCCGGAGCCTGTGCTCCACAACGGGAGAGGCCACAACAGTGAGAGGCCCGCGTACTGCAAAAAAAAAAAAAAAAAAAAAAAAAAATACACCATAGGATCAATATAATCATGGATTTCCCTGCAAATTACCATCCCCATTAGATGATTTCAGAAACCAAAGTGAACAGTTAAATAAAGCAAGAAAATTTATAAGCAGAAGAGATTATTGAAAATAAGTAAAAGCTAATAGCTATCGAATGCCTATCATGTGCCAGGCAGTGCTGACACTTAAGTTTTCACCTTTACAATTCGGCAAGGTTGATTTCACCCTTATTTTACAGATGAAAAAAAATTAAAGAGGCTTAAAGAGTTTAAACGACTTGCCCAAGATCACATAATTAGTGCTGCCACTGTAACCTGATCCCAGATCTCTCAGAGCTAAGAGTCCACGTCCTTGCCACTGTTGAAGCTATACCTCTCATATGGGGAGGGAACAATACACACGGTGAAATAAGAAGCGACTGGCTATATTCAATATCCCGAGATAAACCATAAGGGGAAATAATATAAAAAAGAATGTATATATATGCATGACTGAATCGCTTTGCTGTACAGCAGAAATTAACACATTATAAACCAACTATACTTCAATTAAAAAAAAAAAAGCAATCAGGACGTGAATCACCTGCAACAGGAAATGCAAAACAACAGAGGCTTCAGTAATGCAGGAGTTTTATTTCTCTTGAATGCAGAAGGAGGTTGTCTGGGGCTTATAGGGTCCCCCTACGTGTCAAGGATGGAAGCTCCTGGGCTTCAGTTGCTCTGCCCTGTGAGGATTCATGGTCCCAGACAGGGGTAGAGCGCCAACCATTACCGACCTGTTCATTGAAGCTGGCGGAGGAGGGAATAAGGACATCCCACATCTTTAAGGACATGTCCCCAAAGTTGCTCAGATCACTGGCCAGAACATACAGACTCCTAGCTGCAAGGGAGGCTAGGAAGGTAATATTTTAGGTGGCTTTGTGCCCAATTAAAAATCAGGATTATAAGGAAGGAGAGAATGAACATTGAGAGAAACAAGTAACAGCCTCTGCTACAGTGAACTTATGGAATATGCTAGGAATAAAATGTAGACCTGAAAACCTTTATCTCCCCTTTCGTGCAAGTGTATTTCCTATTAACAAAAAATGGAACATTAATTTGTATTTCTCTGGATATTTGAAGTATTTCATGAAAACATGTTAGTAGAGTGATAAACCCTCATTATCCATCACCCAGAATTACTGCTAACATCTTCCTTCAGATCTTAATTAGAAGTCTTGCCTCAGATAAGGCCCCTTTGCTGCCACGCCCCCATTCCACCCCTCTCCATTTCCAGAGGCAACTACTTTTCTGAATGATGTGTTTCCCATTGATGGTTCTATATTTTCTCTCTATAAATAACAACAGTACTTTAAAAAACTATATATAAGTGGCATACATGTCACCTTCTGACAGCTTGTTTTCATTCAATATTTTTTTAAGGCTAGCCATTGGTATTACATATCCAGTTCACTCATTTGAACTGCCTGTTTGCCATCTTATTGTCCATTATACAATTTATCCACTTTCTTGTTCACGGAGATTTAGGGTCCATCTCCAACTTTTCCCAGATACAAGCAATTCAGCTGTGATCAGCCACTAAGTCTCCTCGTCCACACGCGCCTGGATTCCTGAGAGCACTGCTTCTCAAGATGCAAGAAGCACGCGAGTCACCTGAGAAGTCTTGTTAATTGCAAATTCTCACTCAGCAGGGCCGGAGTGGGACCTGGATGACAGTCCTCAGGTGGAGCCCATGCTGTGTCTCTGCAGACACTGTGAGACTCTAAGTATACCCCTGGAGTTGTCAGGTCAGGGGGTACGTCTTCAACTTTCATAGCCACCATCAAACTGAAGCAATTGTTCCCATTTCTCCATTCTCACCAACACTTGATCTTGTGAGACTTTTTGCCTTTTGCCAATCTGAAAATATGAAACAACTAAGTCATATTTCCCTGATTATCAGTGACAATGATCACCTTTTCATACTGTTTTGACTATTCAAGCTTTTTCTGTTCATATATTTTACCCATTTTTCTAATGCAGCGGTTCTAAGCGTGGTCTGAGGACCCTGGGAGATCCACAAGGTCCTTCTTTTTCCAATTTCTTATCCACATGAGGCTCAATTTTCTTCACATACTTTAACCAAAACATATAGCAACAGACTGATTGAAGAAGCAGCCATCAGAATCCAGCTGTCTTCTATTGAGCCAGACATTAAAGAGATTTTCAGAAATGTAAAACAAATGCCTCTCTTCTCATTAAACTTTCACTTTGAAAAAGTTATTTTCCAAAAATGTTATTTAACAGGTATTACTTTAAATAAGGTAATACTTCAAAAACTCCTCTATTTTCATTTCTAATAGAGTAAATATCAGTAGATATAAACTACATACACAAAACCACTTTGGGGTTCTCAATTTTTGAGACTGTAAAGGGATCTTGATACCAATAAGTTCGAGAACTGCTCGGTATTAATGCATAACTGTCAATTGCTCACTGATTTATAGGAGGTTCTTTTGTCATTTAATGTATTCTGGATACTAATCCTTTGTCAGTTATATGTATCAAAACATTTTCTCCCAGTCTGAGGCTTGTGTTTTTACTTATGTTGCCTATTGTTCTACAGAAGGTTTCATTTTGATGCCGTCCTATTTTCCTATAGTGCTGTGCTTTTGATAAGGATTCTGTTCCTATTTTGAAACAGGGAAGGTCTCACTGGGCTGTATGGAGAACCCTAGCCTTGGTACCACTGAATGAATTATGGAGGAATAAACGGGATTTCCCCTAACCCTCTCCTTCCAGAACCCTCAAGCTATGCACCTTCTACACTTGAGCTAACTTCAATCAAGATGGTAGTTACCACTGAGCTTTAATGAGATTAACGTAAAATATGTGCTCATGTATTTTTGAATATTCTGCTCTGCCTCAGACAAACAATAACGAACGTCTGTGATCCACCAGAAATAACATTTTACCCTTGGCATAACATACGTTTCTGTTTTCCTCTTCAGAAGTAGATGGGAAAGGAAATTCCCATAAAACTTAAAGCGCATTTAATTCAGCACGTACAGTTCTATCTGCAAATATTTTAACTGAAAAAGATTTAGCTCATCTAAATTCAATAACATTGTGTATAAAGCTTTTGTATTTAAAAAGCGTTTTCATATGTACTATTTTGTCTGATCTTCATAATAATCCTGTGTGATAAATGGAGACGATATTATTATGCTAACAACTGTGTTAGATAAGGAAAACGAAGTTCAGAGAAGTTAAATGACTTATCAGCATCACACACAGGATTAGAACTGAAATCTAATTTCTGATCACAACTGATGAAGATCTCTTAAAAAGTATGGATGACTTCTGTCAATGAGAATAAAAGTGACAAGAAACCCCAATCAATCGTCACATGTAGCAGGAATAAATTTAAATATGCCTGCATGGTTGGTACAAGGGAAAGCAAGGAAGGTCTGAAGGGCATTTGCAGGACATTCTCTACCTTTCAAGATGACTTCCTATTTTTTACTGAACAATAAATAACATGTGACTAATATGCCCTCCCATTCATTAATATTCCTATTCATAATTGTGGCCAATTCATCTAGTTCAAATTAGAGGAAGGTGGTGAGTGTTCAGATGAAGCCTGGGAGGAAAAGACCAAAGACAGAAATCTGGCTGGCATTTCCCCTGAAGGGACCAAGAAAGGGGGGAAAACAATTAGGAGGAATTAGCAATAGAAGTTAGAAAGGGAAGAAGGTAAAGAAAATAAACATCTATCTAAATGAAGAAGAAACAAACTAAAAATTAAGCTACAAGTGCATATTTTCAAGCCCATCTCACAGAACGATCCGTATCATCAATACTATCCATGAAGCTTTCAGAAAAGACCTCACCCTCGGGGACCCTGTGTTTTAGAACTTATGCATAACTGAAGATTGTTTCATTTGAAGATCAAGGATATATGGAGAGAAATAACTTCACTGAACAGCAAGTACTTATTTCAAGCTAGTGAGTTCAAAGTTACTTTCAAGACCAACTAAAAGCATTGCCTATTTAATCCACCCTAAAACCTGACTCATCACTGATTCATATACGTGACCACACTCACTTATAAAGATTCTCCGTATTTCTTTTTTTATCTTTGCTACAGAGTAGATAATCTAGGGCATAAATATCAGCCCTAGTGAAAAATCTTTCATTAAAAAAGTTTCTCTCTTGGGGCTTCCCTGGTGGTGCAGTGGTTGAGAGTCCACCTGCCAATGCAGGGGACACGGGTTCGTGCCCCGGTCCAGGAATCAAAAAAAAAAAAAAAAAAAAAAAAAAAAAAAAGGAAAAAAGTTTCTCTCCACTGAATGATGGAAAAAACAAAAAACTTCTGAAAATAGTGAAAAAACCCAAGGCAGAATATCCCTTGTTAAATAGAATAAATTCTGAACCATCTGCTACCTTGATCCATCATGCTTTACAGCTGTCCCTATGCCTAAGGAGGACACACCCTATAAATTAATTTGTTCCATCTCCGTGAGCCAAATCAGAGTGAAAAACCAAAAGATATCTTATTGATAATTACCAGTAAAATCTCAAGTTAAATCAATATAATTATACCTTGAAGAGATACTATTCTTGAAAAACAACCATATATGTTCAATTAGTTTCTACTTATCACTGTCCTTGAGGGGAAAAAAAATGCAGTAATTAACAACAGGTTATTTAGAAGTAGTTTTAAAATCAGAACTGGAATCATGGTATCAGGTGGAAAAAATCCATGACGATTTTAAAATGATCTGAGTCTTCAACAGATCATGAAGCATAACAAAACACAAAACCACTGAATCATATAAAAATGCTTATCATATAAAAACACTTTCACTTAATGTGAAATTCACAGAATAAAACAGAAAGGAGCATTTGTACGTGTTAAAATAATTTAATTCTCTCTGTACATTTCTGTCCATATGAGCCAAGAGAAGTCAAGAATGCATACTTTACAATATTTACCTGTTTTGAGACATTCACGTCAATTCAGATGGCAAAAGTAGAATTCAATCACCAATGAAATGTTTAAAAAATATATATTAAACAAAAAAATGCTTCTACAAGATAAAAATAATCTCCCACAATGCAATAAATTGCAGATGACTGAAATTTTAACTCTTTAGATGATTTCAGTTCCGTTTTTGGTGTCAAAATCTAGTGACAATCAAAAAGAAAAAGCATTGGCAGGATTTCTATCTGTTTTTACGTTTCTCTTTTTTGCTTCGACTATCTGTTACACTGTTTAAAGATGATGATGAAGGTGCTCTTGCGTGACCTGTGGCCTTTAGATGGTCAAAAAGTTTATTCCGGGATGGAAATTCACTATGGCAGGTTGTACAGCTGATAAGAACATCACTCTGAGAAGGGAAAAAAAAAGGAAGAAAAAACAACATAAAAAACATAAATAAAAGCAAGTATTATTATCTGAGAGCAGTGTTTTCACGTTGAGATTAAATATCAAACAACTGCAAAATAAAGACCTTGTAACACAACGGACAGCTACTAAGACAGGCTCAACAGAGGCAGTTGTTCTTGGAAGTCGAGTTCCATTAACCAACACCATCAACTTTAAGGGTCCTGAGACATTCAACAGGACATACCACATGGATAAGGCTTTGGATTTCAGAGTAATGGAAAACAGAACAGTAACTGTTCTGGTACAATCTGATATGTCCAATGTGCTTCTTCTTACTTTAAAGAAAAAAATGTCAGCGGCACATACATAAATTCTACGTTCGTCAAGGAAAACTGTTGATGGAGCCACATCTACGCAGCAGGTGCAGAAGGGCTCACCAAATACACACTTAACGTCTTCAGAATTAGAATTAAGATTATACTGCTTAAACAACAAGGTCCACTGAAGAGTTGTCAATATTATTTTGACCTACCACTGTCTGTAGTTCAGCAGGTACTCTGACAGATTTTTTAGTATCTTTGGCTTTCTTTCCTTTGGGTTTAGAAACACTGGAAAATAAATGAAAGAATTCAGTATAATCCAATAATAATGTACCCCTTTTAACTGTCACCTTGCTCCCAAGAAGACTCAAAAGAGTGACATGCGTTTTAAAGGCTAATTCATTCATTTTAATGGCCAAGTAAATTAATTTTCACATCTCAAATGAACAGCTTTAAAAAACAACTTTAGAGATCATCAGATATCAAATATGACACAAAAACGAAGGAATTTACTTAAAAGTTGAAACACAAGCTAAAACAAGAATACTAAAATAGCTCCGAACTTTTATATGGTGTATTTTTGTAAAAAAGCTAATTAATACTCCATTTACTGAAGCAAACCACCTTCACGGCCAACCAGTAGTACTCACAAATGATCTATGACATTAAGTGTGTTTCCCCAAAGACACAACTTGTTAAACCTGATCCAGTTGATGACAAACATTTCATCAGTTCCACAGTGAAATGAGAAAAACACTGTAATGCATTTTTTATAGAATTACATTTGTTAAATGTAAAGAATTTTCTTTTAAGATTTTGTCCTTTCTGCTGATCTGTGGGTTTTTCTCCCCTGTATTCTATAACCCAGAATTACCAGCCAGTATAGTCAGTTTCCTCCTGTTCTGCTTTAACGCCACAAAATCCCTCTGCTTAATCTGTATGAATTTTCATTTTCTTTAGTCCTCTCATACTTTTTCCCTCATTTGTGCTGACCAAATTCTTAGGGTGAAATCTGAGCACAACCGAATTTACAGACCAGAGGGAATGGGTTATAACCAATGGGTTATAATGCTGCCAAGCTCTTGAGCATTCCATTCTTCGAGCAGAACCCAGGAGTCCGTATTAAGTTAAACCTACACATTCACCCGATGCTGATCAGGAGTACAGCACAGCATCATGCGGTATTGAGCCAGGTGTGAAAGCGCCAAGAAAAAGACACAATGACATAAAAGGCAACAGATTAACATTTACTAATTTACAGAATATCACCACAGAGAGGCCACAAATATATCCAAGAAAATTCAGGATAATATTCCCAAAGAACAATTCACCTGATTATGAAAGGCAGCAGCTACATCTCTGAAGCTAATATCTAAGACGTTATCTTTCAAAAGTACTCTAGAGAGGACATAATGTACAGCATATGAATATACTCAATAATACTGCCATAACTTTGTATGGCGACAGACGGTTCCTAGACCTGTTGTGGTGATCAGTTAATGTAATGTATATAAACGTCAAATCACTATGTTGTATACCCGACACTAAAATAACACTGTATGTTAACTATATTTCAATAAAACAATAAAAAGGAATAAAAATAAAAACGTGCCCTAGATACACACACGTTTTAGGTAGCTAGTAGCATCCACGCACTGCAGAGCAGCAGCAGAGGGGTCCCGCAGAAAGGGGGGTCTGGACACCTGCCGGTGGGGGTGGGCTATCTATCCCAGCCCCGCCACTCCTCAGCAGTGAAGACACCATTTGAATTCTCTGACTCTTTTTCTCACGTCGTTAAGTGAGAAAGCTGAACTTCACTACTTCACTAGTAGTCGCGAAAGTCTGAGTTTGAGCAATGAGAACCCTTTTTCCTCCCCCAAATGAATCCCACGTGGAGGTACTATGGAAAATGAATGAAAATACTTTAGCTCTAGATGACGGAGGTGCTCAGGGGCCTGGAGCCCCCCTTCTGGCCCATCCCTCATACACCCAAGCAGCCTCTGAGGGACCTTCACAGGATGCTTGGGCCCCATGGAGCTAGCTGAACTGGGTCCTTCAAGTAGTCAGGCAGATGGGATTAAACGCCCACTTTCCCACTTACCAGCTTTTGTTCTGGGGCAAGTCATTTAACCCAGACTCAGTTTCCTCACGTTTAACATGGGAACACACATCAAGCATCAGAGTAGCGTGTAACCTCCCCTTCCAGCTTTCCACTGTCCAAAGTCTTCCAAGGCAGGCGTCCAGGTTACCCGTTTACGGAGCTCCTTGTTCTCCTTTTCCTACAGCTCCAGGCCTACTCTAGGCTTCCATGGCATTTCTCTCCTCATTCATGGCACCTAAATCCCACACCCCTCACTGTTACTCCAGCGTTGAGCATTTCCAACTCAGGCTTCCACCTCACTCTGTCACTGGAACTCCTTTTTCATGGTCCTGTGACAGGAACCTGCGGTTGCCTACTGTTCAGAGCTTTCCTCAAGGAATAAGAAATTACTCCGCTCCAGAGGAACAGAGGAGGATGGCGGCGAGAAAGTCAGACAAGGAGAGGAGGGGAAAAGGAATGCCACCTGCCCTGAGCGAGACCTTCCCCTGGCCAGCCGCTGTGGCCTGTGCAGCACCAGGACTCCTGGGCCTTTAGAGCACGAGGGCCCCAAGCTGTGCACATACGCCCTGACGACCTGCACGGAGGCTGAAGGCAGGATGCCTGGCCCGAGCATGGAGGTTTGGTCAGCGATACTCAGGTGAATGGGGCACAGTCTTGTCTGTAGTCTTGTTCTCAGGCAAGTGCCAAGGATTACTGACCCTGGGCAAAATAAGAACCTGAGCAGGATAAAGGGAACAAAAACTGGGTCCACGTGACTCCTTCCTGCTTTGGGCCATGTTGCTGCAATGTCTGAGCACACTGTCTAGCATTCTCCCTCCAACACCGTCCTCTGTAAACGTACGTGTGTAGGTGTAAATCACAGATACATCTGACTCATGGCGTCCAGCACGGGAAAGGGGGTTTTATTTGATAGATGAAAAGCCATCCTCACCACCAGCATTAAGTAATTAGAAAACAACAAGCAACTCTGACTTACTTACCTTTTAGCTTCACTTTTGGGGTCATCACACCGTTCCACAGTCTCTGTAACACCGACATTTTCTTGGGGACTATCTTCCAATCCTTTGGCACTGCCTTGATTTAGGCTGTTATCTTCTGGATCAACCTTTACTGCTTCTCCAGTTCCATTTTCATTGAAATTATCATCATAATTCTAGGTAAGAAAACATGCATGCCATTACAAAACAAATAATATAATACTACTGGCTTTTTATGTTATGTTGCCAAATAGTTACAATAAACAATGGTGATGTGCTGTACACTCTGGTAGGAGGATATCTTCAGGAAATAAAAAGGAGAGGCAGGGGCTTCCCTGGTGACGCAGTGGTTGAGAGTCCGCCTGCAGATGCAGGGGACGCGGTTCGTACCCCAGTTGGGAGGGGACAAAAAGGGGAGGGGCCCGGTCCCCCAAAAAAAAAAAAAAAAAAAAAAAAAAAAAAAAAGGAGAGGCAGACAATAACTTAAGAACATGAATGCCCATTACAGAAATATTAAATTAGGGAAAATTGGAAACAATCCAAATATTCAATAAGTGAATGGTTGAATATATGAAGGAAAATTATAGAGCTCTTAAAAATCATGTTTCCAAAGATATTGATTCAATTATGTGAAAAAATAGAACATATTAGCAAAAACGGTAGAGAGAAAATTATATATAACCTCTGATCACAACTCAATTCAACATTAAGTAATATCTATAGACAGAATTAGGGATGATATTTATACTCTTCCGTATTTTCCAAATGATCTGCAATGAGCAACTATTTTACAATCAGGAAAAAAGCAAACAACACCAAACAGGCATGATAAAAGAAAAAACACCTGACTAACATATCTTCGCTAAATACAACTGATTTGTTTTTGTCTCAGGTAACATTTTGCCATGTCTGCTTTCTCCCTCTCTTCTTCCCATGTTCCTTCTCTCTGCACCCACCCTCCAACTATGAAAGCAAGCTGCAGGTAGATCTCATGTATCTCCTAAGAACAGAAACACTCTCCTACATAACCACAATTCCCTCTTCACACTCAAGAATTTAACACTGACATTATCTGTTACACAATCCATAACCACATTCCAGTAATGTCCTTTTTTGTAACCCCTGCATTATAGTAGATATAATCCAGGACCAATGTTGCATTTAGTTGTCATATCTCTTTAATCACCTTTATTCCAGAACAGTACCCCCCTCCATTTTTTTGGTCTTTCATGATATTGACAATTTGATGGCTGCTTTGTAGCATGTCCCACAGTTTGACTTTAATTACTTCCTCGTGATTAGATTCAGGTTAAACATTTCTAGCAGGAATATTATAAAGATAATTCTGTGTCCTCAATACATTATATTAGGAAGCAAAATGTCAGTTCCCATTTTTCAGCGATTAAAGTTTCATCATTTGATTAAGATGGTATTGCCAGATTTTTCTACTGTTGAGTACCTTTTTCTTTTTTTAATATGTGCAGAGTGTTACTTTGAGATTGTGTCAATATCCTGTTCCCTAATAACTATTCACCCAATGGATCTGGCATCTACTGATGATTCTTATGTGAACCATTTATTACACTGGTGGATACAGAACAGTGATGTTTTCTGCTTCTATTAGTCCTGCCATTTGCATTTGTGTTAATTCATATTCTTGGAATGAAGCGTTCCCATCTGCTTCCTTTCTCCAACTCTCTCTTTTTCTAGGCTCAATATAGATACATGATTTTTTTTAATAAAATAAATGTCTAAAAATCTATGACCACTATTCTTTCTGATGACTCAAATTTTCCCATATTCGGCAAGCCCTTAAGCTGACTCCTGGGTACTTCTGACTTATCCCCGTCAATTTTTGAATACCCCTTATATTTCTAGCATAGATAATGCAGGCTCACCATGTGTTTTCCCTGTTTCAGCCTTAGAATCAGCCATTTCTCCAAGGACCAAACCCTGACTCCTTTTACTGGGGAAGGGGATTTAGAGACAAAGATGTGTGAACTACATATGCTCAGTGCTACTGGGTATCACTGCTTCTGGGCCCTCAGTGTATACTGCTCATGCATGTATTATTTATTTTTTTATATCACGAGCTCATACTGATACCCCCAATTCCAGTCCAACATTAGTGTTCTTCCTCTCTCTTTCCCTCAATTGATACCTGTATTTCCCTTCTCCCACAAGAGAATCTGGTTCCCAACAACATTAGTATATTTGCTCCATCCTACAATACACATAAGATAGTTTCAGAAATACCACACCAATACCACCAAAATATCCCCTAAGTAAAGCTCAAGATTTCTTCTTTTAGAGTTAATTCTGTCTTTAGAGCATGTCCCAAGGATGGTGTTCAGAGCAGCACATTCTAAACTTCCTTGCGTTAATTCTTCCTTGCTGTCAACAAGGGGGTTTTGTTTGTTCACGTTCAATTTCAGCTTTGGGGGTTTTCTTTTACAATCCTTGCTGGCTTATGCAAAATTTTTTGACAATACAGAAAACTCCCAATCTGAAGTTTCATGAGTCTCGGTATCTGCTGCTTCCTGCTCTTTTACCTACCCGTACGTGTCTCCACACTACCTTCCCCTTCAAAAAGAGCTTAGAAAATATCCAGGGAAAGTGCTACATAAAACTTGATCTGAATTGGGGCTGTCTCCCTGATATAATTAGAAACCAGAAACAAGAGGTATCATCAAGGAATACATATAGCTTTGGGGGGAAAAAAATGGGCTGGTAAACAGAAGCATTTTCCTTGGTAAGAGAATACAAATACATGTGCTTATTGTTGCAATCTTTAGGACCTATCAGGTATAAGTCCCTCTCCATTCCATTTTGTCTTCACTCCAGTGGTTCTGACACACAAGAGAGAAAGTGTTCTAAACAAATGACTACAGAGTCTTTGGGTGGAAGATGATATGAGTCATTTTATAAAAGGAACATATAATTTGCTATGTGGTTTTGTAACTGAGACAAAAAGTTCCAAGTCACAATTTTAATAGTGATTAACTCATGTGTCATGTATCATTTTGGAATATGAAAGACAAAATTATCAAACATATTATAGACATTTGGATAAATAAGCCAAATCTAAAGATTTATGAAAAATTATTAGTGTGTTACCTAAGTTTTCTTAAAAACATTTCCAATTTTTAAAAAGAGCTACATTTAACATTTAATACTTAATATAAGCAAATACAATTAGATTATATTAAAATAGCACAGAAATCAATTCCATTCCCTGTAGAACCACCAAATACCCTTAGTAAAATGGGCAAGTTCATTTTGTTTTTATAGATTCAAAAAATCCACAAGGCTGTGTTATACATATAACAACACAATACCCTTTTATTTAATAATAATTCTTAAGAGGTTAAGTTTGGACCCCCCAGTATGAAATATTTAAACTTGAAAAAACATTTTTTTTCAAGAATCACAATCATTACAAGTTTCTAAGCAAATGCTCCTTTTTTTAACCACTTTTTAATGAAGTATAGTTAATTTACAATGTTGTATTAGTTTCAAGTGTGCAGTAAAGTGATTCAGTTACACACATATATATATATTATTTTTCAGATTCTTTTCCGTTATACGTTATTACAAGATATTGAATATAGCTCCCCATGCTATACAGTAGGTCCCTGTTGGCTATCTGTTTTATATATAGTACTGTGTACATGTTAATCCCAAACTCCTAATTTGCCTCACCCCCCCCACCACTATCCCCTTTGGTAACCATAAGTTTGTTCTCTATGTCTGTGACTCTATTCCTGTTTTGTAAGTAAGTTCATTTGTATCGTTTTTTTCCATTCCACAAATAGGTGGTACTTTATGATATTTGTCTTTGTCTGACTTACTTCACTTAATATGATAATCTCTAAGTCCATTCATGTTGCCGCAAATGGCATTATTTCACTCCTTTTTTATGGCTGACAATATTTCATTGTGTATATATACTGCACCTTCTTTATCCATTCATCTGTTGATGGACAATTAGGCTGCTTCCATGTCTTGGCTATTGTAAACAGTGCTTCTATGAACACTGGGGTGTATGTATCTTTTCAAATTAGAGTTTCCTCCAGACACATGCCCAGGAGTGGGTAAGCAAATGTTCCCTTTCCGAAATTTCATGTACATTATTACAATGATCAATCCCCAGATTTTCATATATTTCTGAGTTGAACTGTTATATTGATATAAAAATCTTGTCATCACATGTGTCCAAATATTTTTTTAATATGGTCCCCTCAGCTAATCTGTATTATGGGAATTCCACATGCCAAATTTTTAAACACACAGACAACAATAGCTAGGTAAATTGGCCACATATATATGAGGTAAAGCACTGAAAAACCAAAATATTTTCAACTCCTTTTAATCTGTTTTACAATCAACATGAAATTAGGGAGTGACAGTCCCTCTCCTTAATACAAATTATACTGAATAAACAAGAGCACTCCAACTTTACATCTGATATTAAATGTTAATAAAACTTTTTCAACATACCTGTGCTGGTTTCTGTTTCTTTTTCTTCTGTTTTTTAGAAAGCCTAAGAACAAATATAAATCAAAACGTCAAATACTTGACTAAGTGGAAAGAAAAAATACTGAAATACTAGTGATACAAACAGAAATAAGATATTAAAACATATTTAATATCATAAAGCATTAAAATAAAAATATCCACATTATCATTTTAGAAAAATGTTAACAGTGGTTCAATTGATAGTAGTTAGCATATCAATTACCCAGTTATAAAACCGATTTTAATAGTCATAATATAGTCTATAAAAATTATATCTGACATCATGTCTTTAACCATTTCAATACTATAAAGTTCTCTTAACTAGGAGAAACACAGAAAATATTAGTATAACAGAATAACTTCTTTGCGATAAAACAGCACTTAAATGCAATCTCTAATGTGCTAAGTAGGTGCAGTGACATTTTTAGAAGTACTTTTGTTTTGGTGCATCCTCCATTTCTTCCTCAGAGTTGGCATCCAGACTGTTTTCATCAGTTTGAGGTCCTGAAAAATTTGCTTCCTCCTCCTCCAACTGTTGTTTTAACAAGGCAACCATTTCCCGATGCTTCTTTGATTTTTCATGATTCCTCATGCTGAAAGAACAAGCTGGTATGAGTGACTGCAACGGGATTAATTCACAAGAGTAGTTTACCTCCTTTTGCTTTTTTCCAGAGGGGTCTCCCTTCTCACTGCCGCTACCCTAAATGTAAACTAAGACACACCTCTACCCTTCTGTGTGAAACTCCATAAGCAATGTCTAGTTCAGTGCCCCCATGGGCAACTAAATAACACTTCACAAAATAGAACTGACAACACTTAAGCTATGAGAGTTATATAAACTAAAAAGTAGAAAACTCGTGTCACTACTTTATCTCATCCTGTTCAGTTCTGGATTTTTCTAGTTGGGGTTGCCTACTTTTCATTCCCACTAAAATTCTCTCCTTAAGACCGAGGTTCCTCAGAGAAATTGGAACGTCTTGTGCCAGAAAGTGAGTGCTCAAAAATATGGCTGGGACATGTCAGAAGGACAGAGGAGCCACGTTGAAGGAATTCTCACTAACCACATCCGGGAAATCTGAGCATGAGAAGGGCAACAATGAATTCTAAAGCACTGAAAAGAAATTCATACCGACAACAGACAGGTAAATGTTCCTGTGCACGCAGAAGGTCAAATGATGACTTATGATGTAGGAGCACTGGCACTGGAAAAGCCTCGTTTTGAAATGATTATAGATAAGATTGGTACAAGCTGAAATCATCAGTGGGTGCTAAATCCAGGAAGGAAATTTTGATGAAGAGAAAGATATCTGCATGGCTTTAAAGTGTCTCCCCGCATATTAAACATGCTGCAAGGGAAAAAATACTAACTATACAGTGGAAAAGCTAGACAACAACACCTTGACTGGATGATCAAAATGATCACCACCAATGAGGGGCAGACAGACTTCTGTCCTTCCAGATAGAAACCCTGAGAGCAACACATGCTTACACAGTACTCTAGCTAGGAATGCACAACCTGAATCTAATCATGAGGAAATGGACACACCCAAATGAGAAATAGTCTGTCTTTAAAAAACATTTTTTAACATCTTCCAAAATGTCAATGGCACAGAAACAGGAACTGGTCCAGATTAAATGAGACTAAATAAATAAATGCAATACATGATCCTAGACGAGATCCTGTACTGAAGTTGGGAAAATGCTACATAGGACATTAACACAGGATCAACTGACAAAAGCGAAATATAGGCAGTAAATGGAATAAAAGTACTACATCAACGTTATAAATTTCCTGAAGTTGACGGCTGTGATTATGTAGAAGAACGTCCTTATTCTTAAGGAATATATACTGAGGTGTTCAGAGGTAAAGGAGCACTATGTATGTAACTTACTCTCAGATTATTCAGAAAGAACCTTGTCTGTGTGTGTGGAGAGAGAACGAGCACATGCAAATGGCGCAAAATGTGAGCAACAGGTGAACCGGGCGCTCTACAGTCTATTCATGCAACTTGTCGGTAAGTTTGACGTCCTTTCCAAATACAAAAACTACTTTTAAAGCCTCCTTCATCGTTGCTCGTTTCCTTGCTTGTTTCTGCCCGCCTTGCGCCACTCCTCTGGCTATGCTATCGCTCTTCCCTGGGGTTACACAGTGATACCACTCAGGACTCCCAAGCTCCATTTCCATCCTTTGCCTCCTCCTTCTTTACTGCACGTGTTTTGCTTCTTTTCCCCTTGCTAATTCTACTCTCATCTTTTCCCAGATTCTAGCCGGCCCCTCCCCGCCGCCTGCCTTATGATAGTATCCTTTCTAATACTGCTCTCTTCGTGACTGTTCCCCTAAGATAAAGTTCTTCGACCTCAGCAACTATACTACAGGCAGGACACATCTGAAGTTCTCGGGCTGGCGGTAACGGTCCTCACGGGAGCGTGACGGCTGGAAGTGAGTTTGTACCAACTGTGGAGAAAGATGACTGGCCTCAGTTTAGCCCCCTTGCCTGTGTGACTCTGCCTTCCTCACCAAAGCAAGTAACGTTTCTTTCTGGAGATAGCGTACACGTTTAAAAAGCAGCTATTACACAGGAACATCACACGAATGAGAATCTGTGCAACAGGCTTACCTGCTGGTACACATCCTTCTTCCTCCCCTGCTGGGAAGATATCCCCCAAGATGACAGGTGAGGGCTAGTGACCAACTGCTACAAGCATTTTTTTTAGGACTGTCAAAGTGCTACACTTCACCTCAAAAGAGGAGGTGAGTTCAAAGATATTAAACTTACGCCTTTTCCGTCTTGAAAGATTTGTCACATGCTGGGCAGTAAAGGCTATCATAAAGTTCTGCATCCTCAGCCTCGTCACTATCTTTACCTACGAGAGGGAAGCCTACAGTTAAGAGTCCTGTTTGATTAGAACATAAATCTAAAACATGTTAACAAGTGACATCTCTTCAGTAAGTATCTAGAGTTGCACACATATCAGAAACTAAAATTTGTTGCTTCCTCACCAAGAAAAAACAATGTTACCGAGATGTGAGTTGGCCTTTTAAAAGCAGCACTGAATTATAAGGGAAGGCTTCCAAACAGATCACTTTACCTTCCAAGTTCTTTTCATAAGCCTACTTAGAAGAAAATTCAAAAAATTCTCAGAGTCCTAGGTATGGGCTAAGTTCAGAAAATCAAATGTCATTTTCATAGTTCTATAACAAAGCAGTTTTTTCAACAAAGGTGTTTTAGTTTATCTCCTGAGCAAGATTTGGTGTGAACACATGTATAATTGTAATCTACTCTTCAATGCTTAAATAAGCTTAGTTTATGACATTCCATCATTATTAGAAAGGTCATAAAATAGCGTATTACACGTAAAGTTTAACATTATCTTTACAGACTTTTATGAACTTGAAGCTTTATTACAACGGAATAATTATTACCAATATAGACCACAAAATCTAAGCTCAATTGAAAGTCTTGGCACAATCCCATATTCTATCTTTATAAGAAATAAACAAGTAAACTGATTGCCATTTTGGATTTACTATGGGATCGATAAAGAACCCAAGGTATCTCTTCTATATTCTACATTTTTAAAATAATAAGTAATGGTAATATGATTCTGAAGGACATTCTCACTGAAATCATAAATGATCAAAATACCTCCAATGTTTCGTATAAGATACTTTCTAATTATGTGTACACTTTCAAGTAGTTTGATTATTCAAATAGTTAATAAAGAATGCTGGATTTGAAGCCAAAATCTGGATCTAAGAATGTTCTCATATGTTCTCAGACATATGCCAGAGCTTCTCAGTAACAAAGGGATAACTATATGAGCAAAACCTACATATAAGGGACACAGTGTGAGGATCAAGCAAGATCTTATATGTGAAAGCACCTTATAAACTGTAAAACTCTCCATAATTATGCCACCTCACATTTACACAGTGCTTCATAACTATCAAGGCACTTTCACACATACTACTTGTAATTCATTAAGAAAACATTTAATTTCCTGATCACGTGGAATAAATAAAGTCTGTCATTTTATCATTTGAGCTATTAGTCTGAAAACCAACATTTGTAAGTAAGGTAAAATTAAGTAAACTATGTTTAGATCAGTTACTTTTATTTCTCATGGAACAGCCAGAGACAGTGGAGAAAGTCAGGTATATCAATCACTATTCTCAACAATGCCCAATCCTCTCCTTGTAAGGTAGTCACATGCCTGTGCTCTAGTGATAGAGGAAGAGAAAAGACACATTTCAGGACACCAAGAGAAGCCCCTCTACAAGTCAGAAATGAGACAATTTATATATGCCAGACAGACTCGGGCACAGTATCGGCTCTTCTGGAAAGAGTTACTATTAAAGCTTGACCTACTGCTTAACTGCATTTTCTAAAAATAACCAGTTACACCTGACAATATGCCCACTTCTCAATATATTTATGAAGCCAAATGGTTCAAAACATGGTCAGAAAAGAGTTCGTTAATGAAATTACTGCAATTATACTACTTCCATAGACTACCTTCACTTGGCCATGCCAAATTATTTTTCATTTCAATTATCTGCCATATTTAAAAACTGGGAGATGGACATAAAAATCCAGTTTTCCAGCCTCACTTTAAAAACAAACAAACCAAACAAACATGAAACTGGCAGCAATCAGCCGGAACCCAGGTGTTCTCCAGATTTTCATCTGCCCTCCCATTCGTTGTTGTCTCACACCTGAGCCCTTTATGGACATCCGTGAGCAACCTGAGTGCACAACCCCTGAGCACAAAAACATTATTTCCTACAGTTTCTTAATGAATGGAGCAAGTTACCATCCTGTCCATCTTGGAGTTCCCGTTCTTCCGCTTCATCTTCACCTGATCCATCTCCAAACTCCTTTTCATACTGCGCCTCCATCTCCCTGAGCTCCTTCTCCAAATCGGCCACCGTCATCCAGCTCTGCTCTTTGTACTGCTCCGCCAGTCTAGACACACACAGCACAGTCTCTGCATTGGTTTTATTTATTTTGGGGGCTTAAAACCCATCCCCAGGAGAGCTTCTTCCTCCCAAATTGTCAACGCCTACAAACTTAAAACCTGTGCTTGGCTGAAACAGGCAAAGTCACTTAAATCTGTTATCCGTTATGTGGTTGATTTTAATTGCTCCACTAGATAATGGGTTTTGAAACATATAACTCTTCACAACTTACTAAAAGTCTTCAGGTGGGGACTTCCCTGGTGGCGCAGTGGTTAAGAATCTGCCTGCCAACGCAGGGGACACGGGTTCGAGCCCTGGTCTGGGAAGATCCCACATGCCACGGAGCAACTAAGCCCGTGCGCCACAATTATGGAGCCTGCGCTCTAGAGCCCATGAGCCACAACTACTGGAGCCCACGGGCCTAGAGCCTGTGCTCCGCAACAAGAGAAGCCACCGCGAATGAGAAGCCCACACACTGCAACGAAGAGTAGCCCCCACTCGCTGCAACTAGAGAAAGCCCGTGCGCAGCGACGAAGACCCAACGCAGCCAAAAATAAATAAATAAATTTATTTATTAAAAAAAAAAGTCTTCAGGTGGTTTTAAACCGTGTCATGTAAAGTGCTAATTTTTCAAAAGATGAGGTGGGTAGAACTTTCAAGAAGTGAATCGTTTTTTAAAGAATGCTATAATGCTCTGGACACAATGCCCTTACAGTGACTCAAAACAACAAAACTTTAAAGGCACTGAAATGAATTAAATATCTAAGAGTATACGGACAGTATTGTGTGGTACTTAAAAGCAGCGCACTGGACTGACTTCTAGGGTCCAATTCCCACCTCTGCAATTTATTAGCTATGTGATCTTGGGCCTCATTTCCTCAAAAGAAAGGATAAAAACCCAAACTTACTTCACAGAATTGTTGCAAGAAAAGCACTTACAACAGGGCCTTGTACAGAATGAGAATTCGATTAACGTCAGTTATTATTAAACGTTACAAGAGTCTGAAAAGAATCTCAAGTATAAAGGGCCTCTGAAGGAAAACATCCAACTCAAAAGAAAAATTTTTTTACAGTAGATGAAAAGACATCGTTCAATGCCAGGATGTAAAAGAAAAGGATGAAGGCAGAATGAGGATTAAACCCCCCATGAAAGCACCACGTCAGGTATCCACTGATGCTTGCTGCGACCGGCACCTACTTATAGACAGGGTCCAGCCAGCACCACATACTTGGCCTGCTTTAGCTTCTGCTGCCGCCTCATTGCTTCGGCTTTCCTCGCCTTCTCTGCGTTCTGTTCTTCCACAAGTTTTCGATGAGCCTGCACTCTTCTATCTCTCTTACGGATGAAAGCTACCAGCTGACGGACAAGCTCATTCTTCTCTTTCCTTGCTTTGTCTCGAATCTTTTTGTTCTCTTTTTCCATGGCTCGTTTCTCCCAGTGGTTTGAAGCCTGTCGTGTATCATATTCTTCTTTCCAAGCAAAGTTCTTCTGAGTGCAGAAACTCTGCCAATAAGCGTAGAAAGGATGGACTACCTAGTGACAAAGAAAACAGGTAAAATGCTAGATTTTTATTTGGATTTCTTTTTTAGTAAGGCAGCAAATATCGCTGGTGCAAAACATCTAACCTCCTTTCTTCGTATGTACAACTTTACTATTAATCAACAGAGAAGACAGTCCTTTGAAGGCTTTACAAAATAACTCTTCAGAATGAATTTGATGAGCAAATTAATGGAATAGGACCAAGATCACTAAATAGTGAAAAGACGGGAGGTGATCAGGAAAAGAAAGAGAGGAAGAGAGTCACAGTAAAAGACCGAGAACTAGAACCCTTCTTCTTAAAATAAAAAAACAGGGAAAAGATACACTGACAAATGCTAATTACAAAATGGCAATGAATCTGTCTTCTACCGTATCATAGTCACTCTGGGAGTCTCCAAAAGTTGGGAAATCCTCAACATCCTCTTCTAAAGAAGATTCTAGTTCTTCCTTGGCAATCATTTCAAAAACATTACGATACACTGTATAAAAGCCCTAAAAAACAGTAACAGAAACACAAATTCTTAACACTCTTGTAGTTTAATTAGAGAGTGAGATTTTAAAATGCAACATGAAAAACTTTAATGTTACAGAATTACAGTCCCAAGCTCGGTCACTGAAGGTACATTTAGTTTTCAACTGAAGGTCTTTATATGCTGACAGTTTAAATATGAAAGCTCTGTTTTTCAGTTTCCAAAATGAACATTCCTTCACCTTCTACTGTAGAATAATTTTCGGAATTCTCTTTGCATTTGAGAGTCTTACTTAAGTACTTGGTAAGAAATTATCAGTGAGTTCATTTCTTACCTTTTCATCATCTCCATAACCAGAGTAACAGGTCACAGTGAAATAGTGAAGCAAATCTAAGCTGTCATCTTGATACTCTCCAGCAAGCCCACCTTTAAGCAGAGCCTCTCTATGATTATCATACCTAAACCAAAAAAATTAGCGACATCAGTGAAGGCTGAATAAATAAGAATTCAAAAGGATTCCTTACTCTGAAACAGTCAAAATATAATTATTGTACATTTTAACATGGTCAACCCACAACCAAAAAATCTGAAGAAAAATATCAACAGGCAAAGACTTAATAATCTTTCACAGAAGTGCTGATTAAAACTATGACTGCAACTCCCAGTACGTTACAGGCAGTATACGGTACTAGCCAATACGAAGAGGGGAATTTGATGAGCCAGGGAATGTCCATGACTCTCCCAGAAACGTAGCTGCACTTTCACACGAAAGACACCTTACTAAATAAGACAGTAGTGGACATCATCTGGTCCACAGGCTAATTACACATTTGGGATCTGGGAATTTACCAACATGGACCAGAATATAACTCTTCTAATGTTTATGTAAACAATCTAGGAGCTTCACACACATACAGCTGCCCCTCACTCTGTAAAGCTGGTTATTACCCTCGTTTGATATAACAGGAAACTGAAGCTCAGCAATATTACATAACATTGTCCACAGTCATAAAGCCAATGAGCAGCAGAGCTAGAATTCAAAACCATGTGTCCTGCACCAGAGGCCCATGCTCCTCGCCACCGTGCAGTACTGCCTCCAGATGACAGGAGAGTTACAGGCAGGGCCTTCAAACAAAAAGACAAGGGGATCCTCGGGACAAGAAAACAGCCTAAGATCCAGAGAAGAGCTAGAGTAAAAGGCAGGCAGGAAAGAATTTCAAAGTTTCCAAAGGAAGGCAAAAGCATTTCTTAAGGCCAGATTTCCAAATTCCGCAGGAGGAGAAAAATTTAGGATTCTCTGATTTTATATAAAAGATAATTTAATAAGAATTTTCCTCCAGACGCAGCCTGAGTCGCCCGGCACCTTCTGTTTGGTCAGCGGCGTAAGGGTCTCACCGAGGCGTGTCGTCCGCGCCGCTCGGCCCGTTGTATGCCCGTGCGCTCGCCCACCCGCCCACCCGGCCCGCGGAGCTCCTGCCCGTGTCCTCCGGCTGGCCCGGGGGTCCGGACACCGCCTCGATGGCGGCTCTGCCTGACGCGCGGACTGGACCGCAGCCCGCACCCTGAACGGACGGCGTCATGAGGCACCTGCTGTACTTCTGCCGCGGCCAGGTGGTGCGGTTCGGTCGCGGCCCCAAGCACCTGGGCATCCCTACAGATAACTTTCCTGAACAAGTAGTAAATAATCTTCCGGCTGATGCATCCACTGGCGTATATCATGGTTGGGCCAGTGATGGAAGTGTAGACGTCCATAAGATGGTGGTGAGCATAGGATGGAACCCATACTACAAGAATACAAAAAAGTCCGTGGAAGCTCATATCATGGATACTTTCAAAGAGGACTTCTATGGGGAAATTCTTGCTACCTCAGACCAGAAAAGAACTGATTCTTTAGAGTCACTTATTTCAGCAATTCAAGGTGATACTGAGGAAGCTAAGAAACGACTAGATTTACCAGAACATTTGAAACTCAAAGAAGACAATTTCTTCCAGGTTCCTAAAAGCAAAATAATGAATTGCCACTGATGGAAAAGCATCTTATTTATTCATTCACTGTTTTCTAATATTTTACTGCTCATAACTCTAGTCTCATCTTGGTTATATTTTAAAAATCAAACATTTTCCTACAGCTGTGAATTAAACAGTCCAATGTAGTTACCATATTATGTTCCAGCTGTTCAACTAAACCCATCACGTTACAGGACTAAAAAGGTTCATTTTAAAACTCAAGATGCTTTTTTATGTAATATGTTGATTAAAATGTACCACTAGAAAGGCCTTAAGTGTTTTACAGTGGGAATGAAATATATATAAATACGGGTAACAGGCAAGTCACTAGTTTGAGGTGAGAACTGTAATGCTCACGGTAAAGTTCTAGCATGCACGTGCCTGTGTAGCACGCTCTGCTAGTCAGAAGGCTTGTAAAAGTAACTATATTAAGCAGGGGCTAGACAGTTCACTACAAACTTAAGGGGAAAAAATCCAGACTTTGTATTTTTGATATTTTGCACATTTATTTATTATTATAGACATGAAGACTTGAGAAATTTCATTTTAGTCAGTCATTTCCTTTAAGGGCTCAAGTCACTGTACTGTGTTCCTTTTTTGTTACAGCTGCCTCAGTTCTAATTGGTCTAGACTCTCTCCCTATTATTTTTTTGTTTTTCTTTTAAAACAGTAAAATGAGTGTTTTTGGAATCTCTAGTTCTCATTTTTGTCTTGTAAAACACTTCTCTCTTTCTAAGGGTAGATATTCTTCAACATTTTTCTTAACCTTCGTTTCCTGTAAACAATTGTCAGTGTCAGTTCTTCCATGTAGAATATCCAACTCTACATTTACAAAATGTAGAGTTTCATCTGCGTCTGTATGTGCCATCCCATCCCTTCACTATATGAACAGTGATTAAGCGCCTATCTCTTGCTTTTTAGAAAAAACGCCCAAAAGTTCATCTGTAGGTTTCCTCGAAGTTTAAATGAACACCTAGCATTTCATTTATCTATATCAGTTTCTTAAACCACACAAAATACTTGTTTCCCCCCCCAGGGAAACTATTTAAGAGCCGACTAAACTATGAACTACAAAGTTATTTGTTTTTAATGTGATTATATGTTCCTGAGCAAATGCAAACTGTTGCAGTTGTAGGTGCACAATGTAATTTAAGGCTAAAGGGTGTTCTCTAGAATTCTAAAGATAACTCATTATAAAACCATTTTCCCTAATGTGCATAAACGAGAGAACTGATTTTAACAAAACTGTTTATATAATATTTAGAAGAACATCTAAAGCTAATGTTGGAGAAGGGGGAAGCAGGAATAAATTCAGTTGGATTGTTTGAGTTTTTGGTGTATGAATTTATGGTAAACAATGTAGTATGTGTCTTTTTCATTTCTTCTTTATAGAAACACTTCGAAAATGTAATTTAATGTTAGAAATCCTATACTTGAAAGAAGCCTCAATTATCAGTGGTTCTATGAAACAAAGTTAAAAACACACATGGAAAGTGTAAGAAAGATTTGTGTTTGTGAGTAGCTTGTGACAGATTGTGTCCTCATTAAGTGTGAAAATTCTTTGATATTGTCACCTTACATTTTGTTAAATAACTATCGCTTTTGAAAAGCCTATAGTGTGTGGTTTAGGAGTTAGTTAATAGTGTCTACATTTTTTTAAGTTTTATATTATTTATATATTATAAGAAATTGCAGTAGGGCCATTTTCGATTAGTCGGTGTTTTCAGGCCTTGAAATAAATCTTGACCAAGTGAAAAAAAAAAAAGAATTTTCTTTACAGCCTTTCTCTCTTGACAGCTGGCCGTGCTTGTATGCTATCACACAGAAGACTTGCACGGGTGAACTGAACACCCACCTGCTCTGTGGGATCTTGCACAGTTATGTCAGGACTCTGTAGCAAAAAGTTCACTGAGAATCTGGAAACCCAGAACTTCAAACGGAGAAATTTTTGTTTGGAAATGGCATTAAATGATCGGGTAATCATGAGTTAAAGAATCTGTCATAGATGTAGAAGCTTAACTCAATTTCTTATATAAAGTAGTTCTTGGGAAAATATTACAATTCTTGATGAAAACACTATATCTGGTTTTTTTTGTTTGTTTTTTTTGTTTTTTTTTGCGGTACGCGGGCCTCCCACTGCTGTGGCCTCTCCCGTTGCGGAGCACAGGCTCCGGACGCGCAGGCTCAGCGCCCATGGCTCACGGGCCCAGCCGCTCCGCGGCATGTGGGATCCTCCCGGACCGGGGCACGAACCCGTGTCCCCTGCATCGGCAGGCGGACTCTCAACCACTGCACCACCAGGGAAGCCCCACTATATCTGTTTTTTTTTTGTTTGTTTTTTTTGTTTTCTTTTTGTTTTTTTTGCGGTACGCGGGCCTCTCACTGCTGTGGCCTCTCCCGTTGCGGAGCACAGGCTCTGGACGCGGAGGCTCAGCGGCCATGGCTCACGGGCCCAGCCGCTCCGCAGCATGTGGGATCCTCCCGGACCGGGGCACGAACCCGCATCCCCTGCATCGGCAGGCGGACTCCCAACCACTGCGCCACCAGGGAAGCCCCACTATATCTGTTTTTTAAGGAAAAGTCAACATTCTTCCTTTTCTGACATCAGTAAATTTGTCAGACATCAAAAAGACCTTATTCAAAGAGAAGGCACCTCATAAGTATCAAAATTATAACTATCTACGATTGCCAAGCTTTGTGTTTCATCATCTATAATATCAGAGTTGGAGTAATCATCTCTAAGGTTCCTTCCTACCAACGCACTGCATTTTATATAATGAATAGGCGACTAGTGCTTTAGAACACACCCCAAACCATTTAATATATTAAATTTTTAAAAAACCCTCTGTTGACCATTCTTCCCAACAAGATACACAAGGAGGGACAGCGTGATGCTCACCATGCTCTTTCCTGAGGGTCGCTTAGCACATCATACGCTGCTTGGATTAGTTTAAATTGTTCAGCTGCTTCTGCGGCATTATCCAGATTTTTATCTGTTAAAATAAAGGCACAGAAATTCAGTCATCAAAAAAGTAAAGGACAGACTCTAAAAGGGACCTCTTCCATCAGAAATGCCATAAATAGATGAGTGTACAAAAATGAAGAAAAACAACTAAGGAAAACCAGAAAACGATGACAGCTGATAATCAGGATCTGTTATAAGTGGGAACTTGAGTAGAAATTTCATGCTTTTCTCTAAGTCTCAGTGCGTCACTGAGCACTCAACCTGGATATCCACAAACAGAAAATGCTGAGTAGTACACATTTTATTTTTAGAAGGAAAAAAATACATAAATCAATCGTTTATAGAAAGGCTGTTACTATTCAGTGCTAGATTATGTTTAATCCATCTTTACCACCATCCTTAAGGTTTTCTTTCTTACCAGCATATACCAAAATAAATCTCATAAACTTTAAAAACGATGTGCTAACTAATTACTTTTCCCCTAATTAGTTGTGCTTCCTTAACTGCGGAATTCAGAAAGCATCTTTGCCTCAGGGTGGTAGCCAGCTTCCAAGATGGCCCCCAAGGACCCCCACCTCCTGGCACTCATGCCCTGTGTGGTCGCCTCCCATGTCACCGGGGTTGGTCTCTGTGACCAAAAGCAGGTGGCAGGAGTGGTGACGGTACAGGACATTACTTCCAAGATTAGATCATGAAAGACTGCAGTTTGCATCTTGGGCGTTCGCTCTCTCTTGGATCGCTGGGAGTAGCCAGCTGCCACAGACACTCCAGTGGTCCATGACAAGCCCATGTGGTGAAGAATGGAGGCCTCCGGCCCACAGCCAACAAGGAACTGAGGCCCGCCATTACTGTTCGGGTGAGCTTGAAAGTGGGTTTTCCCAGACAATGGTGATTCAACCTGGTGAGAAAGCTTGAGCCAAACCACCCAGCAACACCATTCTGATTCTGATCCCCAGAAACCGTGTGAGTCCGTATTATGAAAATATTTGCTAAAAAAAAAAGAAAGTATTTGCTGTTTGTTGTTTTAAGCCCTAAGTTTTCGGTAATTTGTTACACAGCAATACATAACTAATACACTCAGAAAGTAAAATATTTTGAACCTACCGTGGAGTACATCAACGTTCTTTAAGCTACAACCCAGTATCTGCCTCTAAGAAAAAAATATGACAGAAATAGTCTTGAAACAAGGCCCTCAAGGGTATCCTACCTCCTCTTTTCAGATACCATTACACAGTCCCAAGTCCTTCAAGCAGCCTTCTGCTCAACAAATGACACAGACAACACTTTCTCAAGTGCAGCAATTTGCCATAGCTCTTTTTACTAAGATGCTTTAACACAAAAAGCTTTAGAAATAGAATCGTGCTCCCCTGGAATTAAAAAAAAAAGTAATAAACAGAAACAAAAAAAACTCCATCACAGGAGCCTAGCTGTATAAGTAATACAACGCTGGTCTAACTCCCCTTCCACAGAGCAGCCCATGGGTCATCTCCTAGCCTACCTCTTCTCTGGACTAAATCTCCCATTTCTTATGCACACTATAATACCCTCTACTTCAAATGCTGTCAAAGACAGTGATCATCAAGGAGCCATTCATTAATTCCTTAACATTCTACTTCTAATCACTATAGCTAATTATATTAGCTTTTAACAACAATATCACAGTAAGTCATATTGAATTTATAGGTGACAAAGTTTCAAGTATTTTTCATATTAATTACTGACAAGAGGGACTTCCTTGGTGGTGCAGTGGTTAAGACTCCATGCTCCCAATACAGGAAGCTGGGGTTTGATCCCCGGTCAGGACCTAGATCCCACATGCATGCCGCAACTAAGAGTTTCCTGCCACAACTAAGACCCGATGCAACTAAATAAATAAATAAATATTTTTAAAAAAAATTCCTGACAAGCCAATATAACTGTATAACAAATATTTTTTTAACTCAAACATAGTACTCAATCCATTCTGTGGTAGATACTAAAGGTTAGATCATCCAACACCTCCCCCTCCTTTATCTCTTGCAGCCTTTACTGTGGAGGCTGGATAAGCTAAAAAATAAGCAAGTATTTTAGCTTATCCAGCCTCACTTGCTGCTAGGAAGGGTCGTGACACAGTTCTGACCAATGAGATGAAAGCAGAAGTCTGTTAGTGTATTTTCTTTCCTTCCTCTTTTTGTCTTGTACATGGGCATGAGAGCTGGAGCTTCAGCAGCCATCTTGAGACCATGAAGAAAAAGTCAAGAGATTCACTGTGACATTACTTAGCCACTGAAACAATGCCAGCAGGCACCTACCTCCAAAACTCCTTGTGGTGAGAAAAATAAATTCTTAACTTACTAAGCCAGCAACTGAATCTCCTGACATGAGACAAAAAAGGCGGCTGTTTGGGGTGGTACGTGGTGGCTGTCTTCACCTTTTCATCTGTACTTTGTTGTCCTGTTTCTTCCCACTCCCTTCCTTCCTCCCTCAAAGAAGTCTGGTAAGAGCTAAAGCTTTTAAACATAAAAACCCACCAGTGTACCATCTGAAAGTAAGATCTAATCACTTGCTGGAGCTTCTTTTTTAACTAGTTTTTTCAATCTGTCATAGGGCTTTTTATTTCACTTAAATATACTTGTAACTGGTTGACCAGGAGGTTGAACATGACTGTAGTTGAGTTAACAAGCAGTCATAAAAAATGGAAAGCCCGGGCTTCCCCGGTGGCACAGTGGTTGAGAGTCCGCCTGCTGATGCAGGGGACATGGGTTCGTGCCCCGGTCCGGGAAGATCCCACATGCTGCGGAGCGGCTCGGCCCGTGAGCCATGGCCGCTGAGCCTGCGCTTCCAGAGCCTGTGCTCCGCAACGGGAGAGGCCACAGCAGTGAGAGGCCCGCGAACTGTAAAAAAAAAAAAAAAAAAAAAAAAAAAGGAAAACCCACCTTAATTATTAGCCAAATGCAAAAGCCACAGGTATTGCAAATCCAGTCATTAAAGTTTAAAAGGCATTCTCATACTATCCTGTGCTTTTCTCTTGATCCATTCACACCGTCTTCCACTTTGTCCCAAATGTTTTCACACTACCTTCTAGAACATTTCATGGACTGTGCCTTTTAAGTCCTGCCTTGACTGAAGCCAGGTTCCCTGAGAACACCACTTCCCTACAGGCCTCTCGGGCTCCAGCACAGCTGTCATACCGCAGGTTCGGTGGTAAAGCTGACATCCTCCTGGTCACTGATTCTCTATTCACCCCTGAGGACAAACCAGCATTCCTTCGAGATTCAGGCCATTTGGCTATCTCTCCGTCTTCCCCTCCTTCTCACTGTCCACTCGCCTCCCAACTACTCCCCCTACTCACTGAGGATTTTAGCACGTGACTCAGGCTCCACCCCCAAGTCCTATCCTCATCCTAGTCATGTCAGTGTCCTGGACCTACTGGTCTCCCTACCTCCAGCCTTGCCCTCTCCAATCCATTCTCCCCACTACAGCCCGAGAGATACAAGAAAAATACAAACCTATCATTTCTCCTGCTTCCAACCCTTCAATGGCTTCCCAACACCCTTAGGTTAAAACCCAATCTGCCTAATGCAGGTTACCACAACCTTCAAGACCGGGCCCCTGCTCACCTGGGCAGGCTCACCTCTTTCCCTTCCTAGACTCTGCCGTGCCCTCTCTTGCCTTCCACCTCCTGTATTCCCGCTTTAGGTCTTGACCTAGATGTCACTTCTTCAGGGATGCACATCTATCCCACCCACTAGAAAACCCAGTCCAGATTGGTACATGTGCTCATAAGCACCTTGTATTTGCCCTCATACTGCCCTTATCTCACCGGATGAAAAGTGACTGCTTTCCTCTGTGTTTCCCAGAAGACAGCAGGGCCAGCAGGGCAGGGACCACCCCTGTCTCATTCCACAGTAAGGTGTTCAGGGAACAGTCGTCAGATGAATTACTGAAAGCCTGGCTTTCACAAGGAGTAACCTCACTACGCAGTGCTATTGACCCTACTGGAAATCATTCTCAGTTCCTCGATAACAGAAATAAAGGTAATCTCTTTCTTTTTTAACAATGAAAATGGGCAGCCTTTCTATATGAGGTACGTATTAGTCTTTGAAGCACAGCCCATATGTCTTCTAACATCTAACACAGTACCTTACACACAGAATGAAATTAAACATTTGCTGAGTGTCAGACTTAACAAATTAATGAGCCAGCAAAGCAAAGCATATCAAAATCATGCATCTCCTGGGACAGTATTTACCCCTTATATGTATAGGCATTTTCAAACCAAGATATTTAGGATGTTACGAATTCTGATGACATTCAAAGAAGCTATTCACATTTAGTTACTAACACATTTGGTTTCAAAGTAGTTAACTGATATTTTAGTAACATTTGCCTTCTTCTTTGCAATGATTTCCAACTAGTCACCAAATCTGGTAATTTTTCTTTTGCAACTTCTCTTCATCCCAGGCCTTACCCTTCCCACTGACCCCAAGCCTAGTTTTGGCCCATCGGTGCCCAAGGCGGACTCTACCTGACTTCTGTCTCTACCCCTCCTCATACTACTAAGCTGCCTTCATAGCACCTTCCCAAGACATCTTAATAAAACCAGCCTCAACTCTCCACTATTGGATAAACAAATTTCACAGTCCTTCGCCTAACATTCAAAGCCCCTTACAATCTAATCTCAAACTACTACTCAAAAACGTTTTAATACTGTCATCAAAATTATATATGCACTTGGTGACAAGCAGTAATCCTCTTTCCCACCCTTTCCCACCCAGAGTCAACAAATTCTTAATTCGATTTCTAACGGTAACCCCTATTACTCTTACCCTAATTTTGGACCTATTAATTTTGGATATAGCTAATGACTTAATGAACATTTAGCTTATTTACCTCTTCCCTTCCAATAAACATCAGATTTTTTTTTAGTTCCTCTGTTGGTCATCATTACAACTTTAAGCAACAAACCCATACCTTTATTTCCTGTTCCATCAACTATAACCATTACCTTCTGACTTTGGGTCCCGAGCCCTTCCTTCAGCTCTTCTCTCAACCCATATTTTCAGACTTCCGATAAACACTGCCTTCGGTCGAACTGTCCCCTAGGCCATCTTTGGGACACTCAGTGCTCTTTCCCATACTGTTATATTCACTTCTCTCAATCCCATTCCTCCAGGATCCAGCTAATGGCTAGACTCCTCTGCCAAGGGGGAGCCTCACTGCCTTTCAGTACACAGTGGACCCTGAATCCCTGGGGCAGTTATTAGTTGTTCTATCAACACAACTACCAATTATATATGCTATGCTATTTTGTTTGCATTTGTATTTAACTTTTCGTGTGTGTAAGGCATGTTTTCCAAACAAGACTCTGAGGTTTCCATCTTAGCATTTCAGAGACTCTAGAAACATGCTTATGGACTCGTACTAATACGAAAGCCTCTTATAAACCTCAAAAAGCTGAGATTCAAATTCTGTCTTAGCTCCCCAGTCTAGAAGATCAAATTACTTCACGACAGTCACAAAGGCCTGGACTACAACCAAATAAAACATCCAAAGGAAGCACACTTCTAAGTAAACACATGAACTTCACTAGGGAAGACACTCAAAATCCGAAGTGACGTACAGGGTCTTTTCTCCAAAAGAGAAAAAAAAAAGCATAGCCATTTAAAAGACATTTCACTAGCTCCTTTGTCTTAATTACACTTAAGTAGCTGGGATTCCTTGATGAAGCTAAGGGCCGCCGAGGAGAAGCCCGGGGAAGCCGAGCTGCAGGGGAGTCCAGCAAGGGACTAGCCCGAGGCAGGACTGGGTTAAGAGCTCGCGACTCCTCCCCTCTCGGGGCCGTCTGCGAAGGAGTGGGAGGGGCAGGGAAGTCTCTAGGACATTATCTTTCCCCAGCCATTAGCCACGCGGGAACCGGGGGGGCAGGGGGGAGGGGCGTCTAGGAAGGGACGAGGTGCTCGGGGCTCGAGTGAAGCCTTGGGGTGGAGGGCTGTGTCCACCGAGGAGCCGAGGACGCTTATCGCCAGGACTGCGCAGGGGCCACCTGGCCGGGCGCCGGCCCGATTTCCAGGGCGAGGGGAGTTACCGAGCGGGCAGCTCCGGGCACAGCCAGGTCCCTGGAGTTACCCTAGGGAGAGGGTTGAGAAAGGTCGCGAGGGCCAAGGCTTCTGCGAGGGGCCACGGCGGTTGCGGAGTAGTTACCCGGGTGCCATTTCAGGGCCAGTTTCCGATAGGCCTTCTTGAGCTCCTCTGGGGGAGGACCCTGTTCCGGAAATAGCCGCGCAGGAGGGAGGCGGAGCCGCGGAGGGACGGAGGTGGGGCCTTAGGAGAACGGAGGCGGGGCCACGGGGGGCGGGGCTACGGTGGGTGTTATTGTGAGGGACACAGAGGGCGGTCAGAGTGACACCAACTTGACAGCCGACCTGAGAGCTAACATAGGAGTCTCATGGGATGATATTCTGGAAAACATCTTGTGGTTCTTTAACATGAGCCCCGCTTTTACAGATGAGGACGACACTCAGGCAAGTGGTTTGCTCAAGCCTCCCCAACCAATCAGTGGCAGGATTCGGTTGGATCGAATCCAGGTTTTTTAACTCTTCAGATATCTTCGGTTACCACTTAATGAGATCTCTAATATTGCTTGTCCTGACCAATGTGCATGAGAAATGAGTAGATGACTTAAACTGAAACAATTTAAGAGGAAGCATCAACATGTTTTGAAGTAACATAGTACTACATGTTTTACCACCAATGTGAATGAAATTGTGCTGGGCCACCCACCCATCACTCTTTAATCCTAACTTTTTGGCCTCTAAACCTACATTTCCAAGATTGGTTTACTTTAAGAATGAAGTTAAGGGAATTCCCTGACAGTCCAGTGGTTAGGACATGGCGCTTTCACTGCCAAGGGCCGGGTTCCATCCTAGTCAGGGGAACTAAGATCCCACAAGACCAGCGGGCTGCCAAAAAAAACCCAAAAAATGCAGTTAAGAGATAGTATATAACCAATAGGTTTTGGTTGATCTAACTGATACACTGTATTATGGGATGTAAGATCTGAACAACTGTTCCAAGCAATTTGATAAGGTGTCAAAATACTATCCTAATTGTCGTTAAAATGCCTCAGTATAGGGCTTCCCTGGTGGCACAGTAGTTAAGAGTCCTCCTACCAACGCAGGGAACACAGGTTCGAGCCCTGATCCAGGAAGATCCCACATGCCATGGAGCAACTAAGCCCGTGTGCCACAACTACTGAGCCTGTGCTCCAGAGCCCGTGCTCTGCAACAAGAGAAGCCACCACAGTGAGAAGCCCACGCACCAAAATGAAGAGTAGCCCCCACTCACTGGAACTAGAGAAAGCCCTCACACAGCAACAAAGACCCAACACAGCCAAAACTAAATAAATAAATTTTTAAAAGAAATCCATCAGTACACCAGAAAATTTCACTGTAATGTGGCATGTTTACATATATCAGCTGTTAGATGTAGGTTGTCTTTGTCAACCACGTATGGTTAGAGAGAAGGGCTGGCTCTGTTGCTAACAAATATCTATTGTACAGGGTTGGGTATCCAAAGTTTAGGAAGCTGTCCCTTTCTTCCTTAATACCCTGCCCCCTGCACAATCAAAACCAACCAACTCTAAACCTCATCAAGTTTCTAGGCACAACACTGTCCAACCCACTACTCAAAATTCATACTTGCCTCTTTTCCAAAGAAGGAATATACTATATGGTCTTGGATTGTAAATTGGTAATAGGTAGGGATTGAGAAGTTTGAGTGCAATGAAAAACAGGACCTTTCCCCATCTGAGAATGGAATTAGGGGAGGGGGGGTTGGACAAAAAGTGAAAAAACAAAGTACTTTTTTCTTCCTCCAACTCCATCTGGTTTTGCTACCTCTTTTTTTCCTCCTGAGGGAAAAAAGGATCTATTTTTACTTATAACATTGTATCAAAATTTAAAGATAATTACACTACATATAAATTTCAGTCTAAAGGAAGATCTTCACTAAACAGGCTGACTTCTAAATGAACATGGACTTGGGAGATGAGGAATTCTCATTCAAATGAGTTATCCATATAAATGATTATGAAAGGGAAATATACAGCTAATTTTCAGCCTATATTCTGTCGCTTAAATAATGGCCTTTTTTCCCCTGCACTTAACCAGATTTGCCTTTCATTAGCCACATACAAGTATTGAATATTTCAAGTGAACCTCTGACTTGAATTACTTAAATTTCAAGGTTAAGTAGCTTAACTTATACCATTTCAAGATAAAGTAGCCTAATTATACACTCGGGAAGGCCTTTCTTAGCAGAAAATTAGGAAAAAGTGAAATGGAAAAACTGATCATTCTGCCTACACAGATCTAAAATAAAGACAAAATCAAAACCCAAGTGACAAACTAGGAAAGATGCCTAGAAAAACCTCACTATATAAAAAAGCCCTTACAAATTCATGTAACTACCACACAAAAGACTAGTCACAAAAGAAAACCCAGTACATAGCCAAAAAACAGTATTCATTTTTTTACCTATCAAATTGACAAAGATTATCTCAGCAAGGGTGTAAGGAAATGAACACTAACCTCTGGTGAGGTACAATATTTAGGGGAACAGGTTCATAATTTTTGACCAGAGTTCTACTTATAGGAAACCACAAATATTGTACAAAATACCTATAGAAAGTTTGCTGCAAGCACCTATACCAGAAAAAGATAAAATTGAAATACTCAAATATCCAACAAGGGACTGCTTAGATAGGTGTGACAGAGTGGAATACTATGGAATTACTAATCACGCTGCAGAAAAAGACAGGAGAAAATGATTAGCATGAAATTAGTGGGTGACAAAACACCACATGCATGACCCCTATCCCTGGCCACTTGCACCCAGAATCTTGTCTTTCCATTACTAATCGACTTCCAGGGTAGTAAGCCCCGTGCTCTCTTTACTTCAAGTAAAGTTCTTTCTTAACAGGAGAAATTCAAATCTTCTGGTGCCCTCTTAACAACTGTCCTGTTTTTCTTTCTTTTACTGTTAATTTGATAAGTAATTTACAGGCACTGCTTCTAAATTAAATTTGTAATCTACAAAAAGCTTTCAACACATATAAACTCATTTGATTTGCAAAACCTTTGTGTTTTTTTTTTTTTTTTTTTTTTTGCGGTGCGTGGGCCTCTCACTGCTGTGGCCTCTCCAGTTGCGGAGCACAGGCTCTCTGCTTAGATAGGTGTGACAGAGTGGAATACTATGGAATTACTAATCACGCTGCAGAAAAAGACAGGAGAAAATGATTAGCATGAAATTAGTGGGTGACAAAACACCACATGCATGACCCCTATCCCTGGCCACTTGCACCCAGAATCTTGTCTTTCCATTACTAATCGACTTCCAGGGTAGTAAGCCCCGTGCTCTCTTTACTTCAAGTAAAGTTCTTTCTTAACAGGAGAAATTCAAATCTTCTGGTGCCCTCTTAACAACTGTCCTGTTTTTCTTTCTTTTACTGTTAATTTGATAAGTAATTTACAGGCACTGCTTCTAAATTAAATTTGTAATCTACAAAAAGCTTTCAACACAAATAAACTCATTTGATTTGCAAAACCTTTTTTTTTTTTTTTTTTTTTTTTTTGCGGTACGTGGGCCTCTCACTGCTGTGGCCTCTCCAGTTGCGGAGCACAGGCTCCGGACGCGCAGGCTCAGCAGCCATTGCTCACAGGCCCAGCCGCTCCGCGGCATGTGGGATCTTCCCGGACTGGGGCACGAACCCGTGCCCCCTGCCTCGGCAGGCGGACCCTCAACCACTGCACCACCAGGGAAGCCCAAAACCTAAGTATTTTTAGCATACATTTTCAAGGTAAGAAAACAAGATGAGAGGTTGGCTTTTCCGGGGCCTCACTGATTTGTGACTCAGGGACTCAAACCTCATTAAGATGTTTTCCCTTCTAGCAGTCTACCCCAACTTTACCATCTGAAACCATGCTCTCAAAGTGCCTAATGCTCTTTTACATGTAATAATGATCCAATAAATCTGTTTGAATTTCAGCTTTGCTAAACTCAAAATTTTAATCCAATAGAGCAGGCCTAAACCTTAATTGTGCTAAGTTTTTAATAATACAAACAAGCTTTGAAAAGAAAAACAGAAATTAAGTGATGAGTTCTGGTGATATTTTATTTAGAAAAAAATAGGACCCGCCCCCCCGAAGCCACAAAATCTTAACTTTTCTCTTTTAAATGTCACACTAATTAGATATAGGGTTGGCCTGAATAATAAAAGTATTTTTACACATTGAACATAAAATAAATATAAAACAAATGAGAACAAATTAGTTATCCATTGATTCATTTTGCATTCCCACTGTTCATGTTCTGTTTCATTTTCCTTTGCCTTTTATAAATCCTTTTCTTTCTTGCTTTCAAATCGACTTTTGGCTCTGGTTTTACCCACTGTATTTCTATCGGCTTTTCCTCAGCTGGTATAACAAAAACATCTGCAGTGGGATCATGGGGAAGAATAGTCTTTGGTTCTTTCTTTCTCAGCTTCTGCACGTCTTTCACTTGCTGTTTCTCTCTGTATTTTGCAGCTGTGATGGATCTTATGACACGCCGATGCTAGAAACAAAAAAATATTAAAGGTGCTTTTGAAATAAAAATAAACACTTTATATACGGCAAAGACATTAACTTATGAACCCTACTTCCCTTCACCCTGTGTCATCAAAAAAAAAAAAAAAAAAGCAATTTGTAAGACTGTACGCAGCAAAAACCAAATTCAGTTTCACAGTTAACACAACAGTTACTTGACAGAATTATTTTGGCCCAAGAGTTCTGGGACATAAAGGACCACTGAACAAAAACAGCTTACCATGTTTGGTGACTGGTAGTGAGGATTTTCATACAAAGTTGGTCCTCCAAAACTTCCCTGGAAAATCTTTATGAGATTTAAGACAAAACGGGGTCCTATTTCTACAAGAGCAGCATCTTCTTCTATGATCTTTAATAAAAAGGAAACATTTCATTTTGGTTTGGATATACTACTCCTAAAATGTATATCCTCATTACAAATGTGCCTAAAAGAACTGATAACCAATGAAGTTAAGGTGGAAATGAAACTTGGCAAGTGCCAAATCATCAATACTTTCTGAAATACATTACTGGTTACAGGTAGTTGTCATAGGAAAATATAAATGCTTTTTCAGTGTGTTTTTAAAATTGAGTCACTTCAATTTGGTCTGTATCTTGCTTCTCACAATGCACGTCTTCTTGAAAAATTGTGGTTAAATGAGTATTTAAAACTGCAACCATGGGCTTCCCTGGTGACACAGTGGTTGAGGGTCCGCCTGCCGATGCAGGGGACACGGGTTCGTGCCCCGGTCTGGGAGGATCCCACATGCCGCGAAGCGACTGGGACCGTGAGCCATGGCTGCTGAGCCTGCGCGTCCGGAGCCTGTGCTCCGCAACGGGAGAGGCCACAACAGTGAGAGCCCTCGTACCGCAAAAAAAATAAATAAAAAATTTAAAAAAACTGCAACCATGATAACAAAATGGATTAAAGCACCCTATGGGGCACCCTTTCAAAATTTAAATCAACCCCTAAATTGTTTTTATAAATTGAATTCAAATTAGATTAAAAGGTAGATAAAAAGACGTTGGCAGAATTTATTTTTGAATGGTTACTGACTGGAATTAAGAGACAACTTCTGAACTACAAATATTACTATAGTTGGTTAAGGTATGCCTGCCCTCAGGGGTTAAGAAGGGGATATGTTTAACTCACATTGCAAAGTACCCAATATAACAACAACATGCAGAAAGGAGCCCAGTTTCCTTCACAAGCTGTCTGAAATTTTGCCTTGCTGCTCCCTTCCACCTCTCCACAGATTCCCAGAACCACATCTCCTCCTGGATGAATCATTGCATGACTCATCTAACAGTTCTCATTGAATGCTTTCTACAGGGGTTATGTTTTTCAAAGTCTTAAACCCCACCTCACCCCTGGTAGATTCTAACGTCTTGGAAGAGAAACTTATATTTTACTCAATATATAGTGGCTTGTCAGAAAATCCATACACCATATTAGCTGATAGCCATGAACCTAAAAAAAATCCATACACCATATTAGCTGATAGCCATGAACCTAAGTTATGAGATAAAGGTTATTTACTACAAGTCTGTGGGGAAAAGAAAGCGATGTAAACGAAAAGAAAAGAATTTATCATTTGCATTTTCCATGTCTATAAAAACAATATATCCTAATTTATTTCAAAGTATAATTAAAAGTTAATTAAAGCTAACCTGAAAGTTCCGAAACCATATCCTATTATCCAAAATAGTGAACGTAAACACATGGTCCACAAATGGTTGACTTTTGGGATGATACCGTGGTGTACTAAAGATCTAGTGGGAAAAAGGACACATTAGTTCTGTATTCTATGACATACCATGTGTGCTTCAGATAGCTAAGTTAAAAGGAAGACACTCATTTAGAATATTTTACTAAAAATAGTTTCTAGTAAAGATATTTACCTGAATTAAGAGTTCTTTTAACAAAGCAAAATGTGGTAATTCATCAAAAGCCTATAAAAATAGAGTGAACATATTACTTGACATTAGTTTTGTTTAAAATTGTTTGTGTTTTTATATTAACTAAACTGAATTATACAACTATATCCACCAAAAAACAACCATGCACAGTAAGAAAATTAGACCTCATACACTAAATGAGAAACTTACAGGATCAAAAGACAAGAGGGGCCGAGAACCTTTCAAACAGTTTCCAGTCATCTTTAGCTCAGCTAGGGTATGAACTAGAAAAATTACAACAGCAACAAAAATAGTTATAACTTTGGCACGATTATCCCAAAAGATTATTTTCAATTTTCTCACAAAAACTTAAATTGAGTCAACTTACTATTTTGAACAAGGAATTTAGCAGATGGTCCATGAGGTGAATTTGAAAGCCTAAAAATTATAAAAGCTTTTTCAACTAATTAAAATTTAGAACGTAGTAAAAGCTTACTACCAATTCAGTTTAAAAGACACCATAATGTGCTAATAATATTCACATATTCTCTAATCTTATTTAATACATTCTCTTACCACATATAGAGATCTTGTTTTTTCTTAGCTTCAAAATAGATACATTTATTGCAGTTTTTCATTTCACAAACCTAAACGGAGCAAAGTATAGAAAATTGAAGTGGATAATAAAAATAAGAGCTAAAGTAATTCAATGCAATGAATATTTAGATGCCTTCAAAAATACTTAAGCAGGTTAACAGGCTACAAAGGTCTAAATCAAGGTAAATTTATTCATGGAAATGTTTAAAGTTCCTCTTAGGTGTTCTGTCCAAGGTAAACTGTGCTCTGCCCACCTCTTTGGTGGAAGCAGCTACTCTTTCTGGCCTAGCATTTTTACTGGCCTCCCTTGGGGAACCTCTTCTTCTGACTATGGTCCTGTGTACAAACTACAAAGATTTAAAACAAATGCCCCAGGGATAAAGCACATTACAATTAGCCTCACCAACTGTAGAAAAATACAATCCTTACAGAACCAAAAACATCCTTTATAATGGTTACTTTGATCTTTAACTCTCTAGCTTTTCAATTTTAAGCTCAAGAAATTTGTTTTTTCTTCCTCATCTGTACTACCATTCTGTGATTTGGTTCTGTAAAATCACTAAGGAGCTGGTGAAAGGCAAGTATACAAAACCCATTTCAAGCTGAATTAAACTTCAACATCTTAGAGATTTACAAAGTCACAATTGAGAAATATACAAAAGGAATGAAGTCCTATATTACTGTAGTGTTCATAAACTAATACATATACACTACCTGAGGCTTAAAGAATTCTTCAGTCCAATGCTTTTGTTCCTTACTGGTCTTACAATAAACACATCTACACACTAAGTTGTGAGCTTTAGCTGCTGGCAACCCATATCCTGTTTATTTCTCCTATCTTCACTTGAAATTATACTACTTGTTTACGGCCTGTCTCCCCCATTAGAATGTAAGCTCCATGATGATAGGGGCGTTTTTTTAAACACTGTTTCTATAATGCCATGATAGAGCAGCACTTCAAAAATTTGTGCTAAATAAATAACAAAGGCATTTCTAATAGCTAAAGAGAATTATCTTAAAACAATTCTAAGTTTTAAAAGAAAATCTGCTCTAAAAACGCAAGTTTACTCTTCAACAATACTTTGAAACTTTAACATATTACTAGTTTGTAATATCTTAAGAGCAAATATCACATGCACCGCTTTTAAAACTGGCAAAATACTTTTCAATGAGTTTTAAAAAATATTTAATGGGCTTTTTATTTACGTTGATAATTTTTATGAGTACCTACTATGAATTTAGCACTGTACTAGACATAATGAGAAGAAAAAAGAATGATTTAATCCTTGTCCTCAGGAGATTTCAGTATGCTTGTTGAGAGAAGACAAATATAAGAATGATCAAGAAATTATATACTGAAGCACTAAACTGTGTGAAATAGACAATGAGCACTATAAAAATTTAAAAGGCAGATAAAGTTCATAAAATTTGCGTATCTTATACAAAACAACTTAAAAGTCACTGAATAACTGACTTATTTTCTAAATGAACTATTTCTAGTGTTCCAAATATTGTGTTCCTAAATACAATGTTGCTAGAATATTTTACTTTAATTAATTTCTAAAATTACCTCGTTAATCACAAACAACTTATCTTTACGATCCATTTTAGTATCTATAAAAAGAAAAAAAGGTTAAGTAAACAAAAAATTTCAAAGCTACTTCAATCAAATCACTTTCTAGGAAATTAAATATTAAGTATTTTTATAATCTTCAGTTTAAATGAGATTTTATTAATCTTCAAAATGATGAGACCTGAAAACACATGACCTCTTTAAAATTCTTGTTCTTTTGAAATGTAAACATGAGTGATTAAAAATAGTCCTCAAGAATTATAAAGCTCTAAGCAGTGTCTCTTACTTGTGTACAGACATACCTCAGAGATGCTGCTGGTTCAGTTCCAGACTACTGTAACAAAGCGAATATCGCAATAAAGCGAGTCACACAAATTTTTTTGGTTTCCCAGTGCATATAAATGTTACGTTTATACCATACTGTAGTCTGTTAAGTGTACAATAGCATTATGTCTAAAAAAACAATGTACATACCTTAATTTAAAAATATTTTAGTGCTAAAAAATGCTAACAATGAAGAAGTTTGAAATATTCCAAGAATTATCAAAATGTGACACAGACACAAAGTTAGCAAATAAATGCCACTGAAAAAATGGCACCAAGAAACTCGCTCGACGCAGGGTTGCCACAAACCTTCAAATGGGGGAAAAAATTGCAATAAAGCGAAGTGCAATAAAAAGAGGTATGCCTGAATTCTATGAATCCCTTTCAAAAATGGGAAAATTCTCACAAACCACATTTAGAGCTCATAAATTAAAATTCTCTCATTAGTTTCAGAGACCTGAAGATGTAACAGCAGACCTCAGTTTGAGAAACACCGGTCTAAAGAACTAAGTTATTACCTAGAATTAAAACCAAAAGCACCTCCCAACACAGGCACAAAAACATCTGCATGAGGGCGCTGTCACAGTTATAAACCCCAAACTAGATGTTCTTCACTTGCCTGTAAGATACCCCATTACTAAAAAGAAAAGCTTGGCACTTAGGAGCAGATGGAGTCCCAACTTGAAGGTGCTTGAAATCCTACTCCTGGCCCATTAAGTTTTTTAATAAAAAGTTTTTTTAAATACAGAAAGCAATACATGGCAGTCCCAAATCATTTAGAAGGACAAACCAGCTCATGACCTCTGAGAACATTACACTGAAGGCATTCCTGGACCTTTAAGAAATGTTTTGCTAGTTGGGATCTGTTTAAGAAAGGAAAGAGAATGTTTAATGAATTTTGCAAAGAATTTCTAACAAAATATTAATTGGAAAAATCTTGGCACTGAACAGATACACTTCTGAGAAGTCATGGTTCTTTACCTGACATGCTGAACGAACAAAGTGTGACTCAAAGTGAAAACATATAAACAGGCAAGTTTACAAATACAACATTTTAAAGTATATGATATAAAAAAGGTACCTGCTTTAGAATGAGGCATCAACATTCTCAAGTCTTGCATTAAATGTCTTGTTCTGAAATTTATTCCTCTAGAAGAAAAGATGAGAATCCGTTCCTTATTTTTCCACTTGCCCTAAAGAAAAAAAAGTGAGATGAACTTTAACAGTTCATAATGGGTCTACCTTGTTTGTTTGTTTACAGATAAAGCTTCCAAGTAGCAAGCCAAACAATCCTGACCTTGACCTTTAATTCAATATCTCTGTAGCACTCACTGACCCCAGCTGCTACCCAGAAATCTCCTTGGCTTCCCTTCTTTTTGTTTTTTTTCTTCAATCTCTCCAATTCCTCCTCCTGACTCTAAAGATCCTTTCTTAGCCCTCTTTTTTATTTCTGATCTCTCCAGGACAGAGTTCTCATAATCATTCTCACAGCTTTGATTGTCAACTAACTACAGAAAGGTAAGGAACTCTTTCTAGCCCTAATAATCCAAGTATTTGGCTTACCTCAAATTCAACTCTAGAATACCAACCCTTAAAATCCGGTAAATTTCTTTGCTATTTATTTTTCTGATGATGTCACCATCATTTCAGTCCCCCACACTATGACTCTTCCATTTGCCATTGTTCTCTCATATCATAAGCACTAGTAAATGCTATCAATCTCTCTTTGCAACAACTTAGTCCTCTCCTAGTGATACTGCTTTCAAGCTTCAGATTCTTAATCTCATATCAATTGCAAACCTTCTAAATGCTGGTCTTTCCAGCCAGAAGCTCCTCCAACAGACAAGGCAGGCTACCGCCTACATGCTCCAATCACATCTTTAACTTCCAGGGTTTTCTAAACAAAGTCCAAAATAATACAGCTTTAACACTGGATTCTAAAATACACCTATATTTCTACTTCACTATTGCCCCAAATAAACCCTATACTTTAGCCAATTTGGCTGTACTTTTTAAACTGTCAGCATTTCGTCCACTTCAACACCTTTGATTAGTTTTTTTCTCTCTCTCGCTCTCTCCCTCTTATATTGTTCCCTCTCATTTTTGAATATCAGAATTTTGCCCTTACCTTGGGATCCGGCTCAAAGGCTAAATCCTTCATGATCCCTTACCTGGTTATCCTAAAATAACCTTTATCTCTTGCACTTTAGTAATATTTTTTATATTGTGACTCAGATCATAGCTACTATCATATTTCTTTCTAGCTCTTAAAGGGAAAAGTGAGAACACTAACATTTACAGAAAATCTACAAGTTCAGCTTATTCTTCACAAAAAGTAAATCACATTTTCTTGCTCTTAATTTACAGGTGAGTGAAGAGTTCGAAACATCCCTGATAATTAATATCACGGCTAGAATTCAAGCTCATCTTTCATTAACTAAAATCTAACTCCTTTCCCAGTGCTTGCCACTCCACCACAAAGGGTCATTGACCTATCACTCACTACGTGGTAGACAGACGTTTACGCTAAGTTTGGGAGCGGGGGTGACAGAAATTAATAAATCAAACACAATTCTTGTCTCCACAGTATCTGATATAGCTTACGGAGCTCTCAGTTGACTGAAAGTTAAGTCCAACAACTTGTGTTCACCTTCTTTTGAATAAAAAACATCAACTCATATGAGTTCTTAGTTTTCTTCTAAACTCCAACATGTTAGGAGGAAGTGGTCATGTTCTAGCTTTGCAATCCCAAAGCAGGGGAAACCTAACTTCTTACGTGCCTGCCACGTTAAAACTTTGTCGAATATACGTAAAGGTCATACTATCTACTCCAGTTTTCGTTACCCCTTTAGAGTTAAAGATCAAACAAGTCAAAATCATAATCCCAAAAGAGAGCAACTTTTAAACGACCACATAACAAGCTTCAGGATCCCTAACTGACCGCAGCTCAATATGGCAGAATGTGGAATTCTGGAAGGTATTCACTGGAATTCATCACTGGAAGGGATATACTCGAGAGCGAGGAACAACTTTGGGGAAAAAGTACTATCCTTCAACGACAACAAAAAATGGAATAACTGGAAGACCAAACACTGTAACTGAGTCCCCGTAAGTCGCTTCCTGTGAGCCGGGTAAGAGCTCAGAAGTCGGCCCTGTTGCTCAGCCCGCAGCCTCCAAGACTGCAACCACGTGCACGAGGGTTAAATGTAAACGCTGTAGGGGGTCCCGCCGGGACACATGGGACCGAGCTCCCGAAACACCCCTGCAACTCGGAAACCCGCAGAGCCATCATGTGGTAACCAGCCCCAGCGAAGGCGCGTGAATCCACGGCCGTAGAGCCTCCCCTACCTTGCAAACCGGGCCTGGGATACGGTCTCTCTCTTCCTCCGCCGCCTCCTCTGCTACGTCGCTCGGCTTAGCAGGCGCCTTAGCATCTTTTTCGTTTCTTTTCAGCTTTTTCGCCTGAAACGCCGGGCCTCCACGCCATTTCCTCTTGGCCACCGCCATCTTGCTCCCCGCCTTCACTCTGGGCCTTCCTTCCGGCTCGGCCGCTCGCTCCGCTTTCCCATCTCTATGGTCCCGAGGCTCGGCCTCGGCAGTCCTCCTCCTGCTCTATGGTGCCTCCTTCCCGTCTCTATGGTACGGCTCGCTCGGCTCTCTAGGCCTCGTATATCTCTGTGGTGACGGTGGCCGAGCTGTCCGAGCCATCTGAAACGAGTGGCGGGAGCCTCTCCACTTCTTCCCCAGTTTTCCGCGAGCTGCGTCCTGGCTCGGTGCAAAGGTAAGGTTTGGGTGCTCGGGATCCCGAGATTAGTAAGCGGGTGCCGTGGGCTGGTGAGCCGCGCTGTCTAGAACTCTTCGAGGACCTTCCGAGGACTCAAGCCCGCCCCTCTATCGCCTGTTCTGTTAGGAGTAAGGTTGGAGGTGCGGGACACCTCAAAACCGACCCTGGGGATACGTAGCCCCAGTTTGGTTGAAGCTGGCCCCGAATGACCGTGTTAGTTGGCCTATTTTTATCCTTCGTAACTTTTCGTGTGTTACTGTCTCCTTAGTAAGGACGACGAAACCGTAGCTTACAGACAGTAATTTCCCCCCAAGTTAGAAACAGTTAAGTGGCAGAGAGGTGGGGTTCAATCCCTGCTCCGCCGAGTTCAACGTCTAGACCTCTTGCACTCGGCTCAGCGCCGGTTGAAATCGCGGGCCTCGTCAGCACTGACGCGGAGTTTTATCTGTCGCATCTCATCAGGTGTTTCGTGACCCCGCGGGAGCGGGTGTTGGTACCTGGAGCATCCGTCGGGGCCGAATGCGTCGTGGACCATGCCCCTCCTAACCCAGCAGATCCCAGATGAGAATGATTACAGCTTAGTGGCTAGCCTTGACAACGTCAGGAATCTCTCCACTATCTTGAAGGCCATTCATTTCCGAGAACATGCCACGTGTTTCGCTACTAAAAATGGAATCAAGGTTACAGTGGAAAACGCAAAGTGTGTGCAAGCAAATGCTTTTATTCAGGTATGGAAGTAGGCACCTTTAAGCCTGTGACATATGATATTCTTCACCCAGCTCAATGAATTCCGAGGGTCTTAATAGACATCATTTCAGTTAGAGAACAAAATATCATTATTTGAATTATTTTTCTCTTCTGGTAACAAATTCTTTCCCCATCGTGTTTTACAGAGATAATGGTTAATAATAATAATGTCTGAAATATATTAAGCTAAACTATAGGCGAGCACTTTTCTGAGTGTTTTATATGCTGCCAACAGTCCTGCAGCTGGCAAGTGGCATAGTTGGGATGAGAACCCAGAACATTCGTTTCCATAGTATATGCTCTTTTGCACTACCTTCCTATTATTAATTTTTTTCCTTGTAGTGGTTATAATCTATTTGTTCTTACAAAGTAATATTTTATGGTTCAGATAGGATTTCACATTTAATTCAGCGTTTTTTTTACAACACCTAAGTGCACAGTATGACCTCAGGTACAGAGGAATAAATAAGACATGGTTCCTGTCCTCAAAAGAAATTGAAAACCAGTATGACTTATGCGGTGTCTAATTGGCTGTTTTCCAAATGACCTTCGCCAAACTGATGGGCACAAAATGGAGACAAGGGAGAGTCATGTGGAGGATAGTTTAGCTCCAAGAAGCTAGATGAAGGACCTTTCATAAAGTTTCGCACGGGACTGAAATCAGTTACACCTTCAACTGTTGAGTAGCAGTATTCTAATGGATCACAATTGAAAAAGTTTAAGATGTTTTGATTGATAATCAGCAATTATTTTCATGGGGTTAGCACAGTATTGTTATTTTAGAAACATATAAAGTGAAATCTAGAACCTTATATGTGAGTTTTCATTCTTTAATATATATACATTTTCACATTTACTTTTTTTCATAGGCTGGAATATTTCAAGAGTTTAGAGTTCAAGAAGAGTCTGTTACTTTTCGAATTAATTTAAACATCCTTTTAGACTGTTTATCTATTTTTGGATCAAGCCCTATGCCAGGTGAACTATTTTATTATCATTATAACAACATAAAAGAATTATATAGAATGCTCAGAAAAATACAGGCAAAGTTATTAGAATATAAGTAATATAAACATTTGTTTAGAAAATTAATTGCCAATTTATTTTTCATTTGCCACAATCATGGATTCTGATTTTTCACAGTGTTAATAGAAAGTATGCTTACGGTTCTTTTCATATTTGCAAAAGTATTTACATTCATCTTTTTTTTAATTTATGAAGATTTTAGGATTTTAAATTTGAACTAATCAAAAGAAGACTTTGAACATGTCTTAAGTATCTTTAACATTGAGAAATATGTTTTAATTCTTTTTTCTAACTTGTCTAGAATTACAGTTAGTGGCAGAAAAAATAGATACCAATTGTCCTGACTCCCAGTTTACTGTGTTCGAAATTTGTTTGCTTTTTTCTTTAATCCCTGTTTATAAATTATGTTTATTTTCTTAAATGCTTTCCTTTAAAATATTTATATATTTTTAGGACTAGTGAATTTGGTTGCTCTAGATATAAAACAACAAAGGAATCCCTAGAAGAATGATTTTTTATTTCATAGGAAAGGAATCTGGATATTTGCTAGGGAAAATTCAGTTATGGTCCTCTAGAAAATATATTTTAATTTTGTAATGACAATTCCATTATTATTGGAATTGGTTAAAATTATATTTTCTAATGCAGTATTCCCCAGCTAGTTTTCCATCAAAGCATCTGCCTTCCCCCATTCCTCACCCAGTTCTCCACCCAGTAAGGAAAAGGAACTAGAGTGTCCTGTCATATTCCTCCTCCTCTCTAGTGGTTTGCAGAGGTAAAACCCTAGCCACCAGTAACCATCCTTTTTCTCCCAATTAGACCTTAAAATTTGAGGAAATGTAAAGACTATCTCCCAATAGAAAAGGTTGGAAGGGTCCTTATCACAGTGAATACACTGATGTTATAGTAAGACAATATCAGAGCAATCCATCGTTGAATTGAACGTTCACTAATAGCATAGCCTATTCCACAACAGTTATTACATGAAGTATTGGACCATATAGATTCTCCATCCTGAAGTTGTATATATATAATCAACTATTTCTGAGGTGTTTTTTGGCAACCTGGAAAATGATTTCAAAGAGTTACATTACGTTTTGTTCCTAATTTTTTACAGTTATTTTTGGAATTGTCTACAGTAGACAGCTATCATCAGGGAAGATGTGAGCCCCTCTTATAAGGATATACATACATATATGCTAGAAATGGACAGGATAAGATATTCTTGAGGAGTTTTAGGCATCATTTGAGTAGAAGCTGAACCCAGAGCTAAAAAGCTAAGCCCCAAGTATGATTTGTTTCCATTGCAGGGACTTTAACTGCACTCAGGATGTGTTACCAAGGTTATGGTTACCCTTTGATGCTATTTCTGGAAGAAGGAGGAGTGGTGACAGTCTGTAAAATCAACACTCAGGAGCCCGAGGAGACTCTGGATTTTGATTTCTGCAGCACCAATGTCATTAATAAAATTATTCTGCAGTCAGAGGGACTCCGTGAAGCATTTTCCGAATTGGATATGACAAGTGAGGTCCTACAGATCACGATGTCTCCAGATAAACCTTATTTCAGGTACTTGAAAGCAGTACAGTTATAGTTAACGTAGTTTACTCCATCTCCCTACTTACACATTTGCTTAGGATGCAGAATTTTTATTATCCAGGTTACTAGAATTTTCAGAACTTTAGAGAGCTTTTACTCTTACTTCATACTTTTTTAGGTCAAGACACTAGGAAGACCCAGGAAGATTAACTCACTATTTAAAGCTTCATAGGTAATGTTGGTTTCTAGAAGAGTAGTCCAGTCTCCTAGTTCATAACCTAGTGGTCTTTTCATTGCGGTACTACTTAAGTGTTGTAGATAGGTTGCATCGTGAGGAAAATTGGGCTTAAACTTTTGGAAAAGGTGTTTGTAGTATACGGCATCTCTTTTTCTTTCCTTTCAAGTTAGTACAGGATGCAAAAGGAAATAGGTGTTTTCTATACATGGTTCATTCACTAAGTATCTATTGATCACCTACTGTGTGCATATTTGCCTTATTAAGCACTACAGGAAGGAACAGCTTAAAATCAAGGTGACAGGGATATATGTGAAACAGCTCAGAGGGAACAAAATTACATGCCATTAAGTTCCAAAATAATAAATACTTAGGGAACCAGCACTTAGGCAGGAATGGTCAAGGTGAGCTTCCTAAGAGAGGGCAATTTTCATCAGGAATACAGTGTCACAAACTATCAAGCTGCTTCCCATGTTTTGACCCAACAAATTATGAAATGGCAAAACTCTTTTCATGATTAGAATCAATTTAGAGAGAGAATTTAAATGTTTTCTCTTTTGAAATATTTCAGAATATTAAAGAGTAAAGGAGTTAAATACATATAGTATGAGAGGTGTAATTGTTCTTTTTGTATCTACTTTAGAAGAACTGCAGGCCTTTCTCATAGGTTAGGCAGTTAAAAATTTGGCTCAAGATTGGTTAAAATGTTAATCAAAATGGAAATCAGTGGAACCCTACTTAAGCAGTGATATGAATTAAAATTCCAGGCACTTAAACAGAGTATTCCAGAGGCTCCCCATCTAAATGATCTCTCAACATGAGTAACTAGATGGATCATGATATCTTTCATCTCCCATATAGGAAATTATTTGATGGTGGGTAACTGGAAGTTGAAATTTTTTTTTTTTTTGATACATTGAACTTGAGGAGCCTGTGACACTAGGGAGTAGTTGGATATATAGATCTAGAGCTCAGGAGATCAATCTAGACTGGAAATTTAGATTTGGGAGCCATCAGCATGGCTGGGCATGGACAACATAGCTGAGAGAAAGAGGTGACGTTAGAAGAGAGAAAAGGTGGATCCTGGGGAAAGCCAGCACCTAGGTCTTCATCGCTGTGCTCATATAGTGCTCACCCACATGTTAACCCCAAAGAAAATGATCAGTAAGTTCATGCAGATTAAGTAAACATATAAACATTCATAAATTGTCTACAAACTGCTGATACTACCAAGCAAAGAAAACCATAAAACAGCCTGAAGAACAGTCTGGGATACAGAAAAGCCCTAATTGCTTGGTGGGGCAGTAGAGACAGGGAACAGGACCCCAGGCTTGCAGCTGATGAAGATCAGGGTCTTCTGTCACTCCTCAGCTCTCTCCTGTTATATGGTTCTGATTTCAGGAGGAGGAAAGGACAATATCAGAGTAGAATTCAGGTAATGAAATTAAGGCAAACCCCTATGGATTCCTTTTGTGACTGGCTTTTTTCAAAGCCATTAATTAGTGGCTAGCTCTCCTGTACTCCCACAGCATCCTACAGGAATCTTTATTATGTACTTGTTATAGTGTCTTGTCACCAGGTGTTTACATCCCTGTTTCACTCACCAGAATTGGCTCTTAAGGGAGAGCTTCTTAAGGGAAGCTCTTAAGCTTCTTAAGGGAGTGTTTTCTTATTTGGATCCTAATGTGGCTTATTGTTGGACCAATGAATAAATGAGTTGCTCATTTTCTACTATAGGTTATCTACTTTTGGGAATGCAGGAAGCTCCCACCTTGACTATCCCAAAGATTCTGATTTGATGGAATCATTTCACTGTAATCAGACCCAGGTCAACAGGTCAGTTCTTAATATAGAGGTTGCCATTGGTGATGAAGGTGAGGTTAAATACCACATTTCTATTAAATAATTTTTTTAAAACTTTCAATGTGTAGATAAAAGTATAGCATTAAGAAAAACAAATAGTAGGTTGCTGGGTTTACTTGGGGATTTTGGATTGCAATAGTGGATGAAATTTTTAAAATGAAGAGAAAATACTAGCAAATTGGACAAGTATTTGATTTTATTCTTATATTTGCTACTTGGTAGTTCTTGGCTAATTTTTGTCCTTTACTTGGAATTATGAGCACTGCTTTAAGTGTGTCCAAATAACAGCTTTTTATTTATTTTTCTACAGATACAAGATTTCTTTACTGAAACCCTCTACAAAGGCATTAGTCCTATCTTGTAAGGTATCTATTCGAACAGATAACCGAGGATTCCTCTCATTACAGTATATGATTAGAAATGAAGATGGACAAATATGTTTTGTGGAATATTACTGCTGTCCTGATGAAGAAGTTCCTGAATCTTAGTCTTAAGTATGGCAATCCACTGTGCTATTTATGTACACATTCATGATTGGTCATGTTCTCATTCTGAGTGTAGCACTCTTCGTGATTTCTTATTGGATTTTCTAAGGGAAAGAAGCATGGAAGAGATAGAAGCTAAGTCCCTGCCCCCTAATAGTTGCTGTATATTTTATAAGTAATGTTTTCACTTAGTCACAGATTATCCAGTACTGGACTAGCCCGTGGTTCTGTCTTTTGAACTCATGGGAATCGTTATGAGCCGAGATGAGTAAGTTTTATGTTTTATTCTACTTAAGCAGGACATTCCAAGAGTCTAAAAAGTTAAAGTTTGGTGAAGCCATATCTGAAATGTTCTTTTATTTATTTACTGTTAGAAAAAGCAGTGGCATACGGGCATCGCTCCCTATTTGGAATTCTGGATAATCTGTCTTAAAGCAATGGTTCTCAGAGTGTTGTGCCTTGATCACCTGGAAACTTGTCAGTAACTCTGGGGGTGGGCCAGCAATCTGTACTTTAATAAGCCTCCCCCCAGGAGATTCTGACAAGTGTTCAAGTTTGAGAATCACTGTTGTAAAGGATACTTTTTTAAAAATAGTCTTTAATTGCCTTGAAGTGACTGCTTTTAACTGTGATTTCTTCACAAATGTTCTGAAGTTTAGGCTTCGTCAAACAAGTTTGAATAATTATATGATTTATTTTTCAAGTGTACATTTTGAAGACATCTGTGAACAGGCTATAAAACAGTCTTCAGAGTTACAGATTTTCATCTTGTTCTGAAAACTGTTCAGTGTAGTAAGTACTTATTAGATACCTTCTATTTGCCTGTAAGAGTTTCTCAATCAAACCAAGGTGTACAGAACCATTTATTAAGTGATTTTATACTTTCGTAGGTAGTTTTCAATGAAATAATTTTTGTGATATGTAGGTTAAGAAAACAACACTAAATTATCTAACTTGTTTTCTATTAGAAAAAGTATATAACTAAAATGAAGTTTCTGCGCCATGTGACAACAGCTCAGTGTCTCTCAGTGGCCAGGCACTTTTGGCCTTTGGAGAGTGTTTCAGCAAAGCACTTCAGGGAAAAGCTCCTCCAGAACATTATGTAGGCACTGCTTCCAGGCACGTGTACAATTTGTGCAATTCTGGGTGTCTAGTCCAGGGTGAGTACCTGATAACTAATAGATCTTCCAGGCAATCTCAGGGTGCCCAGCTGGTACAAAAGAAGTTGGAGTTTTGTAAAGTATAGTATATGTTTGAGAAGGAAATGATTAAATCTACTAAATGTCCAAATATTTTTTTGTCTGGATAAACACAAGATCAAAACAAGTCTAAAACATAATTATGAAAATATTTAATCAGTAAACATTTCAAGGACTACAGTTTTCCTTTAAATTTAAAATAGGGCAGTTGTTTTTTCACTGGCATGTCTAGTACCTAGAACAGTACCTAGGATGCAATAATATTTGTTAGGTGAAAGGACCTCCACTTTCAGATTATTAGTCACTATTTAATTCCATTATTTCGGTTTGAATTTATTTTGACCTAATGTATTTTTTTCAAGTTGAACCTATAAAGAATTTAAAACATGTATCGACTTAATAAGACTTTTTTGCACATTTAAGACTATTATTTTAGCCGCACGTATCTTGAGTTATTTAGAATTCAGAAACTAATGAATTTAATTCTTTCTAAATCACCCTGACATCAAGGTGTGACTTAATAAAGAATTTTTTTTATGCGCGCTCTATTTGTCTAGTTTAACTTTGTTCAAGTTCCTGTGAAAGACCACTAGGGGGAGCACTTCCTCAGGCAGAGCAGGATGCTTTGGTGACTACAAATTCAGTTCATGTGTCACACACATATAGAAGACTGTAATCTTATTTTTAAGATTGTCTTTGCCTGTTTGAAGTTTATCGCATATTCTTTCCAGTAAAATTGTGCTTACCAGGAATAGGTAGGTATTCTGCCACAGCAGAACACTGCTCACTGCTAATACCTTGGGTACTGGCTGATTATTAGGATTTACACCCTGGACAAATGACTGAAATGAAAAAATACTTTCTTAAATGAAGAACCAAGATGTGGCTCTAGCAGCACTGAGCGAGTGATAGAGATGTTGTCAGAGACAAATTCGGATCCCAAAGACACAGGTGTTCTAGCTCTATTAAATCAGCTCAGGTAACTGAGGAGCGATGAAAAGGGAAAAATAAAAGCTTTTTATAATATAAACTTGAATCTGACTTCTCCTTTGTCCCTGGGTACACAAAGGGATATGATTCGAGATTGCCTGTTTCCTAGATATACACTTGTTCAGGGGCTCAGGATTTTTTTTAACAACCTTGGTGAGAATTCCTTTCCTAAAAACGAGCCTTTTTAATCCAGTTTGAGTGGGGGCAGCATAGTGGGATGGAAAGAGTAATCATCTGTGATTCAGGAAGCCTGCTTTATAATCACCAGATTGACCTTGAACAAATCAATTTTTCGTATCCCTGGCTTTTTCATTTATAAGAATCAAAATGGCCTTTCTGACTTCAGTAAACCAGATCAGGCCAGTGTTTCAGAAGATCAAATATTTCCTCACAAAGCAGTTTTAATGACCTCAAACAGGTTATGGCTAAAAATTCTTACAAATGGTATATTTAAATGTTTGCCAATAAACTATAATACTTAGGTATTGCAGAATTTTCTTAAAAAGGACTGAAAAGAATGAAAGTAGAGTTAGAAAAAGGGAAATGGAAGGTAATATGAGTCCTAGTGACATGAAAAACTAACTTAAAGCATGTATCTAAAGATTTCTTCTCCCAAGTTACAGGATCCTGGTTTCTAATGGCTCTTGGGTGCTTTACCTGTAATGCTAAGTGGATCTTTTTTCTTCCAGAGTCCTTTGTTCTGCTTTTGATCTGCCACTGCTATCAGTGTTGGTAAATATATTTTGTGGTCCAGAATTTTTTTTATTAATGTTGGCTTTATTGTTGGCTATCTTGTGTAGAGGTTTTCTCTTTACTGTTAACAGAAGACCTAGAGGAAAGGAGAAAACCCTTCATGCATTTTTCTTGGTTCTTGCCTTCTCTCCCTCCTGCTAGCACCAATCACTGCCTTATTGACTTAGAAGGCTGACCTCAGTCTGAGAAAACTATTTCACCATGTGACCATCGCCCTAAAATGTTGATTCTGCTAATAGGCCTCCAAAATAGTACTAGAGTCTTGGGTTTCCTCCCTAAAGAACAGGGAACCCTTTGCTTGATTCAGATGGCAGGTCAAGGATATCTAGGATACGTGGATTGCTTTTAATCACAGCTGAAAATTTTTATCAACTGTAGGGCCTTTTATAGTGTTCATGATTTTCAGGTGATTTCTTCTCCTGAGCACAGAGATTTACAACCCGGAGGCACTGTAAATGCTAAAAAGAGGATCTTATATCCCCATTTCCAGCCATTAAGATTTCCATACTCCGTTTTCTTAATACTGGAGAAGTTGGGCAAGAGTTAGAAATAATCTGGTCCAAAAGACTGATCCAGAAACCCGGTTTCTATTAAGTGTTCTTCAGTTACCTCCTATTTAGACCACAAGCCTGCAACAAGTGTGGTTTGCATAGCCCCTGTTTGGAAAAAAAAAAAAAAAAAAAAAAAATTTGTTCCACAGAAATATCAGCTACAAAATTTTATGAGCAACTTGAGGTTTTCTTACATGTAAGTCGCACTGAAGACCGATTCATTCTCTACTACTGGACCATACAGAAAGCTATCTGGCACTTTAACTTCCTTGTCCGTAAACCAAGAGATACTGTGATTCCAAATTGGAAGAAGAAATAGGCACCAATGAAGTCAGTTGCCCAGGGGTCTCACAAAAGCAAGGGTCGGCAGAGATCAGAGAGGGATCTCTGCTAGGGACAGACAGCAAGTTGAAAACAGCCTTGGGCCTAGTGCTCTCCCACCACAAGGTGGCACAATTCCCCTTGCCTGAAATCTTTGGTTACTGAAAGAACACTGACTTCCATAGTGTATATATATCATCGTCTTTGCATGTAAGTAATTATATCAGACTGCCTCGTCTATGATATTATGTTTCCAGGGGCTAAGCTCTAGCTCACTTTTGAGATACTAACCAGCAAAATGTTTTCCACACCAGCGTAGTGGTAGCTTTTCACAGTTACTAGCCCCTATCTCATTTTCCTTCATTGCCAGTGGTGTAGCTGGAAGGTAATGAAGTCAAAGCCCAGGTTTCAGTAAATATGAAAATAATTTATTATTATTATTACATGATAACCACTTTACATACATTATCTCGTTTTCGCAGCATCACCAAGAGATAGGTACTATTCTCATCCCCATCCTATGGATGAGAAAACCAGGATTACACATAGCCAGAAAGTGGTGGTTCTGGGATTTGAGCAGGCTTGTCTGTCTCCAGAGCTAGAGCTCTTAACCACCACGAATCATAAAGAAAAATTAGTTCATAGGGATGTGTTGAAGTCATGTTTCTATGATCAGATAAAATAGTTCATTGGTGAGATAGTCATTGTTCAGAAAGAACTTATGTCCTAAAGTAGGGCCCAAATCCTTTACCAAACTCCACAAGTATTCTTGTACCCTCAGTTCAAACATGTGCTCTGCATACCTTTTGCTTTAAATAAAACCAGACCTAAGATATTTTCTCTATGGCTCTAAATAACATTTTATTTGCCAAAATTTAAATCACTGACCATTTTAAAAAGAATTCAGGTAAGTATAAATACAGTGGCTTTTTAAAAATTAATTTGTGGGCTTCCCTGGTGGCGCAGTGGTTGAGAGTCCGCCTGCTAATGCAGGGGACGCAGGTTCGTTCCCCGGTCAGGGAAGATCCCACATGCCGCGGAGCGGCTGGGCCCGTGAGCCATGGCCGCTGAGCCTGCGCGTCCGGAGCCTGTGCTCCGCAACGGGAGAGGCCACAACAGTGAGAGGCATGCATACCGCAAGAAAAAAAAGTTCTGAGAAGTCCTTCAGGAAGTAAACCTGTGTCACTTTGTTTAATTCAGTTTGGTTTCTTCCTAAACTGAGTTCTTTCACAGAGCCTTTCTTCCTCCATCCCTTGGAATCGACATTGAAATACCCTTTAGGAAGTGCTGCCCGGTACAGCAGCCTTGAAGAACTTACCATTCTTTCATACGCTGCCCTCTGTCATGCCTCTGTGCTTCTGCATAGAGTACCTTCTTCCTGTAATGTCTCCTCCTGCTGGATGAACTGTTACTCGCCCTTCAAGAAACAACTCAAATGTAACCCTGTCTATGAAGTCTTCTCCAGCCTTAGATTCTCTCTCCTTGCTGCTCTGAGTGCGCTGAGACTTCTACTAGAGAACCTATATTTCACATTTTCATTATTTTTCATGTTTGTCTCTTGCGCTAGATTGTTGTCTCCTTAAGAGTAATGGCCGTGTTTTATTTATTTTATTACCACCTGCAGCTTTAACTGCACCTAGCACTTAGTAGGAGCTCACCAGATAAATGTGTTGAAGGAATGTTGAGGAAAGAGGCTCAGAATGTTTAAGCAACTTAAGGTTACACTGCTATTTCATAGCAGAGGTGGGACTCACACACAAGGTGCCTTGACTCAAGGTATACGGCTCTTTGGGCATGAACAGCAAATGTGTGGCAGAAGTTTAGCTCTTCCCCCACCCATGCCCCATGACAGACAATAATAAACCAAGCTCCACCAAACCCGGCCTTTTGCTCTGGAACTTCAAGCATCACTCCAGGAAACCACTACCAGAGTGGGCCGGGGAGGTAAAATATACTTGTTCTCCTTGCCCTATTCCACGCTATACCTCCCGTCAATCTGTTTTTGTGGGCATGGCAGAGTGGCTGTTGATTGTAGAGTTCCCCCAGTGCTCTGCTGAAGACCAGGTACCCTGAGCTGGCTCTTTGTGGCTTAGCAGCCTCCGTTCCCCTTCAGTGAGACCCTGGGGGACGGGGGGTGGGGGGAGCTAAATGCTCCTAAATGTTCACTCCTCTATCTGCCCCAGTGTTGCCAGCCATTCCTAGAGTCCTGATTTGGAAGAGCCACTGCCCCTTGGCACCTGGATATTAGAGCAGATTTTGCTCCTCACCCACTCATACACCAAGGTTTGGCAGATATTTTCTCTTTCAATTTTGTAGAGGCAGTGTTAGAATATTTACTAGTGATAGGAAAGAACATGAGTGCAGCAGCCTGGAAACAATCTAGCTTACGGGTCATAAATTTCATCACTGAGGTCCTGCCCAAGACTGGTTTGACTGACACAAAATTTACTGAGTGTATCACCTGTTCTCCTACTTAACTGCAGTTCTCTCTGGAAATAATCACCCCAAATCCTCCTTTTCCACCCTACTTTTCTTTGGCTTTCTCTCCCCAGCCCCTCAGCCCAGAAAAGGCTATTTTTGTTCATATGACTAAGAAGACAGTAGATCACTAATAGGTTAATGGGCACTGAGGCACCTTCCCTCTTCCCCCTCCTGTAAAGAGAAAAGGATGGTTTTCCTTGCTCCTTCTATTGTCTCCTACAGCTTAAGACCTATCAAAAGTTATACCAAAATAAGTGTTCAGCATGCAGCTGTCCTAGAGATGTCTAACAAGGACAAAGACGAAGCTAATGCGCCATGCCTTCATACTTCCCGTAAGTCTGGGTGACTGGCTACAGCTGCAAAAATAGCTAATACTTATAGAGCACTTACCATATACCAAATACCATGCGAAGTGCTTTATGTGAACAATCTCATTTACTCTTTACTATCTTTCCATACTATAGATGCTATTCTAGTCCTCATTAGAGAAAACTGAGGCTTAGGATAACTTGCCCTACGGCACACAGAAAGTAGAGGAGCCTGGATTCAAACACAGGTCTGTCTGACTCTAAAGTCCATGACCTTGACTACTGTATTCTAACAGCTAGAACTGTCCAGTAATGGAAAGGGCCACCTGGACAGGTAATGAGTGAGTTCCTGATTTGAGGAGGTGTTTAAACAAGTACTGGACAAACAGTAATCTTAAAAATCTGTTCCACCAGTACAGCTCGCTCTCATGTCAGTGATGATTTTCTATTTGCCTGTATGGCTTCTTCTTAGTCGTTATCATCATGACCTCTAATTAGCACATACTATGTGTCAGGCATCTTTCTGAGGAGCTTTACTTACATTAACTCATTAACTCATTTATGAAGTAGGTATTATTATCCCCATTTTATAGGTGAGAAAACAGAAATAAAGTGACTTGTGACAAGCTCACCCAGCTAATAAATAAACTGATTGTAACTCAGGCATCTGGCTCTAGTCCATTCTCTTAACACTACATTATATTGTCTCAATATATTTGACATGTATGTGATACTCTTTTTAAATTTTTATTCTCTTTTATTATCAGAGGTATAATACATATTTGTTGTTTAAAAAAAAAGTCAAATAATATACATTATTTCAACCCCATAATTCCATACCCCAGAGATTACTGTTACCCTCCTTAATTATATAGTTATATTTATGAGTTATACTATATATAAATACTAATATCTATTTGTGTGTTTTTACCTCTAATAATATATCTGGGATATTTTTCCATGACTCTTCAAAGCTCTACTTCATGCTTTTGAATGACCATATTATATGGACCATTAACATGTACCAGTTTTCCTACAATAGACACCTACAAGGAAGATACATAGATATAGATATACATATATATGTATATAAAACTCTAGCTGGTTACCTGTGGATATATATATCAACCAAACAGTTCCATACTAGAGTACTGGGAGGGCTGATCTCCCCATACCTTTGACAGAGCTGGGTTTATATGACCTGTATTTTTCATTAACACAAATAGTTTGAAAATGGTATTTCAGTTTTTGAATTTGTAAATTCTGTATGAGATTGGAAATCCTGTTTTGTGTTTATGGGACATTTGCATTCCCTCTTTGAACTGCTCCTTCATGTCTTTTGTGACATTGATAATGACCACTGCCTTCTCTGAAACTTTCTCCTCCTATGAGTTCCTTTCTATTTTTTCCTGACTTCCAATTCTCTAAAGACTCCTCTTGAGTCTCCTTCCCAGTCCTCCTTCTGAATGACCCCTAGATAATACAATAATAATAATTACAATAATTAACATTTCACAGACGCTTAGTATGTGCCATACATTAAATAAAGCCTTTAAAATAGAGTCTTATTGTCTGTATTTCATTAGATGAAGAAAGGAAGATACAGCCTCACTGTAAGTGGAAAAGCTCACACTTGAGCCCTCTCTATTTTGATTCAAAAACACCACATATGTTCTCTCCAAAGTAAGTGTAAACGTTCTCCAAAGTTCTTACCTACGTTTTCTTGTTTAACATATACATATTCCACGGATTTCTTATCCATTTCTTTAACTTCTAATGTATCTCGAATTTCTGGTCCATACAGCCTATTAGACATTGCCAAGTGGACGTATTCTGGGTACCTCAAATTTGACACATCCAAAATGTTTTATCTTCCTCAGATCTCCTAGCCATCCTCCAAGATGACCTCCTCTTGCCAATATGCTCTCACTTAATAGCACTGCCATTCACTCAGTTGCTCAAGCTAGAAACTTCAAAGCCACCTTTGAATGGGCCCCTGCCTCCATTACACCTCACATCTAATCAGCTCTAAGGTCTTGCCAATTTGAGACTCCAAACTGTTCTCAATCCATCCTCCATGTGCCTTCTATTATGGTTTTAGATAATTAAGGCTCTCAACATCTCTCCCTTGCACTATTGCATCTGCCTCCTAAGCGGTCTCCCTACTTCTATGGTCTCCTCAGTTCCCATCTGTCCTTCCCATGGCTGACAGTTAATGTTTCAAAGCCAGTAACTGATCATGGCACAACCTGCTCAAAACCCTTTGATAGTTACCTTCTGTCTACTGAATAAATTCTAAACTCATCAGCAAAGCACATAAAACATTCCATAATCTGACCCCAATTTATCTTTCCAAACTCATCTCCAGCACGTTCCTACTCAGGTACCTCCAGCTACAACTCAAGGCCGCTTGCTTCTCAGAAATACCAAGTCTCTCCAGGCCACTGTGCTGTTGTTTGTGCTACTTGAAATGCCCTCCTCTGGCTTTTCTACCTGTTGATGTTTTACTTTTCTTTGAAGACCCAGCCACCTGCCTGCTGCGTACACACTGTCTCCCCCTACATTTCCAGCCCTACAATTTATTACTTGTCCTCTGTTTATATTTCTATTAAAGCTTTATTACAGACTAACTTGTAATCTGGTCATGTGTGTCTGTTTTCTTGAAAGGACTATATCTTAAACATCTTAGTATTTCTAGAGCTTACCGGGAGCTCGATATGTAAATGATTAAAACTGAAGTCCATTTGTGATTTAGGTAAAAGACTAAATCTCAAAGTTTACTTCCAAATCTGAGACTTTCTGTGCCTTTTCTTTACACTGAAATCTTATTTGAGGCTCTTGCAACTAACATTTAACCTTGGAAACCAACTCCTATTTCATGGGGCCAGTTCTGCTTTCACTTCTTTGCAGAGGCTTCAAAAGCCAAGAATTTGGGCTCTTGGCAGTGAAAGTTCGGTGAATGTTGTCACTGGGTTTCCAGAGGAGGTGGGGTAGAAAGCACAAGAGCACATCAGGAAACTAGCAGAGTTCCAGGACATCTGGGATTGATTATTCCAGCAAGATGCTCAAGCCAAGAGAACAGTTCCTGTACTGGGTTTTTTGTGGGGTTTTTTGTTTGGTGGTGGTGGTGGTGGTGTTTGACATCTGGGCTTTGGCAGCCACGCCTATGGCTTTGCTCAGCAATTCTTGAGGAATGAGATATGAGCTTGTTTCAGGACTCACATCTTACTGACTGGACTTCTGCTACAACAGAGTCCTTCAAAAGACTCTTCTTTTCCCCTTACATGTGCTTTCTTGGTAGGTCTAGGTCTCACTGTCATTTACAGAGAGAAGAATTAGCCTCCAAGAACCAAAAGAAACTCATACTACCTGGGGCCTGAATTGCGTTATACCAATGCTTCCTAATTTCTCCTCCTCCTATCATTCTTTTCAAATCATGGACAAGGAACCAGGAACAGTAAAAAAAAAAAAAAAAAACTCGAGGGAAAAGCAACCTCAAGCTACTGAGGAAATGGATTCACTCCAGCTATTCTGAAGTTTCTCTTTTTAAATACAAGCTGAGTAGAACTTTGTTCCAGTTTTGAGGACACATGCACTTCTTGTCTGAAGTTACATGTTTTGTACTTTTAGTTTCATTATTATTACCTTCAGTGTACAAAATGTACTTTAGATATGTTCAAAGATTCAAATTCTCAATCTAATTCTCAAACATACAAACATTTTGTAATACTGCCCAACGATCAATCACAATTAGGATTTCAAATATTCTGACCTATTACCCTGGAAGCAAAAGGCATGTACTGCAGAAGAAGGGGGAAGGAAATGTGTTTTGCTAACATTCATTGAGTACATATTCTGCCAGGCACTGGCCTATGCATGTTATATATGTTATTTTATCGAAAACTCACAACAACTCTATGTCATATGCTATTATTTGCATTTTAGTGATGGAGAAACCAAGCCTCAGAGGTTAAGTGATTTTTCCAAGGTCATATACTTATTAAGTGCAGAGGCAGGTTTAAGATGACAGGGCTGACTCCAGTAATATATACTCTTTACCCATCACTCTTTTTTTTTTGCGATACGTGGGCCTCTCACTGTTGTGGCCTCTCCCGTTGCAGAGCACAGGCTCCGGATGCGCAGGCTCAGCGGCCATGGCTCACGGGCCCAGCTGCTCCGCGGCATGTGGGATCTTCCCGGACCGGGGCACGAACCCATGTCCCCTGCATCAGCGGGCGGACTCCCAACCACTGCGCCACCAGGGAAGCCCCTACCCATCACTCTTAATATAAAATAATAATAGCGTGATATATAGAAGCTTCTTATCAAAACATTCTATTATCTCCAGCATCTCAGAAAGATAATTCTTCTTATTTTATTCTTATGCCAACATTTATTGAGTACTTAAGACCTGTCAGGCCCTGATCTAAGTGCTGTATTATATATGATATTATTATTTCTCAGAAAACCCACTTTTTGAGGAAGGTACTGTTATTTCACTGATGAATAAAGGTGCTGAGAGAGGTTAAGTAAGCTCACCTAGGTCAGAGAGCCTGATTTAAAATCCAGACAGCCTGCCGTCAGAGAGTAAGCTACACTGTCCACGGAGAGCACGTTCTGGAGCTAGAGAGACCTGGGTTCACATCCCAGCTCTGCCTCCTCCGGGGTAATTCAACTTGAACATATCTGTCCTCAGTTCCCCCATATGTAAAACGAGGTTCTGGGGACTTGCCTGCTGATCAGGTGTCCCTATATACAGTCTCAAATTCCTCAAAAGTCAGAATCCCTATTATGTAGTGAAAGGCAGTGTATTTTTGAACTATGACAGACCTGGGTTCAAGTCTTACCACACTTACTGGCTAGATGACTTTAAACAAGATATTCAAACTTTCTGAGTCTCAGTTTCATCACCTGAACATGTAAGATAAAATACCTACCGAATAGGGTTATTTATGAATCAGAAATAATACATGTATGTTACAATATCAGGGGATTGGAAGAAGTTCTACCTTATAGTTATTATTAATACTGTTATGGTTACTGACTAAGAAAACATACTTTCATATACACCAGCAGGCAGAGGGCAAAGTTCCCCATATACCCTCCGACCATGGGCATCACTGAGAGAGGCTAGAGAACATTCTCTCCTGGGTAAGATCAAACAGGAGACAGTCTACTGTTGGGCCCCCTTTAGGTGTGGCTCTGACTGAGGTGGATGGGGACAGGATGGGCTGATGTATTCTCTGTGCTCATCTGGTCCCCCACCTGGCCAGCGTAGTGAGAAACTACTAACTGTGAGCCACCTCCAGTGAAGTGCAATCAGTCCTAACTCTCAACCCATAATGACACCCCTCTTTGTTAGAGGGCTCTAAGGGGAAAGCACATGGCCTTTAGAGTCACACTTGCTTGGGTCCAAACCTCCAAGACTTAAGTGAATTTAGGCATGTTCTTTTATAGAACATCAGGCCCCCTTCTGTCAAACGGGAGCTATCATGTAGGGTATTTGTAAAAATTAAATACTTTATGAATAGGATCTAGCTCATTTTAGGGATTTAGTATACACTCAACAAAAGAGAACAGCTCAGGATCAATATCATTCTGAGATGAACAAACAGCACTGATATGCCAAGGGTCAAGAAGGGGGCAGGTCTACACAAAACACTCTTCTTTGGCTGAAACGTTTTTTAAGAAGAATCTGAAGAGGCTCTTTTATTTTTAACTTTGGAGACAACTGTTTCCCCCCAAAAGTTGCCTTATGTTTAGGGACTTAGATTTTGTATGTTTAGCAAGAAAAATAAGTTTAACGTATTCACTTACTTTTTTTTCTGGCCGTGACCCCGGCTTGTGGGATCTTAGTTCCCCCACCAGGGATGGAACCCAGGCTCTCACCAGTGAAAGCATGGAGTCCTAACCATCGGACTGCCAGGGAATTCCTTCACTTGCTTTGTTATAAACCCAATTTGTATCTCTCACAAGCTGTTAGCTGCAACGGTCTTGTAGGACTTGGTTATAATGCTCAGCATTGAAAGAGACATAAATACTAAATAATATTGCAGCAGACCCCGGTAACATCGGGTTCTGAGAGACTACTAGAAATTGACTAGGTACCTCCAGTTTAGGATTTGGCCAGATCCATAGTACAGGCTGGCATTTTGCCTTACTAACAAGAATAACAGGTGAATCACCCCTAAACGAATGCATCTGGGTGAGGCCATGCTATCCATATATCCACATTGAAGACCTGGTTGATGATCAGGGTCAGAACTTACCTCTGCGTTAGGCTAAGGAGGTTTTTTGTGTCTCTGCTTTTACAGTGCTCATCTCCATATATGAGGATTTGAATCATCAGACACTGTAGGCGAGTTGAGAAGCCTAACAGTTTAAAGAGAATCAAATAACAAGCACCTTCATTATAAACCAAACTCAGGAGAGCACCAGTGGAACTGAGATGTCACAGGTTGACACTTCAGATGCCTGTACTACTCTTCCTCCTGGTTCCCTTCCAAGGAGGAAGGGGTCTGAATCAAAGGCGCTGTCCCCCTAGTGCTGCACCTGGATCATTCTACTTCACTGAAGCCCCCACTACCATATGAGGCTGTGGAAAACCAAAGTAACACGCCTGAAAATGGACAGCATGCCTACCTAAAACCCACAGTGGTTTCCACCAGGATTTTCCAAATAGCTGTAACCAAACGGGTAGATATAAATGAAATCAGTGTACGTGTCCCAAACTTGCACTGCACTCTCATGCTACATAACTTTACTCTTAGGAAGTTTTCCATTGTAAATTTTATTGCTGACCTCTCTATCCAATCAAGGTGGAATTATAGGCACCAGATTTGCCCTCCCACGTGAAACAACCAGAAAAGAAAAAGTAGACGATATATATTTGGAACGATCTTCATGACAATGAACATTAGGCAACAAAGGACAGTGTTCCCTGAGAGAGGGAAAGCAAGTGAAATAAACGCTATGATTGCCCCAGATTACTGCTTTGAGACCATCTCCAGGCTGTGATGCAGGGAAGTGGAGCTCAGCAGACACCCTGAATTGAGGATATGGAGCTGAGAGTCTCAGGAGACTCTCAGGGCAGAGTAACAGAGGAGAGACAGCTGCACAGAAAGAGAATATCTATATCTGCAGTGTGTCCCCTTCAAGTGCGGTTGGCCCGCAGTCTGGGAACCTGCAGATACAGAGGGCCGACTGTACTACAACATTTTATACTAGGGACTTGAGCACCTGCAGACTTTGGTGTTGGTGAGGGGGGCGGGTGGGAAGTCCTAGAACCAATCGGATACGGAGGGACACAACTGTGTTCAGCAGAGTACTGATTAACACAGAGGTGTAAAAACTGCCCGAGGCTTGAGAAAAGCATCTGAAGGTACTGGAGGGAACAGTGCCCTGTGTTCATACAGGGCCAGGTATAGTGGCCTCTTCACATCAGCCAAACTGGCAAGCCTCATTGTCGTGGAGCATTGGGTGGGCTACTCAGAGGTACTGAGGCGTTCGCTTCAGTAATGGGGGTCAATTAGCCCTTGACTAAATGCAGCCCTAGTCCCATCTGACAAATCTTAAAAGCAGGACCTAAAAGGACCAAAATGTAATTTAGCTGAATTCCACAACAAAGTAATTTAACTGATTTCCAGAACAAAGTTCAAGAATACTTACAGAAATACAAAAATATCCAACACTCAACAAGGTAAAATACACAATATCCGGCATCCAAAGATTCATGTTGAATCCCTACTCCAAATGGAGGATGGAGACATGACATCAAACATTCATTCATTGCTGGTAAAATCTAGATGGGGCTCTCTTTCATTGACTTTGTATGGAACATGGTAAGCCCTTACAATGTATATGCTGGGGTCTTTTTTCATTTCAGGAGAGTTATCTCCAATGATTTCTTTGATTACTGTTTCTATTCCAAGTATTATAGTTCCTCTTCAGAAATACATAGAATTCTTTGGCTGAATCTCTACTTTGTCCTCCACATCAGCTACTTTCTCATTATATACATTCTTCCTTGTCCTCTGCATTATAGGAAAGCTTTTCAAATTTGTCATATAAATCACTGATTCTTAAAACTCACAGGATATTACACCTCTAGAAGTATTAAAAATGCAGATTCTGGACACTAAGAACATCTGATTTGATGGTCTGAGGTGGGACTCAGGAGTCTGTTTTCTGTTTCATTTTTGTTTTGTTTTTTACTGACTCTTGCAAATCTAGATTGAGGAAATATTGTTCAACATCATTACAGCATGTTAAGATGCTCTTCCCTATTTTCAATGTGGATTTGAATTTTTAAAATTTCTTGTTTCCTTGAAATAAATTCCTTCTTTTGTTTTTTTTTGGCCATGCTGCATGGCTTGTGAGACCTCAGTTCCCTGACCAGGGATCAAACCCAGGCCCCAACAGTGAAAGCATGGAGTCCTTACCATGGGACCACAAGGGAATTCCCTGTTTCCCTGAAATTCCTTCTTAATTCAGCCTTAGCATTTTAATCTCATCTCATCTTTTGTCCTCAAACTGTCATCCTTTCATTTTTAAGTTTTCTCTCCTTACAGGTTTATAATCCCATTACATAGCTGCCATCCATGTGTTTATGCTTCCCTTGAAGAAGCTATTCTGATCCTTATAACTTATTTTCGTAAGGTTTTCTTTTTCTCTGAATCTTCAAAATGAAGTCCCCTTGCTTCTGTTATTTACTACTTTCATACTTATTACATTAAGTTAACCTGAAATGAGATAAAATATCTCCACACCTGCCGATATATGTATGTGTGTAATTTTATTTATTTATTTATTTTTGGCCACACTGTACAGCTTGCAGGATCATAGTTCCCTAACCAGGGACTGAACCTGGGGCCCCTGGAGTGAAATCGCAGAGTCCTAACCACTGGACCACCAGGGAATTCCCATGTGTAGATTGCTTTTGACTCTGCCCTCTTGAGATCTTTACCAACTTTTCCTCTGAAATTGAACTAATTTGGGTTTTATGTAGAGACATCACTACTGATCTCACCTAGTCTTTAGCTTGGGCTGTTAGTATACTGACTGGCTGAACAACGATTAGGCACACCTCTTGCCACATCCTACTACTAGGCAATGAACTTCTAGGGTTGTGTGAGCTCCCTGGAAAGGGAATCAGTGCTCAGGTACTGATGGCTAGACAAGGTGTTCCTTATTCCAACACAACCTTTGGTGCTTTCACAAGATTCTGCTACTGCCATACCAAGTTTCCAGGATTAGGGTATTACTCTTCTAAAACTCTGGTCCAGGCACAGACACAACAAAAGTTTCTGTAGTCATATTCTCCCTCAGCACATCTAAGAATGTGAAGAATTTTCAAAAGAGAACACTTTACTTAAAAAAAAAAGAAAGAAAAAGAGAAGGAAGAAAAAAAAGGAAGGAAAGAGAGAGGGAAGGGAAGGGAAAATACACACACACACACACACACACACACACACACACACACATCTCCCCTCACATTTTGCTTACAGGCCTGGGAGCAAATGTAAAACACCAGCCAGTATTCACCTTCCTTAGCAGCTGAATTGCCTTTCTGAGCTCTCCTTTGGCAAAGCAGATCCTGCCCATGTTATAAAAAGTTTCAGCCACTTTTTTACTACAGTCACCATAGCTAATGACCTGAGACTTCAATAAAGCCTTTAGCAGTCTGTAAGCCTCCTAGGGGATAAAAAAAATATGTACATATTTTTAATTCACCTGGTAATTCTGAAGGAGCATGCTGGCTGTATTCCATGAGCTTTTCAAACCTTCAGAAAAACTGAAAGAATAGTAGAATGAATACACATAATATTTTAATCTAGACTCACCAATTGGCTATCACTTTGCCACATTTGCTTTCTCTTTAAAAAATTATATATATATGTAATAGATAACATTTTTATATACATATATAAATACATACACATATATACTTTTGTTGAAAATAAGTTGTACTTAGGATACTTTACCCCTAAATACTTAAGCATGTATATTCTTAGAACATTTTCCTACATAACTACATTACATTATTACTCTCAAAATTTTTTACATTGATATAATATTAATATATGCTCTGTATTCAAATTTCCCAATTGTCCAATAATGTTCTTTATAACTTTAAAAATCTAATATCCAATGAAGAATCACATATTGCATTTAGTTTTCACAATCCTTTAGTCTTCTTTAATCTGTAGTAGTTCTGCCCTTTCATAATACTGGCTTTTTTTTTTTTTTAAGTCCAGGCCAGTTGTCTTTCAGCTCAACTCTCACTCTTAACTACTTACTATACAGCATATGATTTAAAGAAAAATTAAGTGTACATTGGAAGTTGTTTACAGAACAACAATACTTGTACTCATTGGATTTCCCAATGTGCTTTCTTTAGAGGGAGTGAAGAGGTATAGTTATTGCTGGCACCCTCGAGAATGGCACATCACCCTCTGCCTGTGTTAACTATGTTGACATTTATAAATAGAACATTTCTTTGGAACTGGGTTGAATATGTAATCAATATCCTCATATGTGGCATGTCAGAACAAACATAAAAAGGATGTCAGTTGTTGCTTTCCAGGAAACACTGACAATAATTTAGGAGTCTCAAGGCTCTATATTATCTTTGCATTTTTCAGAATAGGAAAACATGCATATAAGTAGATTTTCCTATTTTTTCAGTGTACAAGTCTTTCACCTCCTGGGTTAAGTTTATTCCTAAGTATTTTATTCTTTTTGATACTTTTGTAGATGGGAGTGTTTTCTTAATTTCTTTTTCAGATTGTTCATTGTTGGTGTATAGAAACGCAGCAGACTTTTGTATGTTGATTTTGTATCCTGAAATTTTTTTATATCCTGCAATTTGTTTATTAGTTCTAACACTTCGTTTGTGTGTGTGTGTGTGTGTGTGTGTGTGTGTGTGTGTGTGTGTGAAATCTTTAGGGTTTTCTACATATAAGAATATAAGATCATATAATCCGCAAATAGAAATAATTCACTTTTTTCTTTCCAATTTGGATGACTTTTATTTCTTTTGCTGACCTAATTGCTCTGGCTAGTACTTCCAGGACTATATTGAATAGAAGTGGGCAAGAGTAGGCATTCTTGTCCTGTTATTGATCTTAGAAAAAAATGCTTTCAATTTTTCATCACTGAGTATGATGTTACCTGTGAGCTTTTCATATATGACCTTTGTTATTCCTAGTTTGTTGAACGCTTTTATCATAAAAAGATGTTGAATTTTGTCAAATATTTTTTCTGTATTCTTGCAATGATCATGTGATTTTTATCCTTCATTCTGATAATGTAGTGTATCACATTGATTGTATTTCATGCGTTGAACCATTCTTGCATCCTAGGGATAAATTCCACTTGGTCATGGTGTGTGGTCATTATAATATGCTGGTGAATTCAGTTTGCTAGTATTTTGTTGAAATGTTTGCATCTACAATCATCAAGGATATTGTTCTGTAGTTTTCTTTTCTTGTAGTCTTTTCCTAGCTTTGGTATCGAGGTAATGCTGGCCTCATGAAATGAGTTTGGAAGCACTCCTTCCTCTTCAATTTTTTGGGAAGAGTTTGAGGAGGATTTGAGTTAATTTTTCTTTAAATGTTTCATAGAATTCACCAGTGAAGCCATTTGATCTTGGGCTTTTCTTGTTGGCACATTTGAACTCCTTACTAGTTAAAGTTCTATTCAGATTTTCTATTTCTTCATGGTTCAGTCTTAGCAGGTTGTAGGTTTCTAGGAATTTACCCATTTCTTCTAGGTTATCCAAGTTGTTGGAATGTAATGATTCATAGTAGTCTCTTATAATCCTTTTAATTTCTGTGGCATCAGTTGTAATGTTTCTTCTTTCATTTCTGATTTTATTTATTTGAGTCTTCTCCCTGTTGCTCTTATTTAATCTAGCTATTCATTGGGCTTGATTCCAGTAGCTCAGGCTCCTGGTGCTCACAAAGTGTGCTCCTCTGGGTAGAGCAGGCTGGCTCTTCAGTTGAACCTGTGTACCTTTCTCTTTGGCTTCCTTCTTTTTCTGATCTTTCATGCATTTCAGGAATTTATCTCGGCCCTTAGAGTGCTTAATATGCTCAATATGTACATTACTCCTCTTGGCAAGAGGATTACCCTTAACTTGTTTGTTTATAACAATGCCAACGGCAAGCTGGGTAACACTGTAGACCCTTCCAGTTTTGCCACGGTAACATTTCTGGGCATTCCTTTTTGAACAATGCCCATTCCCTTACTGTATACAAGATCACCTTTCCTGTAGATCCCCAAGGATGTGGCCAAAGAAATAACTCCATGTTTTCTAAAAGGCCTTGAGAACATATAGTGGATGCCTCTCCTCTTTCCCTTTGTGTTCACCGTTTTAAGGAATTACTGGAAGATGGCAGTTCTGGCCAATGGATCCTGTTTATTTTTTATCAGTGGCAGATTAAATCTCTGTTTGAAAAAAAAATGTTATATTTCATGGGAACACAATTCCCAAATCATCTGAGTTTCTGTTATAGTCCTCTAGAACAGGCTGAGAATCTCATCTCAGGCTTGAGGTTGGGAGAAAAAGCTCCTTTTAAAATGGAATTATCCCACAGGAAATGTGTTATAAAATTCAGCAAAGTAACTCAATAGTTATTGAGCACCTACTATGTGCCAGTTACTGTTTCAGGCACTAGGGACATTGTAGTGAACAAAACAGACAAAACCCTTGTCCTCATGGAGCGTGTTTCTTAGTAGTAAAGGTGACCTGTCCACAGTCCTGCTTGTGGTTTAGATTCAGAGCCACCTGGCACTCAAGACACTTCTGCATCTCTGTCTAGGAGCTTGGTACACTCGGTTAGAAGCAGACAGCTGTCAGGCATTGGTACTGGTGTCTTATCACAGAGTCAAGATGTTCACTGTATCAGAACATAACAAGGATAAGCTATGAGATTCTGGCCAAGTACTTTCTTGGAAACTAAATAAAAATATTAGGTCAATCTGTGGCTTTACATTAATCTTTGGAACCAACAGAAAATATTGCAGCCACTGTAAAAAAAAAAAAAAAAAGTCACAAACCACCACAAGGTTTTTTGCCTCTACAAGTGGCAATTAAAATAGAACTAAAGAAAATGTCTTCATTTACAAAAATGTTCAAATGTCGGGCTTCCCTGGTGGTGCAGTGGTTGAGAATCCGCCTGCCGATGCAGGGGACACGGGTTTGTGCCCCGGTCTGGGAAGATCCCACATGCCGTGGAGCGGCTGGGCCCGTGAGCCATGGCCGCTGAGCCTGTGCGTCCGGAGCCTGTGCTCCGCAACGGGAGAGGCCACAACAGTGAGAGGCCCGCGTACCGCAAAAAAAAAAAAAAGTTCAAATGTGGAATAAAAAAAGCTTTTTCTTCATTCCTTGAAAAAAATTCTTACTTATTAAGTGTCTAGAAACTTACTCTTAAACTGGTTTTCACATGGCCAACAAAACCAGGTCAGATCCACACCTGTTTCTCACATGCCTGAGGAAGAATAAAGTTGGCTTGGTCAGGTCAAAGTCACGCGGGATCTCATGACGAATAAAGGTCTTCACTGCCTTCATGCTGAACTCAGTACATAAAGTTTTTGAGTTTTTGAGTAACAGTTTAGACTCATGGGACTTCTAAGTAAAAGGTCAGCAATCAAAAGCATTTTCTCTGTTTTTTTAATGTGAAAACAAAAGTTTGATTAATAAAGAATTCAAGACCGGAAACTGAGAAGGAAATAATATATCAAGAGAAAAATGAATTGGTACAGCCACTATGGAGAACAGTATGGAAGTTCCTTAAAAAACTACAAATAGAACTACCATATAACCCAGCAATCCCACTACTGGGCATATACCCTGAGAAAACCATAATTCAAAAAGAGTCATGTACCAAAATGTTCATTGCAGCTCTATTTACAATAGCCCCGAGATGGAAACAACCTAAGTGTCCATCATCAGATGAATGGATAAAGAAGATGTGGCACATATATACAATGGAATATTACTCAGCCATAAAAAGAAACGAAATTGAAGCTATTTGTAATGAGGTGGATAGACCTAGAGTCTGTCATACAGAGTGAAGTAAGTCAGAAAGAGAAAGACAAATACTGTATGCTAACACATATATATATGGAATTTAAGAAAAAAAATGTCATGAAGAACCTAGGGGTAAGACAGGAATAAAGACACAGACCTACTAGAGAATGGACTTGAGGATATGGGGAGGGGGAAGGGTAAGCAGTGACAAAGCGAGAGAGAGGCATGGACATATATACACTGCCAAACGTAAGGTAGATAGCTAGTGGGAAGCAGCCGCATAGCACAGGGAGATCTGCTCGGTGCTTTGTGACCGCCTGGAGGGGTGGGATAGGGAGGGTGGGAGGGAGGGAGACGCAAGAGGGAAGAGATATGGGAACATATGTATACGTATAACTGATTCACTTTGTTATAAAGCAGAAACTAACACACCATTGTAAAGCAATTATACTCCAATAAAGATGTAAAGATAAAAACTATCAGCTATATCCAAAGATAAAAGCCAATTTTGACTTAAAATATTAAATTTGCAGGACCAGAGATTATATGTGTCCAAGATTTGAAGGACCTCATGTTTCAAAATACAAGAAAAATACTTCTTTTTCTTTACTAATATTGCAAGCTGCACCAGCCCTATTTTTATTGCTGGCTTTACCTGAGCCTTCTCTGAGCTCCAGTTTCTGAATAATGAGATGAAAAAGGCTGTCCCAATCTAATAAACAATCTAGCCATTACATTTATTAGTTGATAACATTTACCTGTTTTTCCCCATTCTGAACAAGCCATTTGCAAAATTCTTCAATGGTCGTCAGTGTTTCGTAATCCTCTGGGCCCAATGTTGTTTGATATGCAGTGATGCTTTTTATAAAATATATCTCCACAGCATCTGCAAAAAAGGGAAACAATTACTTAAGGCAATATGCTAGCCTTTACAGGTGTCTAATTTCAGCTTCAGCTAAATTCTTTAGACAATTGCATGCTTAAAGCCCATGCCTGTCCTCTTTCCAGCACTCATAAAAGCCTCAAAAAGTCTGAGATACAACTTGATGGTATATCAGATGATATTCTGATTTTATTCTCTTGATGAAATGCATGGATTTTCTGTAGGAAAAGAAAGCTTATGTCTGAACAGTCTTATCCTGAGACCTAAGATAACCATCATATTAAACTCCCAAGTGCAACGCCAGACTATGTTTTTAGCTAAATTAAAATCTGATGGAGATTACTGCTTACTGGGGTTTCTGTTCAGTGTATATGTGTGTGGAGAGAGAGGGTGAGTTTTGATTTTCAAAGAACTTTAAATATACAGTTTTTATTGTTTAAAAATTTACTTCTAATGTTGTCTTTTATTCCAAACATAATAGATGTTTATGTAATCAATCTAGAAAATGCAGAGAAGCAAAAAGAAAATGAACATTATCCCCATACACATCACTCAGGAACAGGCACTAACATTTTTTTTTTAACCACTGTATTAATGTAGAATTTGTATACCACACATTCACGCATTGTAATTATACAGTCTGATAAGGTTTTATATAGTTACATAATCATGATACATGATGTGATCACACAATATATAGTCTTTTCAGGCTGGATTCTTTCATGTAGCGTACTGTTTTTGAGGTTCATCCACGTTGTTGCATGAATTAGTTTTACTCCTTTTTATTGATGAGTAGTTTTCTATCATATGGATATATCACATTTTATTTATACATTCACAAGTTGGTGAATATTTGTGTATGTGTATACAGTCTACTATGTTTATCCGCATACTTATTAGTTCCAATTCCATTCCTTTCTGTGGATTTGAGTTACCATCTGCTGTCATTTTCTTTCAGCCTAATGGCTTCCTTTAGTATTTCTTTCAGGGCAAGACTGCTACCAACAAATCCTGTTTTTGTTAATCAGGAAATATCTTTATCTCACCTTCATCTCTGAAGGATAGTTCTGCTGGATGTACAATTCTTGGTTGAATTCTATTGCCGTATTTTGAACATATTATTCCACTGCCTTCTAGCCTTCATTTATCTGATGAAAAATCAACCATTAATCCTATTGTTGTTCCCCTGTACAGAGTTGTTTTTCCACTGCTGCTTTTAAGATTTTCTCTTTGCCATTCAGCAATTTGACTTTGTGTCTAATTATGGTTTTCTTTGTGCTTACCTTACTTGGCACTGAGACTTCTGAATCTGTGGATAACATTTTTATCAAATTTGGGAACTCTGGGGCCATTATTTCTTTAGATGCTTCTCTGCCTCGTTCTTTCTCCTCTCCTATTGCAGCTCTCATTACGTGAGTGTTGTTGGTACATCTGCTATTGTCCCGCAGATCTCTTATGCTCTGTTCGTTTCTCTCCTATCTCTGTTCTTTGGATTGGATCATCTCTAGTGACCTACTTTTGAGCTATCTCTATCTTTTCTGCCATCTCAAATCTGATGTGATCATTAACACATTTTTCATTCAGTTACTATATTTTAAAATTCTAGAATTTCCATTTTAGCTGATTTTTAAAAGTAGTTTATATTTCTCTATTGAGATTTCCTAGTTACTAAGTGATTTTCATAATATTTTCTTTTAATTCTTTGAACAGTTTCCTTTAATTCTTTGAACATATTTATGATAGCTGCTTTGAAGCTTTTGCTAAATCCAACATCCAGCCCACTTACAGTCAACCTCTTTTTCTTTTTCTTTTCTTTTCTTTATTTTTATTTCTTTATTTTTTTTGGCTGTGCTGCTAGGCTTGCAGGATCTTAGTTCCCTGACCAGGGATTGAACCCAGGCCCTCAGCAGTGAAAGCACGGGTCCTAACCACTGGACCGCCACCAGGGAATTCCCTAGAGTCAATTTTTCTGAGTCACAGGTTCCTGCCTCCTTGTATTGTCCCTTTTTTGCTGACAACTGTACATTTTAGATAATATATAGGAGCAATCAGAGATTCTGATACATCTTTAAGGGATTTTGTTTTGTTTTGTTTTTAAACTACAGAATCTGTCTCCCCCATGGAGCTTGGAGGCTAATGTCTTTGCTCTGGTGTTATTTTTGTGTGCGTTTGTTTTTGGGTTTTTTTTTTTTTTTTTTTTGATTAATAGACTTTTTAGAGCAGTTTTACATTCACAGCAAAATTGAGTGGAAAATACAGAGATTTCCAATATAACTCTGCCCCCAAATATGGTTAATTTTGTGTGTCAACCTGACTGCGCTAAGGGATCCCAGATAGGCTGGTAAAGAATAATTTCTGGTGTGTCTGTGAAGATATTTCTGGAAGATATTAGCATTTAAATTAGTATACTGAGTAAAGAAGATCTATCCTTACTAACATAGGCAGGAATTATCCAATCCATTAAGGGTCTGAATAGAATCAAAAAAGGGCAAAGGAAAAGCGATTTGTCTCTTTCTTTTCTTGAGCTGAGAAATCCATCTACTCCTGCCCTTTGGGCCTTTGTGCGCCAAGACTTACATCAGTGGCCCCCACGTCCCCCAGTTCTCAGGCCTTTGGCCTCAGACTGAGATTTACACCATCAGCTCCTCTGGTTCTCAGGCCTTCAGACTCAGACTAAATTATACCACCAGCATTCCTGGTTCTTCAGCTTGCAGACGGCAGATTGTGGTACTTCTCATTCTCCATAACCACGTATGAGCCAATTTCTATAATGAAGCTCCTCTTTTATTATTATTTTTTTAATTATTGGGGTTTTTTTTGTGGTACGTGGGCCTCTCACTGTTGTGTCCTCTCCCGTTGCAGAGCACGGGCTCCGGACGCGCAGGCTCAGCGGCCATGGCTCACGGGCCCAGCCGCTCCGCGGCATGTGGGATCTTCCCGGACCGGGGCACGAACCCGTGTCCCCTGCATCGGCAGGCGGACTCTCAACCACTGCGCCACCAGGGAAGCCCAAAGCTCCTCTTTTATATATCTCTCTATATATACTGTTGGTTATGTTTCTCTGGAGAACTCTAACACAGATTTTGGTACCAGGAGTGGGCTCAACAACCTGCACTCCCACTCACCAAGGCCAGCCTGGTTATGGCCACTGTTGAGTGTCCAATCTGCCAGCACAGAGACCAACAATGAGCTCCTAGTATGGCACCATTCCCCAGGTGATCAGCTATCTACCTAGTAGCAGGTTGGTTACATTGGACTACTTCCATCATGGAAGGGGCAGTGTTTTGTCCTTACTGGAACAGATATCTACGCTGTATGCAGATTTGTATTTCCTGCATGCAACGCTTCTGCCAAAACCACCATCTGTGGACTTATAGGATACCTTATTCACCATCATGGTATTCCACACAATACTGCTTCAGACAAAGGAGCTCACTTCACAGCAAAGTGTGGCAGTGGGCCCAGGCTCATGGAATTCACCACTTTAGGATGGTTACCCACCATCCTAAAGTAGCTGTCTTCATGGAACAGTGGAATGCCTTTTGAAGACTCAGTTACAGTGTCAGCTAGGTGGCAATACTTTGCAAGGCTGGGTCAAGCTTCTCCAGAACGCTGTATATTCTCTGAATCAGCATCCAGTATATGGTACTGTTTCTCCAGTAGCCAGGATTCACAGGTCTAGGGATCAAGGGGTGGAACTATGAGTAGCGCCATTACCCGTAGTGACCCACTAGCAAAATTCTTCTTCCTGTTCACATAACTTTATGCTCTGCTGGCCTAGAGGTCTTAGTTCCAGAGGGAGGAGTGCTTCCACCAGGAGATACAACAATGATTCCATTGAACTGGAAGTTAAGACTGCTACCTGGCCATTTGGGGTTCCTCATGCCTTTGAGTCAACAGACAAGGAAAGGAGTTACTATGCTGACTGGGGTGATTGATCCTGACCACTAAGAAGAACTGGAGTAGTATTCCACAATGGAGGTAAGGAAGAGTATGTCTGGAATACAGGAGATCCCTTAGGGCTTCTCTTAGTATTACTATGTCCTGTGATTAAGGTCAATGGAAAACGACAACACCCCAATCCAGGCCAGATTAGTTCAGGAATGAAGGTTTGGACCACCCCACCATGTAAAGAACCATTACCAGCTGAGGTGCTAATACAACAAGAGGAAAATAGAATGGGTAGCAGAAAAGGGTAGTTATAAATACCAGCTAAGACCACATAACCAGTTACAGAAATGAGGACTATAATTGTAATGAGCATTTCCTCCTTATTTTTTTAAAATATTTTATTTATTTGGCTGAATGGGGTCTTTAGTTGTGGCATGCGGGATCTTTCACTGTGGTGTGTCAGCTCTTCATTGCAGCACATGGTCTTCTCTCTATCTGTGGCGTGTGGGCTCTAGAGTGCGCGGGCTTAGTTGCTCTGCAGCATGTGGGATCTCAGTTCCCTGATTAGGGCTCAAACCCGTGTCCCCTGCATTGGAAGGTGGAATTTTAACCACTGGACCACGAGGGAAGTCCCTCTCCTTATTTTATAAATATGTTTGTGTGTGTGTGTGTATATATATTAAGCAAATATCTTTGCTTTCTTTGCTATTTTATTTCATCATATTACATAAGATGTATTAACTTTATATCAGCATTTAAGGATCATTAATTTTACAGCATAGCTTTCAGGTTATGGGATACCAGAAGATGAGTAAACATCCTTGAAGGTCTTTACCTCCTCTTCTGGGAGAAGGGATTTGTGTGTTTTCAGTTGTACCCAGGATAGTTGTATCATGTCAGGTGGAATTATGACCTTGTTATTGTCTTTATTTGGAGATTATGTTTAAGGAGACGCATATAGGTATCAAGTTGACAAGGAGTGTATTTGTGATGGTTACTTTTGTGTCAACTTGACTGGGCTAACAGATGCCCAAACAGCTGGTAAAACATTATTTCTGAGTGTGTCTGTAAGGGTGTCTCCCGGAGACATTAGCATCTGAATCAGTAGACTGAGTGAAGAAGATCCACCCTCACCAATATGGGTTGACAACACCCAATCCATTGAGGGCCTAGACAGAACAACAACAACCCCAAAAAAGGCAGAGGAAGGGTGAATTCTCTCTCTGTTTTCTTGAGCTGGGAAATCCATCTCCTGCCCTGGGATCACACATAGTTGTTTTAAGTTCCCAGTCTGGTAATTCCAGCATCCCTGCCATATCTGAGTATGGCTCTGATGCTTGCCCTGTCTCTTCAAATTGTGGTCTTTGCCTTTTAGTATGCCCTGTAGTTTTTTCTTGGTAGCTGGGCATGATGTATTGGGTAAAAGGAACTGCTCTAAATAGGTCTCTAGTAATGTGGTAGTAAGGTGCTGGGGGAAGGGCAACGTTGTATAATCCTATGATGAGGTCTCAGTCTTTTGGTGGGCCTACACCTCTGCACTGTGAACACAGGTGCTCTTCAGTCGCCCTCTTCCTCAGGTGGGGCAAGATGGAGGAGGCTGGAGCTGGATATTTCCATTTTCTCAGGCTGGTTAGGCTCTGAAAAAAACCCGTTCGGGTCTGGTAAAAAAGAGTTTCTCCTGAGGATAGGCCTTGTTAAGCAGAATGTTCTGGTATATTTTTAAATGGTGACTTTCCCCCTCTCCCTGCTGCAAGCAAGGGGGGATTTTTCTCCAGTATTCACTTTGAGAACCTGGTCAAGTTCCTGGAGGTAAAACACAAAAGTGTAGGGGCTCCCCTGTGACTGAGTACCCTTAGAAGTTTTAACTCTCAGACTTGTGCACGTGAGCTTCCATAAATTCATCAACTACAGTTCAGGTTTTCCTACCCCAGTACTGGTTCCTGTGAACATGGGTATCTGTTCTGGTAAACTGTGATTACCTGTATTCACCCGTGTCTCCAATTTCAGGGGCATCAGTCTGCCCTGTGACCTCACTTCTCTGACAGATCTAAGAAGAGTTACTGATTTTTCAGTTGTTCAGCTTTTTTCTTGCTGTTAGGATGGAGAGACCATTTCCAAGCTCCTGCATACTGGACCAGAAACTGAAAGTCTTTGCTCGGGTTTTAACACTTATTTTAATGTTTAGTCTGGATTCCTGGGGGTGACCCCTGTGTCTGCATAGCTTCGTGTTGACCCACTGACTTGGGAAGAGGTTGCGCTCAAATGCCTCCAGACTCTATGTCTTTCATCCTCTGTTGAGTGACCTGTATGTAGACTGGGGGGTACATTTAAAGCTCTGCCACATTTCAAGTCTCCTTTGCTTGTTACTTTCTGCTGGACTCTCCAATGTCCCCTGCATGTGTATGTGGTTTCCCAGTTGGCCAGGGATGTTGGAAAGCTCATCTAGCCTTTCTATGGCTCTCATTTCAAGGTTCCTCTGGTTAAAATTTATGACTGGCCTGAGACTGACACCAACCACTACAGCAAATTCAGGCTAACAAACAGGCGATCTCCAATTCATTTCCTACTAAGTTGGCCACTATTATCTGATAAATCTGTAGGTTTTTGCCCCTTGCTCTAGACCGAGTCAGCAGCCTCCTCTGCCAGCAAAGCTGCTGGTGCTCTTGGCTGCTCCATGCTGATAAAATTGCTATTCTCAAGGACTAAGCTGGGGCAGTGGATGGATAGGAGCAGCCCCACGCAAGATGCCAGGAAGACTCTCTCTTTATCTAAAGCTCTAACAGTTTTTTGAGAATGATTTGCAATCTGTTTGCTGCTTATCTATTTCCAGTGCCCTGAAATGGGTGTTTTTGATCATTTTATTTAGTTTGTGTCTGTGTGTGTACGTTTGCTGTGTATGTTGAGAGTGTATACAGACCTCTTTACAAAGCCACAGCCAGAAGTCTCTGCCTCTGTTTACATTTTGATGTACATTTTGATGCAGTTCTACTTACTTTGCAGTTCAGTTTTCATGTTTACATATATGTAACTATAAACAGTAGTATTTTCTGTGTCCTAAAAATGCAAGTTATTTTTTCCTTAATGCTGTTTTTTAAAATTAACCTTCTCTTTATTTAAAAAATCTGGTCCTTTTATTTTATTTTAGCCACGCTGCGTGGCCTGCGAGATCTCAGTTCCCCGACCAGGGATTGAACCCGGGCCATGGCAGTAAAGCCCGGAATCCTAGCCACTAGGCCACCAGGGAACTCCCAAAATCTAGCCCTTTTAAACATTACAAAATTCTATCTAGTTAATATACCAAATTTTCCTTTCATTTATTGATAAGGTTGTTTTTAATTTTTCACAATTACAAATACTGCCACAGTGAACATCCTTATACATGTTTCCTTTTCAATTTTACTAGATATATCGAATTGGTCCCCCAATTTCATATCAGTTTACACTATCACTCCCACCAGCTATGAATGAGCAGACCTGTTTACCCACTGTCTGGCAAAAGCTAGATATTTTCAAATTTTTAAAATTTTCACATAGGATGGGTGAAAGCTTGATCTCATTACAGTTTTAAAATATATATAGTTGTAAGATGTGTGACATCCTGCCAAATTGCCCTTCAGGGAGTTTGTAATCAAATTGTTCTCATCAATCACAAATGTTACCCTTTTTAAAATGTTGACAATTTGATAGAAGAAAATTGGCATCTTTGCTGTTTCATATTATTTCTTGATTATTGTAAAGTAAATGTAAATTTCAGCTCTTACATTTAGGACAATGGTTCATTTTGAGTTAATGTTTATGTACAATATGAGAGTGTTTTGGGGGTTTTTTTGGCGTGTGGATACCAATTGTTCCAATACTATCTGCTGGAAAGACTATCATTTACACATTGAATTTTGCACCTTTGTCAAAAATTAATTGGCCATTAATTAATTAAGTCTATTTCTAGACTCTCCTTGTGTTCCAATAATTCTGATTTCTGTCTATCTCTTCACCAATACCACTCTTGCTAATTGTTGCTTTAGAGGAAGTCTTAAAATCAAGTGGTGTGATTCTCTCCAACTGTACTATTTTTAAAAACTGCTTTAGCTTCTTGGTTTCTTTGCTCTTCCATATAAATTTTAGAGTCCGCTTATCTATATTTACAAAAATTGCTGCTGGGATTTTGATCATAATTGCATTAAATCCATTGACTGATTTGGGAAGAACTGACCTCTTTACTATATTGAGTCTTCCAATCCAAGAACACAGTGTGTCTCCATTTATTTAGGTCATCTCTGACCTCTTTGATCAGGATTTTGTAGTTTTCAGGACATAGATCCTGTATATATTTTGTTAGACTTATACCTAAGTGTTTCACTTGGGAGGAAGGGACTATTGTAAATGATATCTTAAAAAATTTTGGTTTCCAGTTGTACCTTGCTAATATAGAAATATGACTGGGTTTTGTGTGTTGATCTTGTACCCTATGACCCTGCGAAGCTTAAACTCACTTACTAGATCTAGGAGATTTGTAGATTCCCTGGAATTCTAGATTCCTTGGCCAGTCGTGTTATCTACAAATAGAGACCATTTTATTTCTTCTAAGCTGTATGTCTTTTTCTTGCCTATTACACTGGCTAAGACTTCCAGTACTCTGTTGAGTAAGAGTAGCGAGTGAACATCTTCCCCTTGTTCTTAATCTTAAGAGGAAAGCATTCACTTTTACCGTTAAACATGATGTTAGCTGTAGGTTTTTTGTACAGGCCTTTTGTCAGATTGAGGAAGTTCCCCTTCCATCATTAAAGGATGTTAAATTCTGTCACATGCTTTTTCTGCATCAATTGGCAAGATTCAGGTTTGAATACTGAACCAGCCTGACATTCTGAAGGAAGAAACCTCACTTGATCATGGTGTATTATTCTTTTTTTATATATTGCTATATATTTTGTTGAGGATTTTTTACATCTATGTGCATGAAAGGTATTGGTCTATAGTTGTTGTTTTTTTTGTTTTGGTTTTGTCTTTTCTTCCATTGTCTTTGCCTGATTTTGTTATCAGGGTGATGCTGGCCTCATAAGATGAGTTGGGAAGTAATCCCTCTTCCTCAATTTTATGAAAAGATTATGTAGGATGGGTGTTATTTCTTCTTTAAATGTTAAGTAGAATTACCCAGTAAAATCATCTGGGCTTGGAGATTTCCTTCTCAGAAAGTTAACTACAAATCCTTTTTGTTTTTTAATCATTAGGGTCTATTTGGGTTATCTGTTCATCTTGGTTGAGTTTGTTCTTTATTTTATTTACGGTATTTCATGACAGGCACAAGTCTTAGGTCTTTTTATAATTAAACCTATCAATCTCTTCTTTTCTGGTATATCTTTGTGTGCTCAGAGAGTTCTTTCCTCCAATTTTTAACTTCAGTACACTTTATTCCAGTACTGTACTTTCTTCTGGCTAATTTATATGTTTTAGTTTTGATGTAAAAAATATTAATCCATCTGGAATTCAGTGGATGCTAGGAGGTAACAATCCAGATTTTCCTTAAAGTTAAAAATTAGTATCCAAGAAAAGAATAAGGCGGCCTTGGAATCTCCTAACTCTATAATCATAAACTTTTTCTCATAAAAAACAAATTTTACATATTCACAAATAGATTAAATTTCTTAATAACCATAACTAATTTTTTTTTTTGTATTTTTTGTAATAGATCTTTAGTGGAGTGTAATTGCTTCACAATACTGTGTAAGTCTCTGTCATACTACAAAGTGAATCAGCCACATGCACACATACATCCCCACATCCCCTCCCCGCTGAGCCTCCCTCCCACACTCCCCATCCCACCTCTCTAGGTATAGCAAAGCACCGAGCTGATCTCCCTGCGCTATGCTGCTGCTTCCCACTAGCTATTTTACATTTGGTAGTGTATATGTGTCGATGCTATTCTCACTTCGCCCCAGCTTCCCCCCTCCCCGCCGTGTCCTTCAGTCCACTCTCTATGTCTACATCTTTATTCCTGCCCTGCCACTAGGTTCATCAGAATGAATCCAAAAATTCATTCATGGAATTTTTTTAGATTCCATATATATGTCTTAGCATACGGTATTTGTTTTTCTCTTTGACTTACTTCACTCTGTATGACAGATTCTAGGTCCATCCACCTCACTACAAATAAATCAATTTCATTTCTTTTTATGGCTAATATTCCACTGCATATGTGTGGAATATATCCACATATATATATCCACATCTTCTTTATCCGTTCATCTGTCAATGGACATTTAAGTTGCTTCCATGTCCTGGCTATTGTAAATAGTGCTGCAGTGAACACTGCGGTACATGTATCTTTTTGAATTATGGTTTTCTCAGGGTATATGCCCAGTAGTGGGATTGCTGGGTCATATGGTAGTTCTATTTTTAGTTTTTTAAGGAACCTCCATACTGTTCTCCATAGTGGTTGTATCAATTTACATTCCCACCAATTTTTTAAAAATCAAATATATAGATGGAGCACAAATACTGTGAGTATATACAAGGACATTTTTTAAATGAGCAAGATAATTAGCTAGAAAACACAGAATAAGAAGCTTCAATTAACATTCATGCTAAAGAAAACAATATTCAAAATATCCAAATAACTTCTGAAAACTAAAAAAAAAAAGTTTATTTAATAACATGGGGAAATACAAGAGTGGAAAAAAGTAGGACACAAAACTTTCCCTATAATATCCTCCCTCCCACCCTCTCCCTCTCCCTCTCTCTCTCTCTCTTTCTCTTTCTCTCTCTCTCTCTCACACACACACACACACACACACACACACACACAAACACACACACAAAAACACTTTTCCTCTCTCTCTCTTTTTCTCCTATATGACTGGAAAATAATGTCCACCAAAATGGATTACTTTTATAAGCAAAGAAAAATCAACATTTAAAAAATATTTGTTACATTCTTTACAAATCCCAAACTCCTCCTGATAAACCACTGAATACATTAGTGTCCATTAAGTGGATCAAGCCAGGTGAGCATGGGACAGTGTCCTCCCTTACCAGTTCCTTTGCGTCTCTCCCAAAGCTACCCACTTTGAAAAGGATGACTCTGCCTAAGGAAGGACTACTTTTGGATGAGTTCATGACTTGGCTTTCCTCTAGAACCCCTAGTACCTCACTTTTGAATAGAAATCAAGAAAATTCTAGCTACTACAAACATTCTCTCTTACAAGCCAGAGGAAGAGTCCAGGAGGTTGAGAGTGGAGGAAGGTGAGGAGAGGAGCCAATGTTTTTCTCTTTTATCACTGGATCTCCTCACTAACTGAGACACCTCGGGTCACATTCATAGCATGTAGGATTTCTAGGCTTTATGCAGGTGAGTTTTGCTGAGACTCTAAGGGAATAAAGGAAATGGGAATCAGTTGATCTTACTGTTTTGTTTTGTTTTGTTTTGTTTTTGCGGTACGCGGGCCTCTCACTGTTGTGGCCTCTCCCGTTGCGGAACACAGGCTCCGGATGCGCAGGCTCAGCGGCCATGGCTCATGGGCCCAGCCGCTCCACGGCATGTGGGATCTTCCCGGACCGGGGCACGAACCCGTGTCCCCTGCATCAGCAGGCGGACTCTCAACCACTGCGCCACCAGGGAAGCCGGCCGATCTTACTGGTTTTGATGTTCCAACTACTCTGGGGAGATATGATTGTGCCTAAATTCACGCATAAAGGATTTCCTACAAAATGGTGTCCAGTCTTATCTTCCATCACAGACATGAACAGCCACTTATAATCTGTCCATATTGACAGACAGACCATTCCATTTGCCAATGTGCTTCCCTCCCGTGACCAGGAAATGTTAATATCTGCAAAACCACCTCTTCTACTTACCCTGTGTTGGGCCTCTCCAGTCATGGCATAAGCCTTGGCTAGTAACGCGCTCGCCTCTGCAGCTTGGGGGCTGACTTCAGTGAACAAAGAAACACGGATGGAATGGGCCTGGAATAGAGAAAATCACGACAAGGTAAGTACCCAAATGACAGTGTTTCACTGTAGCTTTTATAGTAGCTCTCATAGAATTGTGAGTTGACTGAAAGCTGATACGTATATAATCATAGAGTTATGCGAGAGATGAGTTTGAGTCCCAGCTCTGCTACTTCCTAGCTGTGAGCCTTGAGCAAGTAATTTTACCTTCATATGTAGAAGGAATATTTAGTTTCCATTGATTAGGGTTTGGGAAAGATTAAATGAGATGGTGCATGTAAAACACTGGGCACAGTACCCTTCACATGGTAAATTCTCAGTAAATGTTAGCTATGATTACTTTTATTATATTTCATAGCAAAAATAAAATCATAACTTTAGCTCAGCCTCTCAAAGGTTCAGTATCAAAAAAATGTCTAGGGTTCCCTGGTGGCGCAGGGAACACACAGGCTCTGCATTTGTCAAATTACTTACCTACAAGCAAATCACACTTATGGTGGTTTAACCATAAACTCTGAGATACAACCAGCTAGACTAGTTTAAAGGACAAATGACAGCATTGCACCAAAATATCATAAATTTTCATTTAAAAAGTCCTTTGTGGGCTTCCCTGGTGGCACAGTGGTTGAGAGTGTGCCTGCCAATGCAGGGGACACGGGTTCGTGCCCTGGTCTGGGAAAATCCCACGTGCCGCGGAGCAGCTGGGCCCGTGAGCCATGGCCGCTGAGACTGCGTGTCCGGAGCCTGTGCTCCGCAACGGGAGAGGCCACAACAGTGAGAGGCCCGCGTACCACAAAAAAAAAAAAAAAAAAAAAAAAGTCCTTTGCATTTGCTAAACACTTAAGTTCAGTTGCCCTTATGGCTTTTTTCCCTGGAGTAGATTTTCTCAGCTCCTTCTTCCCAGTACAGATAGAGGTGAGGGAAGCCTGGTAGGGGAAATGCTGTCTTAGACCAGGTCACACAGCAGATAGGCCCACTGTGAGTCGTTGTTCTCTGTCCAGGTCATTTAAAGTTGAGGAAGGTCTCTTGTGTGGATCTGGAGGAAAATCAATCCCATCCCCTTTTCTGAGAAGCCCAAGCGTCCCTGGCCCTGGGAACTGGGCCTGGGGCCAAACAAGCCCACCTGCCAAACAAGCCCACCTGCCAAACAAGCCCACCTGGCCGGGGCTTCAGCCAACCCACCTACCTGCTGCACGTACTGGATGGCCTGGTCATGGTTCCTCCTCAGCTCCTCGATCTGAGCAATTTCCTCGTAAAGACCAAGCAGATCTGATGTCCTATCACCCTTAGCAGCAATAACATTGTCAACTGCCTTTTCAAAGTATGCCAGAGCTAGGTTTAACCTGCGGTTGGCCAAGGAGGCTCTATAAGAAAAGGGACAAGAATGGAAAGTCACAGAGAGGCCACTTGCTTTGCAGATGCACAAGGAACCAATTCTAAGAACTAAACGATTTGGTCTTCATAGGCCAATCATGTGAGTGGCTGGCTCAAAACCTAGCCTTGTTGTAAACAAACTCCTACTAACCTGCATTTTAGCCAGCAGATTCCACTGACTACCATTCATCAAACCCATTAATATATCATGCTATAGTCTAATTTTATAAAAAAGCAAAGGGAAAAAATGGCTTATGGCAGTTCATAACATGTGATAATTTACCCATAAACAAACACTTTTGAAAATCAAAATAAAATTTTATTACCTCTGGCTGCCTCTCTTTTAGGCCAAAGCAGAGGTTTTCCTTTGTTTGATTTAGTTTAGTTTATTCCTCCTCAGTTAAAAATGAGAGAGGATAGAGAAAACAATGTAAATATCCCCCCACCACAAGGGGACGGTTAAATAAATTATGGCACATCATACAACAAAATGCTTCAGACATTAATCCTGTTTTCTTTTTAGACTAATGTGGAGAAAAATGTTTAATGTGCTAAGTTCAAACTACAGTTATAAAACTATACTTAAAATATAAACCTGATAAGACCTTCAAGATGGCAGAGGAGTAAGACGTGGAGATCACCTTCCTCCCCACAAATACATCAGAAATACATCTACATATGGAACAACTCCTATAGAACACCTACTGAACACTGGCAGAAAACCTCAGACCTCCCAAGACAAGAAATTCCCCACAAACTTGGGTAGGGCAAAAGAAAAAAAAGAAACAGAGACAAAAGAGTAGGGACGGGACCTGTACCTCTGGGAGGGAGCTGTGAAGGAGGAAAGGTTTCCACACACTAGGAAGCCCCTTCGCGGGCGGAGACTGCGGGTGGCGGAGTGGGGAAGATTCGGAGCCGCGGAGGAGAGCGCAGCCACAGGGGTGCGGAGAGCAAAACGGAGAGATTACCGCACAGAGGATCGGTGCCGACCAGCACTCACCAGTCCGAGAGGCTTGTCTGCTGACCCGCCTGGGCGGGCGGGGACTGGGAGCCGAGGCTTGGGCTTCTGTCGGATCCCAGGGAGAGAACTGGGTTGGCTGCGTGAACACAGCCTGAAGGGGGCTAGTGTGCCACAGCTAGCTGGAAGGGAGTTCAGGAAAAAGTCTGGAACTGCCAAAAGAGGCAAGAGACCATTGTTCTGGGGTGCGCGAGGAGAGGGGATTCAGAGCGCCGCTTAAATGAGTCCAGAGACGGGCGCGAGCTGCGGCTATCAGCGAGGACCCCAGAGATGGGCATGAGACGCTAAGGCTGCTGCTGCCGCCACCAAGAAGCCTGTGTGCAAGCACAGGTCACTCTCCACACCTCCCCTCCCGGGAGCCTGTGCAGCCTGCCACTGCCAGGGTCCCGTGATCCAGGGACAACTTCCCCGGGAGAACACACAGTGCGTCTCAGGCTGCTGCAACGTCACACTGGCCTCTGCCGCCACAGGCTCGCCCCACATCCGTACCCCTCCCTCACCCCTCCCTCCCCACCGCCTGAGTGAGCCAGAGCCCCCGAATCAGCTGCTCCTTTAACCCCGACCTGTCTGGGCGGAAACAGATGCCCTCAGGCGACCTACATGCAGAGGCAGGTCCAAATCCAAAGCTGAACCCCGGGAGCTGTGTGAACACAGAAGAGAAAGGGAAATCCCTCCCAGCAGCCTCAGGAGCAGCGGATTAAATCTCCACAGTCAACTTTATGTACCCTGCATCTGTGGAATACCTCAATAGACAATGAATCATCCCAAAATTGACACAGTGGACTTTGAGAGCAACTGTAGACTTGGGGTTTGCTGTATGCGACTGACTGGTTTCTGGTTTTATGTTTATCTTAGTTTACTATTTAGAGTTTATTATCATTGGTAGATATGTTTATTGATTTGGTTGCTCTCTTTCTTTTTTTTATATGTATATATATATTTTTTTCCTTTTTCCCTTTTTGTGAGTGTGTATAGGTATGCTTCTTTGTGTGATTTTGTTTGGATAGCTTTGCTTTTACCATTTGTCCTAGGGTTCTGTCTGTCCGTTTTGGGGGGGTGGGTTTAGTATAGTTTTTAGCGCTTGTTATCATTGGTGGATTTGTTGTTTGGTTTGGTTGCTCTCTTTCTTTTTTTTTTAAAAATTATTTTTAGGGTTTTTTAATTTGTAACACTTTTTAAATTTTTTATTTTAACAACTTTCTTTCTTTTTATTTTTTCTTTCTTTTTTTTCCCTTTTCCTCTGAGCTGTGTGACTGACAGGGTCTTGGTGCACCAGCCGGGTGTCAGGCCTGTGCCTCTGAGGTAGGAGAGCCACGTGCAGGACATTGGTCCACCAAAGACCTCCTGACTCCACATAATATCAAATGGCAAAAGCTCTCCCAGAGATCTCCATCTCAACGCTAAGACCCCCCTCCACTCAGCAAGCTACAGTGCTGGACACCCTATGCCAAAGAACTAGCAAGACAGGAAAACAACCCCACCCATTAGCAGAGAGGCTGCCTAAAATCATAATAAGGTCACAGACACCCCAAAACACACCACTGGACACAGTCCTGCGCAACAGAAGGACAAGATCCAGCCTCATCCACCAGAATACAGTCACCAGTCCCCTCCACCAGGACGCCTACACAACCCACTGAACCAACCTTAGCCACTGGGGGCAGACACCAAAACCAACAGGAACTATAATCCTGCAGGCTGCGGAAAGGAGACACCAAACACAATAAGTTGAGCAAAATGAGAAGACAGAGAAACACACAGCAGATGAAGGAGCAAGGGAAAAACCCAACAGACCAAATAAATGAAGAGGAAATAGACAGTCTACCTGAAAAATAATTCAGAGCAATGATACTAAAGATGATGCAAAATCATGAAAATAGAATGGGGAAAATACAAAAAACGTTTAACAAGGACCTAGAAGAAATAAAGAGCAAACAAACAATGATGAACAACACAATAAATGAAATTAAATATTCTCTAGAAGGAATCAATAGCAGAATAACTGAGGCAGAAGAATGATAAGTGACCTGGAAGATAAAATAGTGGAAATAACTACTGCAGAGCAGAATAAAGAAAAAAGAATGAAAATAATTGAGGACAGTCTCAGAGACCTCTGGGACAACATTAAACACACCAACATTCGAATTATAGGGGTCCCAGAAGAAGAAGAGAAAAACAAAGATACTGAGAAATTATTTAAAGAGATGATAGTTGAAAATTTCCCTAATATGGGAAAGGAAACAGTCAATCAAGTCCAGGAAGCACAGAGAGTCCCATACAGGATAAATCCAAGGAGAAACACGCCAAGACACATATTAATCAAACTATCAAAAATTAAACACAAAGAAAAAATATGAAAAGCAGCAAGGGAAAAACAACAAATAACATACAAGGGAATCCCCATAATAAATCATATCAAGTATCTTTTCCGACCACAATGCTATGAGACTAGATATTAATTACAGGAAAAAAATCTGTAAAAAATACAAACACATGGAGGCTAAACAATATACTACTTAATAACTAAGAGATCACTGAAGAAACCAAAGAGGAATCAAAAAATACCTTGAAACAAATAACAAAGAAAACACAACGACCCAAAATGTATGGGATGCAGCAAAAGCAGTTCTAAGAGGGAAGTTTATAGCAATACAATCCTACTTCAAGAAACAAGAAACATCTCAAATAAATAACCTATCCTTATACTTGGAGCAATCAGAGAAGGAACAAAAAAAACCCAACATTAGCAGAAGGAAAGAAATCACAAAGATCAGATCAGAAATAAATGAAAAGGAAATACAGCAAACAATAGCAAAGATCAATAAAACTAAAAGCTGGTTCTTTGAGAAGATAAACAATATTGATAAATCATTAGCCAGACTGATCAAGAAAAAAAGGGAGAAGACTCAAATCAATAGAATTAGAAATGAAAAAGGAGAAGTAACAACTGACACTGCAGAAATACAAAGGATCATGAGAGATTACTACAAGCAACTATATGCCAATAAAACGGACAACCTGGAAGAAATGGACAAATTCTTAGAAAAGCACAACCTTCCAAGACTGAACCAGGAATAAATAGAAAATATAAACAGACCAATCACAAGCACTGAAATTGAGACTGTGATTAAAAATCTTCCAACAAATAAAAACCCAGGACCAGATGGCTTCACAGGTGAATTCTATCAAACATTTAGAGAAAACCTAACACCTATCGTTCTCAAACGCTTCCAAATTATAGCAGAGGGAAGAACACTCCCAAACTCATTCTACAAGGCCACCATCAGCCTGATACCAAAACCAGACAAAGATGTCACAAAGAAAGAAAACTACAGGCCAATATCACTGACGAACATAGATGTGAAAATCCTCAACAAAATACTAGCAAATGGAATCCAACAGCACATTAAAAGGATCATAGGACATGATCAAGTGGGGTTTATCCCAGGAATGCAAGGATTTTTCAATATATGCAAATCAATCAATGTGATAAACCATATTAACAAACTGAAGGAGAAAAATCATATGACCATCTCATTAGATGCAGAAAAAGCTTTTGACAAAATTCAACACCCATTTATGATAAAAACCCTCCAGAAAGTAGGTATAGAGGGAACGTCCCTCAACATGATAAAGGCCATATATGAGAAACTCAGAGCCAACATCATTCTCTATGTTGAAAAGCTGAAACCATTTCCTCTAAGATCAGTAACAAGACAAGGCTGTCCATTCTCACCACTATTATTCAACATAGTTTTGGAAGTTTTAGCCACACCAATCAGAGAAGATAAATGAAAGGAATCCAAATTGGAAAAGAAGTAAAGCTGTCACTGTTTGCAGATGACATGATACCATACATAGAGAATCCTAAAGATGCTACCAGAAAACTAATAGAGCTAATCAATGAATTTGGTAAAGTAGCAGGATAGAAAATTACAGAAATCTCTTGCATTCCTATACACTAATGCTGACAAATCTGAAAGAGAAATTAAGGAAACACTCTCATTTATCGTTGCAACAAAAAGAATGAAATACCTAGGAATGAACCTACCTAAGGAGACAGAAGACCTGTATGAAGAAAACTATAAGACACTGATGAAAGAAATTAAAGATGATACAAACAGATGGAGAGATATACCATGTTCTTGGATTGGAAGAATCAACATTGTGAAACTGTCTATACTACCCAAAGCAATCTCCAGATTCAATGCAATCCCTAACAAACTATCAATGGCATTTTTCACAGAACTAGAACAAAAAATTTCACAATTTGTATGGAAATACAAAAGACCTCAAATAGCCAAAGCAGTCGTAAGAAAGAAAAACAGAGCTGGAGGAATCAGACTCCCTGACTTCAGACTATACTACAAAGCTACAGTAATCAAGACAATATGGTACTGGCAGAAAAACAGAAATACAGATCAATGGAACAGGATAGAAAGCCCAGAGATAAACACACACACCTATGGTCAACTAATGTATGACAAAGGAGGCAAGGATATACAATGGAGAAAAGAGAGTCTCTTCAATAAGTGGTGCTGGAAAAACTGGACAGCTACATGTAAAAGAATGAAATTAGAACACTCCCTAACACCATACACAAAAATAAACTCAAAATGGATTCAAGACCGAAATGTAAGACAGGTCACTATAAAACTCTTAGAGGAAAACATAGGAAGGACACTCTTTGACATAAATCACAGCAAGATCTTTTTTGATCCACCTCCTAGAGTAATGGAAGTAAAAACAAAAATAAACAAATGGGACCTAATGAAACTTCAAAGCTTTTGCAAAGCAAAGGAAACTACAAACAAGACAAAAAGACAACCCTCAGAATGGGAGAAAATATTTGCAAATGAATCAACGGACAGAGGATTAATCTCCAAAATATATAAACAGCTCATGCAGCTCAATATTAAAAAAAACAAACAACCCAGTCCAAAAATGGGCAGAAGACCTAAATAGACATTTCTCCGATGAAGACATACAGATGGCCAGGAAGCACATGAAAAGCTGCTCAACATCAGTAAGTATTAGAGAAATGCCAATCAAAACTACAATGAGGTATCACCTCACACCGGTCAGAATGGGCATCATCAGAAAATCTACAAACAATAAATGCTGGAGAGGGTGTGGAGAAACGGGAACCCTCTTGCACTGTTGGTGGGAATGCAAATTTGATACAGCCACTATGGAGAACAGTATGGAGGTTCCTTGAAAAACTAAAAATAGAATTACCATATGACCCAGCAATCCCACTACTGGGCATATACCCAGAGAAAACCATAATTCAAAAAGACACATGCACCCCAATGTTCATTGCAGGGCTATTTACAATAGCTAGGACATGGAAGCAACCTAAATGTCCATCGACAGACGAATGGATAAAGAAGATGTGGTACACATATACAATGGAATATTACTCAGCCATAAAAGGGAACAAAATTGGGTCATTTGTAGAAACGTGGATGGATCTCGAGACTGTCATACAGAGTGAAGTAAGCCAGAAAGAGAAAAACAAATATCGTATATTAACGCATATATATGGAACCTAGAACAATGATACAGATAAATCCGTTTGCAGGGCAGAAATTGAGACACAGATGTAGAGAGCAAACGTATGGACACCAAGGGGGAAAGTGGCAGGGGGGTGGTGGTGGTGTGATGAATTGGGAGATTGGGTTGGACATATATACACTAACATGTATACAATGGATAACTAATAAGAGCCTGCTGTATAAAAAAAATAAATAAAAATCAAAATTTCAAAAAAAAGAGAGTCATGTACCACAGTGTTCATTGCAGCTCTATTTACAATAGCCAGGACATGGAAGCAACCTAAGTGTCCATCAACAGATGAATGCATAAAGAAGATGTGGCTCATATATACAATGGAATATTACTCAGCCATAAAAAGAAATGAAATTGAATTACTTGTAGTGAGGTGGATGGACCTAGAGTCTGTCATACAGAGTGAAGTCAGAAAGAGAAAAACAAATAATGTATGCTAACATATACATATGGAATAAAAAAAAAATTGTTCTGAAGGACCTAGGAGCAGGACAGGAATAAAGACACAGACATAGAGAATGGACTTGAGGATACAGGGAGGGGGACGGGTAAGCTGGGACGAAGTGAGAGAGTGGCATGGACTTATATATACTACCAAATGTAAAAATGGATAGCTGGTGGGAAGCAGCCACAGGGCACAGGGAGATCAGCTCGGTGCTTTGTGACCACCTAGAGGGGTGCGATAGGGAGGGTGGGAGGCAGACGCAAGAGGGAGGAGATATGGGGACATATGTATATGTATAGGTGATTCAGTTTGTTGTCAAGCAGAAACTAACACACCACTGTAAGGCAATTATACTCCAATAAAGATGTTAAATATATATATATAATCCTGACATGTATATATGTGTGTGTTTATATACGTGTGTATATACACATATATTTATATTTAAATATATATATATATATAGAAAGAGAGAGAGAAATAACTGAAATGTTCATAGCAGTTATGTCTGGGTGGTGACATTACAATTGACTTTTATTTTCTTCATGTATGTGTGTTCTTTCAAATTTCCAAAACAAATGGGGAATATAATTTTTTAATGATAATAAAATAGCATTCATTTAGGTTTTTCTTTCTAGAGTTAGCAAGACACAAAGAGAAGAACATGAGTAGTTCAAAGCTGCTTCTCACAGTTATTAGCTTTATGGGCAAACTCCAGGAGTCTTTATTTCCTTCCAAATAAAAGAAGGTTAAGAATACCTAATTACAAGGTTGTTATGAAGATTAGATTTAAAATAATATGTAAAATTGCCTAACATATAGTAGATACACAATCAATATTTCTTCTCCCTTACACCATGCCCCCATCTTTGTATTCCCAAGTTGAATTAAAAATATAAGTGTGTGTATAAAATTATTTTATATAAGGCATTCTGCAATATTTACAATTTATTTGAAGCTGGAAGGTTTCTCCCTCCCCTGAAGATTAGAATTTTCAGTCAGAAGAATATATAAAGCATGTTATCTGATAATTCTTCACACACACAAAAATTTTATTTTTGTCAATCAGACCACTATTTCCCTTGACCGTAAGAGCACAAGTTATAGAATGATAATGCCTTTCATCAAGAGCTCGTAGGGAGATAATCAGCCAAGTTGTCTGACCTGCCTGAGCAGTCTGGCCTCATTTTCCCCACCCTTCAAATGGGAAAAAGGATTTGCCCTTCCTAGATATTTGGTGGGTATCAGACATAACTCAGTGTGTCATAGAAGGTGAGCTAGGGATTCAGAAGACCCAGTGCTGGCTCTCCTACCTATTAGTTCTGTCACCCTGAGCTACTTAATTTTTCCATGCCTTAATTTTCTTATCTTTAAATTAAACAGAAAAATACCTACCTCATATGCTTGTGGTATAAGACTGAGTGAAATAAATTAGGTAAAGCACTTAGGACAGTGTCTAGGATGTAGTTATACTTCAGTAAACGTTCCAACACTTAGAACAGTGCATGTACAAAACAGGTCAACAGTGTGGAATTGACGAATGAAATATGCACTCAAATTTATTCTGAAAAAGGAACAAGACTATCTTTCACATAAGCACAAAAACCTTAGTCACTGCCCCGTGTGGCAGCAGTAGACATTCACCAGACTCTAATTTATGGGCCTGTGGACTTAATTCCATATTTAACTCTGGACGTTCGGACATCTCCCTGCCATTTCCCATTTGACTTCTAGATTCATGGCTTTTTAGAGGAGGCAGGCATGACTCATGTCATTTCCTTACCATTCCGTCACCTACCCTACCATGCCAAGTGCTTACAGTTTTGGAAACAGATTGCTTTTAAGTATGTGAAGATATTTGAAAACTCTAGGGGATAGTAAACCTTTTATTATTCTTTTTTTTTTTTTATTCTGATAATCTGATGGGCCCACTCTCGTATCTAAATATTCTGATTCTCAGAGGATCCCTAACTCAACTGTGAAACAGTTAAGTCTCATTCTGGCTTGAACAAATTCCATGAACTTTGTTTCCATATGGAACACAACTTTCCCTTAAAATGTACGTGCTATGCATAACTCACGGACCTCCAATAAACTGTCTTCATTAACTGTTCCTTCCTCATCTTTTAAGTTGTCATACTTGATGACAAAAGTAGGTGGCAATTCAGAAAAAAAAGGAATTTTACAGTAAGTATGAGAGGCAGCACAAGGAAGGGCTAACAGTTTGTAAGTTCAGATCAAGTTCAGATCCAACACTTAAAGCTTATCATCGCAACAAAGCATAGCCCCCGCTCGCCGCAACTAGAGAAAGCCCGTGCGCAGCAATGAAGACCCAACGCAGCCAAAAATAAATAAATAAAATTTATATATTAAAAAAAAAAGCTTCACCTTGGATCGTTTGTTTAACCTCAGCTCAGTTTCTTTGCCCTCTCTCTAATGACATAATTATTGCACTAACTACCTCAGTGGTGGCTGTGAGGATTAAATGGGACAGAGCACACGAAGCTTAGACCATGATGTATGCGTTTGGCAAATTCGAGCCTCTTTTACTATCGTTTGAGTCTCTGGGTATTTGGCTCTGAATATTTTTCTCCCTTTATATAGAGAGTACAAGACAATCATGTAATTCCAGGCCTTAGCCATAAAAGTCCAAGCTTGTCTAAGCCCAGATCTTACCTGCCCAAAGCACCTGTTAGGTCTTCCTCTGAGACCTGTAATCCAGAAGCCCCTCCCTTATATGATTTTTTCAGCTCCTCCATGTTTCTCTCTGACTTCTGCAGGTTGAAATAAGCCTCTCTGCCAGTGAAACAGTCAAGGAGAATGCCAGCCAGGTACACAAACCTCCCACACTGACTAGGGGCACCAGTGGGTAAGCAAACAAAAGGGCCCCTTGGGAAAACGAAGCAGTATTTGAAAATGCACCCTTCCCTATTTTCCATCTATATATGCTGTCAAGAAGGGAGAATTCTTCAGAAAAGGAACAGGGCCCTGGGTGTCCTGTGGTATTGCTGCAATCCAGGGCTAGGATGGGTGGTGAGCATTTGGAGTGAACGGAAACCGTAAATTACACTGGATTTCCTTAGAGGCATCTACTGCATGACAACAATTATTCATTTTTCCCAAGTGGGTTTCTGTAAAAGAGAGGAACTAAATCTGCTGAAAGGGACTTTCTGGGTCATTTAGAAAATCCAAGCAAAGCAGGTTTTGGGCGAGAGGCAAATAGCAGGAAAGAAAATCCCCTTAATTTCCAAATATCCTTCTATCCCACATTTTCAATAGCCCTCTACTAAGAGCATAAGAGAGGAAGGAAACATATCAGATTTTGCAAGTTGAGCATCAGAACCAAAAAAGTAGAGAGGGGGATGTGTAGAGAGGAGAGACTGGGGACACATGGGCTCAAAGAGGGCTTATGATTATTCATGAACATAAAAGACCCTGAACAGTTTTCAAGTGGAGATGGTACCAAAAGGAGCTGTCAAAATCACAAGCTTTTTGAGGAGAGGCATATGTAACAGCTCCCCTCTAGAAATATGGAGAACTCTTTCTTTTGTCCATTTTGCTTGGCCTCTGGTTTCATGGGCAGTGTTCTCAACGGCATTTCAGAAAAACTAAAATGATCATGTGTACGTTAAATCAGAGGTTTTGGGCTGTATGTTACAATCACCTGGGGCTTTAAAAAATCTCAATGAACAGATGCACCCCAGACCTACTAAATCAAACTCTCTGCGGTGGGACCCAAATAGCAATAATTCTGAAAGCTCCCCCAGGGGATTACAACGTGCAGCCTACTTTGACAAACAGTGCTTTAAATTACCATTCATTTTCTGTCTTCCTACAGGGCCACCGCCGCTATCACCTGCTTCCTCATTGCTAACACTGTCTTGAGTGCTCTGAGGAGCGGGACAGGCTCCAAAAGCTTCCAGCTGGCCAGGGGATGTGTCCCCAGTGACAACCCTCCCATGGCTTAACTCACAGCTCATATGAAGAGACACAGGAGGAACATTCGTACTTTCTAGATGGACAGCAGAGGCTTGTGGAAGACCTGGATGTCAGAATGGAGCTACGAGGCCTCGGTTTCACCTCTTACCCTGTGTGAGATGACCCATGTGGCATGTGTGGCCCCTGGCCCTGATCTCCAGACCCCGCTGGGAAGGGAAGGATATCGGCTCTGTAGGAGCCAGGCCACCCCCAGAGTCTAGTAGAGCATGACCAGAGTTTCCAGGATTTCCTTTTCCTCCTTGTCTGAGGTCGTGTTTCCCTTCCAGGTCAGCAGTGTGTTCTTGGCACACTCGGCATGTTTCTTGGCCTGAGCTGGGAGACCTGGGGAAGTTTGAGGGTGGATGGCAAGATGAGAAACATTAAAAAGGTTTCTCAGTCAAAGACATTCCTGGGAGGGGGAAGGAGGGCATTGTGGTTGTCATTTGGTCTTTAGTATTGGTTCCCCAAATTGGCAGTGCATTAGAATTATCTGGAATGCTTGTAAAGAATATAGGTTCCTGGCTCCCCCCATCCTGCCCCTCATCCCAGACGTATTGAGTTGGAATCTCTAGAGGAATAGTGTCCAGGACTCTATATTTTGAATTAACTCCACAAATGCTTCTTATGCAGCCATCCGGGCATTCGTCTACGGACTCGGTTTGGAAATCACTGATGGAGTCAGGAGTGGAAGCTGAGTATCCCATTCCCAATCCACCGCTAATGCCATGTGACCTTTTCAATCCACAAAGCTTCTCCATCCTCCAAATGCAAAATGACAACAAAATTATAGAAGCTGCCCTTTTACCAAACACATGGAGATAGTCCAGGAATGAACTGGGTTATGCCACAGAGTGCTATGCTTCATTCGAGCTTTCTGGAAAAGGCATTCTATAAAGTCAAAGGGCTTATGAATACAATTACTTCCATCTGGGGATTTTTTTCAATCCAAGATGAAGCTGGTGATACAAATTGGTCACATACACACACACACACACACGCACAAAATACCTGATTTCTAAATGCAGTGAGGCCCCTCTCTAGAGAAAGAAGACAAAGGGGATACCAAACCTCTGCTAGACAGAACATGGGGCACGTTTCCCCTCATTTTCTAACTAAAGGCTGGTATTCCGGGCACTTACTTGAACTATTAGTCCAGTTAACAGAGGGAGACTTGGGAGTATTCAGTTTACAGAACTATTTCCTCATCTTCTAGCCTAGCTCATGTCTAGGGATCCCTGATGGGAAAGGGAAACTCTGGAGAAAAGAGAAAAGCCAGCAGAGAACACATAGGGGTTCTCCTCCACCCTACTGAGGACTGCCATGGCTGCTTCAGCTCTCCTCTTGGCAGCCCCCAGGGTCTGAGAAACATATTCACCCCTGCCACTGTGGGGAGGCCCACTGTACCTCTGATGCTCCGCTCACACCTCAGCCCTCAGTTTGCTCTCCGTTTGGCCCTTGGAGCCCACTTTCACAGTATGGGTGCAGTCAGTGGCGATAGAGATAATTTGAAAGGACTTGCATTTGATGCCTGCAGCCCTCATATGTTCCAGATGTGCAGGTCCTTAGTGAACTGCAGCAATGGGGACACAGTTTCTCTGGAAGAGCCCTAAAAGTGACCCAGAAGCCGAGAAGTCTTTGTAGAACACTCAGAGATGCCTGTTCTGTAGGTCTCAACTGAAAAGGAAACTGGACTCTGTGGTGAAAGAGAGGGCTGCATCTCAAGTTACCAGACGACAGTGGTCCTCAAATTGCATGGAGCGTCATAAGCACCCTGTTAAAATGCAGATTCCTGGGCCTCCCATAGTTACGGTTCACAAGTTCTAAGGTGAGAACCAAGGATTCAGATTTATAACAACTCTCTTAGGTGATACTGATGTAGGCTGTCTGAGGACCACATTTGGAGAAACAGTGAGTTAGTAAAGCCTTTATACAGGAAGTGGGACTCATCTCCTTTCTGAAGAGTAGGTAGGGTTTTGACTGATGGAGAAGAACAAGAACGGGTTTCCACTTGGAGTAAACAGCCTGAGGCCATAAAGACAGAATAAGCGTGTGTGTGTGTGTGTGTGTGTGTGTGTGTGTGTGTGCGTGCGTGCACACACGAGCACACTCGTGCACACGTGCACTGGTGGGGTGGGGTTGGGGGGTGCTGTAGTATTAGCGAAGGCTGTAAGAAGACCAGTCTGCCTGAAGGGAGGTTTAAGTTGAAAGACACATAACGTATGAATTGGATGGAGAAAATGGAGTCTTGGGTGCCAAGTTGAGGAAGCTGGACTTGATCTGCTAGGTAATAGGGAGTCTTCATAGGTCTTGAGAAGGCAGCGGCAACAGAAAACTCTGCCAGGGAATCAGGCCAAGACACCAAAGTAGGAAACCGAGAGTCTTTTTATCAAATAGGCTACTTTCCACAACCATTTGGGCCCTTGGGAGCGTGTCAATAAGGAGTGCACGAACCACATTTAGACGCTTCCCTGGGTCCACAGGAGGGAGAAAAGTGAAACTGGATGAGCTACTGAAAACCACCCCCAAATCAGCACAACATTGCTTCTGGGCTCCTAAACAGAAAACAAATCCTAAAGTTGTTCTGAGGCTTTGCAAGGCTGCCCCCTCAGCTCCACACCCCAGCCCTAGGGGCCCAGTGCTGGCTGTGAAATCCCCAAGAGGAACCCTTTTCTTCTAAACTCAGCAGCTAATTGAGTATATAGTTCCCTGTCTCCCCTTCCCCATGCCCTGCACTGTGGTCCTTCTGATGAAAAAGCTGAGCTGGTAACCAATGGACTAAAGTAAACTGAACTAGGATCTCGATTTAAAACAGCTCATTCAACTTTAAAATCAGCCCTAAAGAAAAAATGACTCCTTTACTCTTCCCAGAATCCACTCTGATCTCCAAAGTGGAGTGCGTGTACCCCTATGGGTATGCAAGATGACATAAGGATGTGGGGAAAAAATTAAAATTTCTCTGCTTTTAAAAACAATCTTTTTTGTTTTCTATTTTTATGAATATAATATTACATAATATTTAATACTATTGTACATAGTTTATAATAAGTACATATTTATGGAGAGTGCTCAAAACATTTTTTGTGAAAAGAGAGCTAATTCTCAAGAGTTTAGAGACCACTGCTCTAGACAAATGCTTTCTAAAGTTTTCAAGTATGAAAAAGCTCCTTTTTCATTAAAAAAAAATCTGTGATAATATTTTTATAGCATTTCCTACATGAGAAAATTCAGGATGACAAAGTATGAAGAGTCAGAATCTAATATTCTGAAATGCATTTGCTTTTTACTAATTGCAAGAACACCCTCTTTTATGTAAAAATAATGCTCTGCACATATGTGTCTGTGTAAGACTCATTTCCTCTCTCTCTAGAGGATGCTCACAGATCGGTGACCTTGTTCCCTAACTCCAAGTCCCACCTCCCTGAATCCGATGTCTGTTCCAAGACCACGTCATTTTCCTTTACTTGCCCTCCCCAGCCAGGGACATCAGGCTTCTCCCTGCACCAACAGGGCAGCAACTATAGAAGTAAAAATCAGGGTGGCAGCAAGACCTGCTTCTGGAGCCTGAGATTCAGAAATCACAAGGGCATATTAATGAACTGGAAAAGCGGTCCAGAGATTGTCCACCAAATGTATCGATCATTTTGCTTTAGTTTGGGGTAAGATTCCACCACTGATTTCTGTTACTCTGACTCAGGCCACAGAGAATCTTCTCGGAGCTACTCAGTCTTTGGAGGCTGCTGTTGTCACCTTTGACCATCACCTATATTTAAGAAGTTCTTGTGGTACAGTGATTACGACAGCAGGGTCTTAGGGCCAGACTTCCAGGTACAGAAGCTGGCTCAGCCACTTACTACTTGAATGAGTTACTTAATCTATCTGTACTTCAGTTTATTCACCTATAAGATGGCAATGAAAATACCTCCCACCTCGTACGGTTGTTGCAAGCATTAATTTAATTAATTTATGAAAAAGGATTAAATAGTGCCTGACACCGAAATGAAATGAGTTTAAATAAATATTAGCTGTTGTCATCATCATTACTACCAGGGTCCAATCCCCTTAAGCAATTTATTATTTATGTATGTCCTTATGTACTCTGGACATTCTTCATAAAGCTGCTTACAGAAGGCTGCCTTCTCAAACGCACACTCACTTCAGATAGGTACCAGGCTTCCTGAAGGTCAGATCAACTGCTCTTTATCATTCCCTGTTGTTCCTGTACCAGCTTTTTTACCAACTAGACAGAGAAGGTAGGGTTCATGACTTATGCATCTTTTTCGAGATTTCTGCAACACTTAGAGCCCCAGATACTTGGAAGGTTCCCAGTAATAACAGGCTAACAAATTAATTCATTGCTTCATTAATAATAGGCAAAACACCAGGAAACTGCTTGCCCATGTTACTGTCTTCTCCTTCCTGAACACATGGAAACAGTGGTCACACGGTGACCAGCCACCTCCACCTGCCCTTTTCTCAACCACTGAAGCCCTAGGCTCGGGAGGGTTCTCGCCAGGTCAGCTGGTGACAGAGTTCCACTTCTAGTGTCCCTTACCCTGTTTCACCAACCATCAGTCTTTTACACTCTCTGCTTCGCAAAGGCCTCGCGTTTTTTTGTTATTGACTCCTGAACCCCGCTGCATCGATGCCATGGCTCACGGGCCCAGCCGCTCCACGGCATGTGGGATCTTCCCAGACTGGGGCACGAACCCGTGTCCCCTGCATCGGCAGGCAGACTCTCAACCACTGCGCCACCAGGGAAGCCCGATTGCTCCATTTTTTAAAACCTTCAAACTCTCTATCTGGCTCCTTCTTCACTGCCTAAAATGTTCCCAGGTCGCCTCCTCTTATAAAATTAGCTTCAAATGACCTTTCTGCCTTCCCTAGCTACCCTCCTGTTTCCCCTCATCCGTTTCACTATGCAGGACGTGGCGTACATACCCTTCACTATGCAGGACGTGGCATATATAGCCTAGGCTACCGGCCCATGCCTTCCCCTCATCCCTGGGATCTGGCGTCTGCTCCAACCCTTCTGCAGAAATGGTTCTCATGAAGTCCCCAAGGGCCTCTTACTGAGTAAGTGCACTCGCAGTTTCTTGTATCCCCATCTCATGGCAGCATCAGACACCTAGGCTGCTTGGCTTCTCCTCTTGGCTCCCAGGGCACTGCTCTAACTCAGCTCTCCTTGATAAACCTTCTCTATTGGACTCTTTGCTCACTCTACCAGGGTCCTCTGTTCCCTTCCATTAATATGTCCATTCTCCAAGGGTCTGTCTTTCCATTTCTTCCTTTTCTTCTCTCTCCTCTCAGAAGTTTTATCAACTCCTATAACGTCAACCTCGGCCTTCATGCTTATAATTTTCCATTTCCCCTCCCTCCCTAGTTCTGGTCTCAAATATTCTTCCATGCTTATGATTCCCCTTCTCTCCTCCCCAGTTCTGGTCCCAACTTTCCAGCACCTACTAAAAATATACTTGTGGATTTCTCCGTTGTAATTCAAAATCAATATATCAAAAACCAGACCCACCATTCCTCTCCCACTTTGCTTCCTTTCCTGACCGGCTTATCTCTGATGATGGCACCTTGAGGGGCCTGAAACTTCATGGTCATCTTGGGGCCTCACTTTTCCTCAACCTCAAATCCAATGCCATGTCCTGCCAATTCTTCCTTCACAGCCCTTTTTTAACTATCATTTTTGAATAGGTAATACATTCCCATGGTTCAAAAGTTAAAATTATATGGAAAGGTAAATGTTGAGAGGTCTCACTTCAAATTCTATTCCCTTTCACAAGCAGCCTCTAGGTAACTTTTGTTTCTTTCTTGTGTTTCCTTCGGTGTTTCTTGATGTGAATATAAGCACATATTCTCATTTCTCTCCCCTCCTTCTTACCTGAAAAGAGTTATGTTACAAACACGGTCCTGCGTTGTGCGTTCTCTGTTGCCTAAAGATGTATCCAGGAGATCTTTCCCTAGTGGTAGATAAGCCCTTTCTAAGGCTGTATATACCACATAGTGTGTATTAGTCCAAGTATGATGAGTATACTTGGTTGTTTCCAGTCTTCTACTATCATAAACAATGCTGCAAAGAATAATATCATCCATTTAAGTGTGTATTCAGGAAAGAGTCCCAAAAGTGGGATCTCTGGCTTAAAAGGTAAAGGTATCTGTCCTTCATAGACTCTTAAATCCTTACCTTCTCATTCGTGCCCCCTGTCACCAGCCTGGTTTTACACCTAGAGGTAAACAGCTAGATGAGATAGCTTCCATTCTAGCTATCATTGCTAGACTGACCTTTCCAAAAGCACACTTTGATTTATTCATCCCCCTGCTGGAAAATCTCTAATAGTCCTCCTTGTCTACCAAATAAATGACTAATTCCTCAGCCTGCCCAAAGCGCCCTCCTTTCCAGGTTCATCTGAGTGGTCCTTACCGTATCTAGCCAGCGCTGCTGATTACTTTCTAAACACACGCTGCACTTTCCCACCTCCATGCGTCTGCCAGGCCTTGCTCTTCATCAGAAATGCCCACCCCTTCTTCTGCCTACCCAACCCTACTCATTTTTAAAGGGCCTTCTTGAATGGCACCTCTTCCTGAATCTATCACTTACTACCTTCAGTCAGAAATGATTTCACCCAGCGCCCCCAAAGCCCTGTATTTAAACCAGTCCCATGGCCTTCTGGTGCCTTCCGGTGCCTTCTATCGCAGTTGTCCGTGGGTAGCTCACCTTCCATACGAGGTTGTAAGTTCTCTGAAGGCAACGACTGTGCCTTCTGCCCCTTATAGTTCCCAGAGCCCTCGTCAAAGAATTTCACATATACAAGTGTCTCATTAAATACTTACTGGAAGACCATTTATTGAGAGAAATCAGCCTTCTGGCTTGACGCCCTTCCCCCATTGCTGGAAAAGGCTCCCAGGGAAATGAGCCAGGCAGGTCTGCTGGCCATAAAGCATGCACACGTGCAGCGAGGCGTGAGCACACACAGACGCATACGTCCCGCCTACACGGGAGCCTGGCTCATAAATTCTGTCTATTTTGCAGCAGTTGCAGGATTAATGACAACAAAACTAAGTGGAATTCAGCAAGCACTTCATCCCTCTTGAAGGTCCGTGATTTTTCAAAGCTTTCGCTGTTTTATTTGAAGGACCACAGACTTCAAAAAAAAGTTAAAGTGAAGAAACTGGGTAAGGCCTATACCTGAAATAAGAGACCCTAGGCTATTCTCAAGGTACGGTCATAATCAAAACCTATTCTAGAAGAACTCTAGGCTAGGCCTCAGAAAGTCTGGGTTCAAGACTGAGTGCTGTTATATTATGTGGGCACTTCAGCTAATCAGGAAGTTGTTTTTCCCATCTAGAAAAAACAAACACACAAAAAGACCTTCTTTTACAGGAAAACTTTTTCCCCTCCAACCTACTACTCAAATGTGGTTCTCCATTCATGTGGCAGGAAGAACTGTGAATTAGGGAAAAGAGGGTGGTGCTCCCACCATCTTTTATAATGTAACCTGTTTACCGGTCTTGAGTCAGTCTGGAATCTAACTGGAAAAGCAAAACTCAAAGTCTACTGTGGCTATTCATAGAAAGGGTTGACTTCAGAAGATGAAGGCCAACCTCCTTCCACAGACCTACCATAGTAATCTCTCTAAAGGAAGGGAGGCCGTGTCTGCCTGCCCTCGGTTCAGACATCCCCCTCAGATGCTTCTGGTACTTTCCTCTCAGGTTCAAGCTGCCATCACCTCAGGTCAGAATTTCAAAAATAGTTACCTAAGTTGTCTCCCTGAATCTGGGCTCTCCCAGGGCCCAAGGAGTATACCTGTCGGTGCCAAACCAAGTGTCAATGACTTGCCAACTGACAATTCCATGGGTCTGTCTTCGGCCTTTACCTCATTGACCTCTCTCTGCCATCTGACCCTGCTGAAACCACACTGCACTTCCTTTTGAAACCCCTTCTCTGCCCTTGGCTTCCATGACTCGGCCCCTCCTGATTCTATTTCCTTGCTGGCTCCGCTTCCGCTACCCAACCCTAACGCTCTTGTCCTCCAGGCTTCTGTCCTCTGCTTTCCTTCCCTCATTATTACCTTTACCTCTACGATCCCTGTCACACTGCCCGCCTCATCCATGGACTTCCCCGCTTCTTGACAAGGTGTGAGTTGGGGACAGGATGGACCCTCCCCTGGGCAACCCCACCCCGACTGTGGTTCTGTGTGGGCTCAGTGTGGCTGGCTCCCCCAGACCCAGCCGGGGAAATCGAGTACCTCTCAGTGTCACGTAGCCATAAGCCAGGGTGGCCAAAGCCTGTGCACATTTCCAGGGTTCTTCCCCAAAAATAATCCGAGGAAGGATGACACAGCGAATCAGCTCCTTATTTGCTAGGGTATTCTGCAGAGAGCAAACAAGTCATTACACTTTTTGGGAAGGAGGAAAATCTCCAGCCTGTATCTTATCACTGGATTGCAGGACTGCGTCCACTGTCAACTTTTTCTCTCCTCCCCGCTTCCCATCCCACAGCCAATCCATCAAGTCCTCTTGGCTCCACCCTATTCCTAAGTCCTAAAGCTACACACTTCTCATTTCTGCCACGTGTACCTAGTCCAAGCCACCCTCATCTTTGACCTGGGTGACCACAGCCCCTCCTAATTGCCTCCACTCTTGCCCCCCATAGCCTACTTTCTACATCATAGCCAGAGTGACTTCTTTTAACCTCTTATTGTGAAAAGCTGTAACAGTATACAAAAAGAGCATGGAGAGTGAGTCAGCTTCATCGCTCACAGCCAACCTGGTTTCATACCTATGCTCCTCAAGCATCCACCCTCTCCCTCTACGATTTTGAAGCAAATCAAAGATATTAAATCATTTCATATTTCATAAGTATCTCCAAAAGATACAGACTTAGAAATATAACCACAAAATCACTATCTCACCAAAATATTAATAACAATTCCTTACTATCGGATACCTAGTCTCGTAAACCTAATAATTACCTCATAAAGCTAACATTTCTTTTACAGTTTAATTGTCCATACACTGAGATCAGTCTCCTGAGTCTCTTTTGATCAGTGGGTTCCACCTCCATTTCTAATTCTTTGCATTGCAAATTATTTATTGAAGAAACTGAGTTATTTGGTTTATAGTGTTTCCCAAAAATGGAAATTTGGTTGAATCTTTATGGTGTCACTCAACATGTCCTTCCAGTCTCCATTCTGCCTTTATATTGGTGGTTGATTTAGAAGTTTGGTTACCTTTAGCTTTTCTTTTTTTTAGCAAAACTACTTCATATGTTCTACCATCAGAAGACACCTAACCTTGGGTTGTCTCTTTCTGATAAAAGCACAACTACGTGAATTAATCTATAAAAGATTATAATACGCTGATATCCTAATTCTATCATTCCCTCTTCATATGTTAGGTGGAATAACTTTATAAAAGGAAATCTCCTCTCATCTCCTTCTTAGTTACCCAATAGTACAGTTCGTATCAGAAGGACAGGATACATGATTTCATCATTCTCTTTATTTAGCAGCTTTCCAAACAGTGAGTTCATTCACTAGCATCCTCCGATGGTGACCAAATAGCTAGTTATTTATCATTCTTCTTCTTATTATTATTACTATAAACACATCTGGATTTTTAAACAAATCTGACGTTCCTGAACATAGCAAACTAATTTCTAACTTGGGGCTTGTACACCTGTTGTCCCCCCAGCTTGGGACCCTCTCACACATCGTTACCCTCTTCTGTCATTTTCATTGCATTCACCTCAGAGAGGCCTTCCTTGGCCACCTTATCTAAAACAGACTCTCACCCCATCACTTACTACCCCATTACCTATTTGATTTTTTTCTTCATGGCACTTACCTCTCTCTGATTTTGCAGTAACTATTATTTTGTTTGTCTATGATCTGTCTCCCCAAATAGAAAATAAGTTCCTCAAGAACAGTTTATTCCTGGGGCTCCCCTGGTGGCACAGTGGTGAAGAATCTGCCCACCAATGCAAGGGACACAGGTTCGAGCCCTGGTCCAGGAAGATCCCGCATGCCGCAGAGCAATGAAGCCTGTGCGCCACAGCTACTGAGCCTGCGCTCTAGAGCCTGCCTGCCACAACTACTGAGCCCACGTGCCACAACTACTGAAGCCCACGTGCCTAGAGCCCGTGCTCCACAACAAGAGAAGCCACCGCAATAAGAAGCCTGCACACCGCAACAAAGAGTAGCCCCCGCTCGCCACAGCAATGAAGACCCAACACAGCCAAAAATAAATAAATAAATTTATAAATTTAATAAATAAATAAAAGAACAGTTTATTTCTCATGTTCACTGCTGTTTGCTCCATGCAGAGAGGAGGCGCTCATTCAGTATTTGCTGAATAAATCATCTCTCAATTGGCAAAGGTAAGTATGAGGCGGGGAGAGAGCCCCTGGCTCTGTAGAACTGACAGGCAGAGCTCTCTAAGAAATCAGAGAACTGCACCTTCAGGTCACAGACGTCAGTAACTCTACAAACACAGTCATCGACTGGCTGCGCTAACTGACAAAGTCAGGCATTCATTTCCCAGTGAGGTGAAAACGGCACTTCAAGGACTCAAAAGCCTGGAGTTTCAACCCTCTGTTTACTGACTGTGATGTTTGGGGCAAGATCACCCTGAGTCCCAGCTTCCTTTTCTATTTGGAAATCTATACCATCTACCTCATGGAGTTACTGTAGGGAAAGTGAGTCAACATCAAAGTGATCCAAATCTGTTACGTGTCATCTGAATGTAACCATTTACAGAGTAACACACAGACAGAGTGGTCCAAGGACTGCTCCCTTCCGATCCCCATGATTCCCGTCCCCCCACCCCATCTCCTTCCTACCCTGATGCTTCACCCCTCCCAGCTCAAACACACAGACGCAAACAGTGTTAGAGGGACATTTCCCCTCGTGTTTTAGAAACACCCATTCAGTCCGAATTTTTGAGAGTTCTGCACAGGCTGAACGCACAGTAAACACTAAGTTCTATTCTGAGGGAGAAGCATAACATCACGAAAAGTCACTGGAATGAGAGTCCAAAGCCTTGAGTTCTGTCCTGGCTCTGGACATTCTGTATTCATTCATCCCCACACTTCCCGCCCCGGGGAAATTGAGACAACCAGTATGGGCTCTAGAGGTCAATCCAGGGCTGCTGCTCCTGCCACCAACATTCCTGTCCTTCAGGGCTGTGAGCGCTGAGCTGGGCTAGATATAACTCCTAAATCTGAATCTTTGTCATTATCCAAACTGGTCAAGGAGCTGTCAAGTCTTTCTTTCTTTTTTTTTTTTTTTTAATATTTACTTATTTGGTCGTGCTGGGTCTTAGTTGCAGCAGGCGGGTTCCTTAGTTGTGGCTTGTGAACTCTTAGTTGCAGCACGCATGTGGGATCTAGTTCCCAGACCAGGGATCAAACCCGGACCCCCTGCATTGGGAGTCTTAACCACTGCGCCACCAGGGAAGTCCCGAGGAGCTGTCAAGTCTTAAAAGCCCACACTTGCATTCCGCAGCAGTGGGTACTTGTCTTTCTAGAAGTGATCATTCTAGCCTGGGTTTATGAAATATTATTGGATCCAGGTCAGGATGATGGTCCTTTGCAAGTTTCTGGGTACTGTACAGAGGTAACTTTATATTATAAATACATCCATCTAGGGAAGTATCAGCTTCTATCATCTCCCTCTGAAGTGCCTCTCAGCCTTTCCTAAGCCATCTGCAGAGTTTTATTTTTCACACATGTACGTTAAGATCATTTTTTCCTTTAGCCAGGAATGGCCAGGAAGTCAGTAAGTCAGCACATGAACTCCTTTGTTGATAAATAATGCTCTGGGAGCAAGCCGGTGCCTGTGTGTTAATCGTGAGGGTCACTGACATGCTTTCTCGGGTTCCCGCATTTTGAACACTCTTGCTAAAGGCTTGCTCTGAGGTCCTAGTTCCCAAGTCCTTGCTTTGCTCTTGAAAATGGATACCTACACTCTCTGACCCCTGCTGCTACCGCCCACTTCCGGTCCTTTGGTTTGCTTATGATTCCACTGTAACCACAGGCATCTCACCGTATCCTTGCCAGGCCTGAGCCTAGACTCTGCCTGGCTACCCGTTCTCAGCCTCCTGCCTCACTATCCTGGCCTTCTTGTTACCCAAAAGATATTATTCTGAAACCTTTCAGGAGAAATCAAAATATGATTTTTTAATTAACGTAATCAAACAGCAACAGGGAGAAGCAAACAATTTTTAGTTTAAAGCTAGGAGCACAAACACTCCAAGGAGGTATGCACAGTGACCCACGTGTGGAGCCCGAAGGCGGGCTGGCTACCGACTATGCTCTGCTTTCTTTTCTTCCACTTATAGAGAAATATAACACCTTCCTCTACTTCATGTCCTTCGATCTGCAATTAAGGAAGAACTTCTCTAGTCATGGACGTATTTTTAAATGGAAAACCCAGTGAGTTTTTTGTTTTATTATCATTTTTCCCTTAATCAGCTGAGCTACTTTCTTCTGGGATTGGGCCAGTTTCTCTTTGGGAAGAGACATACGGTCTATGGCCTTCTCCTCCTTGGCTTCAGCATCTTGTTCGCTCTCTCCAGACCCACTAGTGGGATACAACTCATCTGTTTGCTGATGCTCTGGGATCTTGGTTTGCTGTGACCTGTGGGTACCAGAGAGGGACACGGAGTCAGGTTTAACCCTGCATATCTCAAACAAGGTAGCACTGAAGGACAGAGCCCTCCCAACTGGGGGCTAGGAATATGATCTCTAAAATAAACCTGTAGAGTAAAGCTAGGTGGTGAACTCACGTCACCTGAAAAGCCAAGAATTAGAACGGCAATGTAGTGGTTCCAATCAAACAGATTTAGGGAACCTCCCACCTATGGCAGAGTCGCAGCCCTGCTGCTTACCAACCATATGACCCTAAGTAAGTTACTGGTTTGCTTCACTGTAAAATGAAGTCAATATGAATACCCACCTGATGAGGTTATGGGATTAAATCAGATAATACTCATAAATCACTTAGCCTGCTATTTAGTAAGTGCTCTTTTAACATTAGGTATTCTTATTTTATGAGCTCCATGACGTGAGGATGTTGAATTGGAAGATCTCCAAGATCCCTGATGTTCTAAAATTCTGATCCAAACCAGGGGGGTAAATGGACATAATGAAATAAGGTAAAGGGAACTAACATTTTGAGGTCAGAACTTCATGTGTCTTCTTTCATACTTCTTAAAAGCTTCAACGTAAATAGTAACTAAAGAGGATGTGGTCCCACCAAGGAGAGGGGAGAGAACCCACACTGGGTCAAGTGCAGATTCAGAAGAGAAATGACCTTCTCAATTATGTTAGAAAAAACAAAACAAAAAAGCAAACGTGTTTGAGAAAGAGCTGAATGGGTTGAAAATCTCCCTCTTCCCAGCACCCCCTGCCCACCCCCTTACACACACACACACACACACACACACACACCCCATGCAGATCTCAGACTATGATGCTGAACATAATTATGAATGGGTAATTGGTATGATAAAGATAAAAGTCCAAAGAGTTAATCTTACATAACAAAAAAGATAACCATATCCTAACTCTACCAGAGACATCATAAAGTGATCCAGAAGAAACAGAATTCTAAGATATTAAGAACAACAGAAATTTTAATTATTAATAAGTTCCCCCAAAGGAATCACCTTTGTGTTCACGATAGCTTTTAAAAGTTCAACCATAGTATAGTTTTTAAAATAAAATTTGTCTTCCTTTTCCACTGATAAGTAATGAATTTTCATTGTAAGAAAAACAAAGAGGAAAATTTAGAAGGAAAATAAATGTCAATTGCAACCTTTTACACCAGGTTCAAATAAATGACATCCTAATACCCAGCCAGAGTCCTGTTCTAAATAACCTATGTTTATTTAGGCATGTGGGCAAACCAGGTTATGTGGACAGGACAGCAACATTTCTTCAGGCCCAAGCCCAGGGCCCAGCAGGACTGCCTTCTGCCCACAAACGGAAGTGTGCTTTCAGAAGACATGCAAATTCAATGGAAAAGCCAGGGAAGGCTGGCGCAGCGCTGTAAGCAGGAGACAGGTGCTGAACCTGCCTGTTCTCTGCCTACTGAATTCCGTACTCCTCCTCCAACTCGAATGTCACCGCTGCTGGAAGTCTAGCACTGGAGTAGCAGTAGAAACACCCTCTACAGGGCTTGCAAAAGTCTTCTCCAACTTCTACTATAGTGCGAATCACGCAACAGTCTCATTTTCAAAATCTGCTTTTGTTTCGGAGTCTTCTTTGCTTCCTAGCCAGTTAACTCCACCAGGGCTGGGGCTGAGTCTCATTTGTTTCTAAGAAACCCTGATACCTGGCTCACAGTAAAAACAAATAATGGCTGGTTAAATAATGGAAAAAGAAAGTGTAAGGCCTTTAGGATACCTGAAAAAGACTGAAGGTGGAGGAAGTCTGTGACAAGAGATCATAACTCAAGAAAACTCACGGAAAGAAAGCTCAGTCCCTCAATAGAAGGCTTCGCATAGGCTGCATATTTCACCCACCTGAAGCAGAAGTTCAATATACTGGGGTCACCAAAGAGATTACTAATTTTGGATATTAAAAATTATAAGCCCCAGGGGCTTCCCTAGTGGCGCAGTGGTTAAGAATCTGCCTGCCAATGCAGGGGATAAGGGTTCGAGCCCTGGTCCGGGAAGATCCCACATGCAGCTGAGCAACTAAGCCCATACACCACAACTACTGAGCCTGTGCTCTAGAGCCCACGAGCCACAATTACTGAGCCCACGTGCCACAATTACTGAAGCCCACGCGCCTAGAGCCCGTGCTCCACAACAAGAGAAGCCACTGCAACGAGAAGCCAGCACACCACAAGAGTAGTCCCCACTCGCCGCAACTAGAGGAAGCCCGTGCGCTGCAACGAAGACCCAATGCAGCCAAAAATAAATAAATAAACAAATAAATAAATTTAAATAAATAATTTTTTAAAAAAAATTATAAGCCCTAAATATTTAAATTTCAGCCTTGAATGAAATTAAGCTGAGACCAAAGGGAGCAAGCTTCAACAGCAGGGCCTCAAAGGAAGTAGAAACACTGAGGTCTTGACAAATTACTTGAGACTGCCAAGCCCTGAACTAGCTTTGAACATTTTGCTATGAAAGGTAAAAAACATGCCTGGAGAATATTGACCAGTTAGATATCTGGAAGGATAGGCAGAATAAAATAATTAGGCCAGTTAAATGAAAGATCTGCTAGGTTTCTAACTTATTCTACATGTTGCCATCATAAATGTGAATTCTGACTAGTAAAATTAAATATGAATTATCTGATTATTTCCAAGATACTCTACATTTTTAACTTCAATTTTATATTTGTATAACCCTTAACCTTAAGATATTTTATGAGATGGTACAGAATTACGCTAATACGTTAGCTGCTAGTCTCATGTGGCTATTAAGCACGTGAAATGTGTCTGGTCTGAACTGAGATCTGCTGCAGATGTAAAACACACACCGAAATTCAAAGACTTAATTGAAGAAAACGTATTTCATGAATTACGTTATGTAATATTTTAGATATATTGAAATAAATAAATATGGTGTTAAAATTAAATTTACCTGTTTATTTTTATCTTTTAATATGGCTACTTAAAAATTTAATATTACATTTGTGGCTTGCGTTATATTTCTACTTGATAGCATTGGTATAGAGCAATGGTTCTCAACCAAGGGTGATACTGCTCTCAGGGGACATTTGGCAATGTCTGGAGATATCTTGGCTTGTCACAACTGGGACAGTGCTACTGACATCTCATAGGTAGAGACCAGGGATGCTACAATGCACAGGACAGCCCTCACAACAAAGAATTATCGGATCCAAAATGTCAATAGTGTCGAGGTTGAGAAACCCTGGTATAGAGGAGTGGTTAAGGAATGGACTCTGGAGTCAGACTGCCCAGTTTGAATAGCATTTACTAGCTGTGTGACTTCGAGCAAATTGCCTAACCTCTCTTTAATTCATATTCCTTACCTAAAAAATGGGGTAATCACAGTACCTCCCTCACAGGGTTTTGGGGGAATTAGTTGCGTTAATATGTGTAAGTACTTAGAACAGTGCCCAGCACATAGTATTTGCTCAATAAGTATTAGCTGTTATGATGTGAAATTTTTAATTTACTTATTGTCTCTTTATTTCATGAAACAATTTCAATTTCTCATTAATTTTTCTATATTTAATTCTCCATGACTTTACCAATCTTCCTATAAGTAACCTATCTTTATTAAAAAAAAATTGAAATTTCCCTTAAGTTAGGAAAAAACATTTGTTTTCCATCTTGCATAGGTTGCACAAGTACAAATGGACGTTAGAGCAGAACCATTATTAGCATACAACACAGAAGCTCAATCTTCTCTACTATATAATACGCATGCAAAGTTCACCAAGGTTTGCCTTAAGTGGAGGTCCCAATGTTTCAGGCCGCTGAGTGAATATGATACTTACAGATGGAAGCAGAAGTCCCACTAGGTGTCATTGCTGACAGTCGGGATGCAGATGGGGCTGGCTCGCATCTTCTTCCTACCAAGAATCACATGTGAGGTAGCTTTAAAAGAAAACGCTTAGAAGTCTGTTCTGTTTTCCCTTTGTTGGATGCTATTAGCATTAAAATGAAACTGCCCAAATATATAACCCATCCTAAATCCACAAATAGACTATACACACACACTCATGTATGGAGACCGTGGAAAGCAGAAATTAAAGACATTTGCCAAATTAAATCCCTGAATCAAATTTCCTTCCTCTAATTTTTACTTCACATTACCTCCAAAATGCCCTACCTTTTTTACCCCTTAAGCCAACACATTAACAGCTCCTGAATCAACAAAACTATCATCTCCTACTCAAGTCAGATACTGTTTTTGCAGGTAACCAGCTCTCACTACTAACAGTGTATTTGTTGGTTAATTCTTCTCCGTGTCCCTTGGGCCATCTCACTACTTGATAGGTGATCCTAGTTAAGGAGCTAAAACACATGCGTCTGTTTTGGTTGCTGTCATTAGCTGATGGGGGAAATGACTGAAACTCATGGCAAAAAATCTGATTTGTAATTATCTGCTAAATTGAACCCTCATGGCTATCCGTGTCGCTTAAATCAAATCGAACTCGAACGCAGTTACTTATTGAACATTGGTACCCACCAAGTCCCTCATTTCACCCTGCAGAATGTCACTCATTCCCACCTGAGCCCTGAGGAGCTAGCTCTCTGACTCAGACTCCACAACATTCACAATCAAAAGACCAGAAAGGAAGATTCACTAATTTGTCTTTCTCATCTCTACTTTCAAAACTGTGGCCAGGGCGAGGGGTTCTGACGTCTCAACCTCCTAAATTCTGTTCCTGTGCGGTTTCACATGGCCCTGAATGGTAACACCACTATCACCCTCCTCTCTCAAGTGCAAATCGCTTCCTTATTTTCTGCCGTCGTCTCGCCTTAACTTTGTAAACCTTAACACCACATTCCGAGCAACGTCCGGGCTTCCCCTGGCTTCTATCCTGTGGGCGGTGCCCCGGCCGCAGAGGCTCTAGCCCGAAAAGCGGGCGAGGACGGCCGAGAGGCAAGCGTGACGCGGCGTACCTGGCCGAGAGCAGAGGAGCCACGGCCCAGAATTAGGCTTCCCGGCTCCCTCAGTCTGGCGGCTCGGCTTCCGCCGGCGGCTTCAGTACTGGCCTCTTCGGACCTCGTTCAAGGCGCCGCTAGGCTGCCTTGCGGAAGAGAGAAGCTCACCTAGCTCTACCTTTCCCGCCCGCCGCCGGAGTTCTGGCTACTGAGACAATGCGGTTACCATGGAAACTGAACGTTGCGGGCGGCGCCCGCGCCTGTAGCCATGGCGACGAGGGGCACTTCCGGCCCAGCGGAATCCCGGGCCATCCCCGCAAACCATAGCTGCCGCCGCACCCTTGCCTTAACGGTCCCCGCGGGCGAGGCTCGGGCGACCTTAGCTTCGTCCCCACACTTCCCTCTGCTGCGGCTGAACGGTCCATTACTGTTTTTCTTAAAGGGACCTCTCGGAGATAACGACGCCGGAAGAGAAGGTAAATCCCGTCGAAGGATGGAAAGGGGCGTCCGGCTCCACGACCTTACCAATTTAAAGCTGCGACGACGTACCGGGCTGTATTCGGCGACACTCTTCGACCCCGCGTGCCCCTCCGCGCGCCCTGCACCCTCACAGTTGCCCAGGTGTTCGGGTCCTCCGGGCCCGCGAGGAAAGGCTCAGATAGAACTATTGACGGTGCTGGCACCGTCTGTGTTGCCACTCCCGGTAAGATTAGAGCTACGCGTGGGTAAGGGAGCGGAGTGCAGGAAGTGAGTAGCGTAAGATATGGACCACTAGTTCTGCTAATGATTAGCAGTTCAGAGAATATTTTCGAGGATAGAGGGCATATTTGGCAAACACCACATAGCCCTAAGTTATGCACCATGTATCCTTATCCTACCCATCTTCAGTGGCCTGAAATACCCACAGTGGTAACAGTAACTCAGATCTGACAGGTACAGGGGCAATTGTGGTTAATAACCAAATGAACATCACTGGCTCGAGCAGCCTCGGGTTTCAGGGTGTTGCCATGAACCCCACAATGAATTAGGGGCTGTGACAAGTCAAGTTGGAACTGGTATGTCCCTCTCCTTTTCAAACAAGAGCAGGCTCAGTAGAAAAAGACGGAAAATATTTACCAAGAACTTGACAGGTGATGTTTACATTCAGTGTTTGTTCTTTCCAGTTCTGAGGCTGAAGTTTAATTGCTGTTGATCCAAGACTGCCAAGATAGCCTTTCTGAAGTTAGGTTGGAGGAGCTATTTAAGTGAATTTGCTTTAATATCTCTTAACTAAAACCTGGATGGCCTATTAAAGTTTAAATCTGTACCCTCAAACTCCTGAGCCAAAATTTTAGAAAGACCCCACCCCTTTAATTCTCTGTTTTCTCAAAGAACCCTCAGCATGAAAGGATGATGAGAGCATTGAGCTGGGCTTCAGGATGTCAGGGTTCTGCTTTGGACTGTGTGCCCTGGGGCAAGTCACAGCCCAGGGGACTGAATTTTCTTGCCAGTACATTGAGAGTGTTTGTACCACTTGCTTTCTAGAACCCCTTCCAGTTCCAGGATTCTGTGAGGATAAACCACAGATTTTTATGATTCTATGAACATAATATTGAATATTTAATATGAATATTTAACATGTATGGGGATAAAGGGCAGAACTGGTTTCCTGTTCTCTAACACTTATTTCCCTTATCCTTGTTACAAGTTGGTCTTCAATGAAATGGAAAGTTTTAATGTTCTGTCATTCTAGGAAATGGCTATGAAGTTGTTTCTAAGTGTATTAAATATAGCTTCTCTTTCCTGAACACTTGCTTTGCTGATCCTTGTGAGGGGGACATGTGGTACCAGAACAGTCACTGAGTTCCCATTCCCTAAAGCCAACACTCTGGCTCCGCCTCCATTTAATTAGCTCATCTGTAAAATTAGAAATCAAATGAAAAGAACTTTAAAGACTTTTAGAGTTCTAAACCTCTGTGACACTTTTTCTTTCCTTACATCTTAACCCCGGCTGCAAATGTAAAGTTAGTTATAGAGTTGCAGGGGGGAAAATGTCACATCCTGGGACCTGCAGGTGTCCTTAGGACCGATCACCAAGGGAGGGTTGTTGGCTTCATGCAGGAAAGAATTCAAGAGTAAGCCAGAGTAAAGGGAAAGCAATGGGTATTTATTGAGAGAGATACACATTCAATTGGCAGAATGCAGACTGCTTTAGAAAGTGAGAGCAGCCCCAGGGCATGGGGTCATCCTGGAAAGTGAGAGTGGTTCTGGGGCCTGGGGTCCTAGGTTTTTATGGATTAATTTCATAGGCTAATGAGTGGGAGGTATATTCTCGCTATTTTGGTGTAGGTTGGGGATTTCCCAGGAATTGGATCACTGCCCACTATTTGGCATTTTATGGTCTACCTCAGAACCGTCATGGCATAACGGAGAGTGATTTTTAGGATTACAATGAAGGTATAATGAGCTAAAGGTCAATGACTGGACTGTTCTCAAAGCCACCTTGTTTTCAGCTGGTTCCAGCCAGTCTTTATCACGTCCCAACAACTGCCCCCTTTCTTCATTATCTAGCATTTGTATGCTGCTCCTTTCCCTCCTGTCTCAATGGTAAGTGTGCTTTAGTTCTGTTCACTAACTCTGGAATGGAATGCTAGTAATCTGGGGATAGTGCTTTTACAGCGGGTTCACGTACCCTCCTTTGATCCTGATTACCGTAAGCTTTGCTATTGCAGAAATCACACAGAGGAACCATGTGTGTAGGGTACTTCTAGACTCTTCCAACCCCCAATCAAATGTGATTAGCTCCAAATGATTCCAAACGCAAGGGCTGTGAAACCTAAGAACAAGGAAATCCAAATAAACTTTCTCTTGGACTGTGTGATTTCTTTTTCTTTTCTTTTTTTTTTTTTTTTCAAAAAAACTTTTTCTTTGGCTGTGTGTTTTTTTTTTTTTTTTTTTTTTTTTTTTTTTGGCTACATTGGGTCTTCGTTGCTGTGCACAGGCTTTCTCTAGTTGTGGTGAGCAAGGGCTACTCTTCCTTGTGGTGTGTGGGCTTCTCTTTGCAGTGGCTTCTCTTGTTGCGGAGCACGGGCTCTAGGCTCTCAGGCTTCAGTAGTTGTGGCTCATGGGCTCTAGAGCGCAGGCTTAGTAGTTGTGGCGCACGGGCTTAGTTGCTCTGCGGCATGTGGGATCTTCCCGGACCAGGGCTTGAACCTGTGTCCCCTGCATTGGCAGGACGATTCTTAACCACTGCACCACCAGGCAAGTCCCTGGACTGTGTAATTCCTTAAAACACATTTTCCAGCCTCTCAAGGCAGGGTTAGATACCTTCTTTCTGAGCTCCCACGGTATCCCATCCACTTGTGAGTCTCATAGTGACACAAGTCTATTGGCACTCCATTTACTTTTGAATTTTTCCATGCATCTGTCCATCCATCCAAGGAAAAATACCGTTGAATACCTGCTATGTGCCCGACACTGTTCTTTCTAAGCATTAGGGAAAGCAACGGCGAACAAAGCGACAAAGATTTCACTCTCCTAGAGCTTCTGTTCTACCAGGGCTGCTAGTAAACAATATGACATCTCTGCAAGTTAGAAACAGGCAGGTGGCTAAGGGAATAGGCAGCAACTTTGCGTGAATTAGGAAAACGCCTCTTCCTGCAGCCAGTCTCAGGCCCCTGCTAGGGGGTCCAGCTTTGGGAAAGGGATGAACCACCTGACATGGAAGTAACAAATTATATGGAGAAAAATAAAGTCAGGCAAGGGATCTAGAAAGTGATGTGGATGTGGGGAGGGGTATACTGGCTTATACAGTGTTGTTAAGAAGGGCTTCTCTGACAAGGTAGCATTGAGCAGAGACCACAAGGGAATAAGGGAGCGAATGACACAGATGTCGAGAAGAGCATTGTAAGATGTTAATAGCAAGTGCAAAAGCCCTGAGGCAGGAGCAAATTTAATGGATTCAAGAACAGAAAAAGTTTCAATTAAGAATGAAAAGAGAGTCGGGCTTCCCTGGTGGCGCCGTGGTTGAGAGTCCGCCTGCCGATGCAGGGGACACGGGTTCGTGCCCCGGTCCAGGAAGATCCCACATGCCGTGGAGGGGCTGGGCCCGTGAGCCATGGCCGCTGAGCCTGCGCATCCGGAGCCTGTGCTCCACAACGGGAGAGGCCACAACAGTGAGAGGCCCGCGTACCGCAAAAAATAAAATAAATTTAAATTTAAAAAAAAAATGAAAAGAGAGACAGGAGAGTGGGTCAGCAGAAGAGGAGGTCATGCAGGGCCTTATGGGCAATCCATCCATCTAAATCTCCACCTACCCACCCACCCAGTGAATACTGAATATCTGCTAGGTGGCAGGCCCTGTCTGACCAGATGTGAGGTTCTTGTGAGCAGATTTATATCCACCACTGAGCCTTCAGCGGTCAGCACAGTGTCTGGCTTATAACTAGTGTTCAATAACACTTAATAAACGGAGTAATCTTCAGGAACTCTCCATTAGTAGAGATTCTGGCCTCTCTGTGTACATTGGGTTCCTATTGCTGCTGTAACAAGTCATCACAAACTTAGCAGCTTGAAACAACAAGAATTTATCATCTCCTCGTCCTGGAGGTCAGAAGTCTGCAGTGACCATCACTGGCCTGGAGATCAGGTGTCAGCAAGACCGGTTCTTTCTGGAGGCTCTCGAGGAGAATTGTTTTCTCGCCTTTTCCAGCTTCTAGAAACCACCCGCCTTCTTTGGTTCATGGCTCTTCTTCCACCTTCAGAGCCAGCAGTGTAGCATCTTTAAATCTCTGACTCCTTCTCCTGCTTTAAAAGACCCTTTTGATCACATCAGGCCTTACCAGGGTAACCCAGGGTAATCTCCTTGTCTTAAGGTCAGCTGAATAACTTTAATTCTATGTGCGAACTTTATTCTTTTGCCATAAAACATAAACTATTTAAATTCCAGGGAATTAGGACATGAGCCTCTTTGGGGGAGTGTTATTCTACCTACCAGAGTGTTTAACTTGATTTAAATGTATAGGTTTAAAGGATTAATTTACACGTCTGGGTTGCTCAGAACCTGCATATTCATTACAGATGCCTATCTTCAGGACTGGCCTCAGACTGGCTCCTGGGAAATGAGTTCTGATCCATTAGAATATTCTGTCTGAGAACATTTTTGTATGCTTGACATTTTGGGCCAAGTGGTACAAATCCGATTAAATAGTTCATTCTTAAAATGTGATGTATGATGAATGCATGTCTTTGCTCTGGGGGGTCTGGAATCTGAATAGCTGAAATTGTTATGCAGGTACTTCAGCCTTCCTGATAGATCCCCAATAAAGTCCCGGGTACCCAGGCTTGGGTGGGCTAATCTGACTGGCCAGACTTCCGAAGTGTTGTCACACATCACTGCTGGGACAATTAGCTATATCCATGTAACTCCACTGGAAGAGGGCGCCTGGAAGTGTGTGCCTTGTTTCTCCTGGATTTTGTCCCATATACCTTCAGGCTTTGCTAATTTTAAGGAAGGAGGATGAGAGGATGTTCTGGGCTAATGGTAACGTTCTATACCTTGATAGGGTTTGTTGCCCAGGCATATTTACTTGTCAAAACTTATCAGATGGTACACTTAATATTTATGCATTTCATTGTTATGTAAATTTTACCTAGAAAGAATTTCAAACAAATACTAAAACCTAGTTAATGATATGTATACTGAAATTTTCAGGGTAGCCTGTGTGGATGTTCTGTACTTATTTTAAAATGTCTCAAAAAGAAACAGACTAATGGATGGAAATTGGGATAGATAAGTGGATAGACATGCATACAAGGCAAGTCTAGTAAAATGTTAATGCTTGACTCTAGGTGATGAGCACATGAGTGTTCAGTGTAAAATCTTTTCAAGTTTTGTTTAAAAATGTTCCTAAAATTTGAAAAATTCAAAACCAGAACAACAAACTCTCCATTTTTACTGTGATTTTGAAACTGAAGTATTGATCTCAATAACGTTCCCTCAAGGTTTTTTTTGAAAAAAAAATAAAAGTATAGGTTTAAAAACATCTGAAGGTGACAGATAGGTAACTCTTACTACCCCCCTCCTTTGTTAAAAGCTTACGGTATTTGGCTGTGTCCTGCTCTCCCCCCCCTCCACACCCTCCACTAATAATCTGGTACATCCAGTCGCCGTTCCTGAAATATTGTTTCTTCCCATTTTTAGGGCTTGGTTTATACTGAATATACAGAAACGTCTCTTCCCTTCTCTTCTACTCGCCTCCATCTCTTGGGGATTTACTCTTCAAGGGAGCCTTTCCATCTCCTGGAACCCACTTTGATCGCTCCCTCAACCAGCTCCTATGGCCCAGTTATGGCGACCGTCATAGTTGAGCTTTTGTCCTTCGTTTCACAAATGTGCCGCACGCTCCCCGAATGCTGGACAGCTCTCTGCCCTGAACAGGTGAACAGAAATTGCTCCTGTGAATGCATCCGTCTGTTACTTTTTCCAGCTCACTCTTTGCCTTGCAGTCTGCCTTTTAAACCTTGCCTCACCCCCATCTTTGCTGGATGGTGTTTCTACTGCTGTCAGCACCCAGCATTCCACAGTTAGGCCACATGGCAAAAGGTTGTGCATCAACATGTGCTGGGAGCATTTTCCCCACGTGGCATATCATGTGTTTATCTCAAGATTGGTGGGTTTAATTATTAAAGGCTTTGGAGTCAGTCTGGAAGTCTATGTAAGAAAAACAAGTTGATGACCCTTATGTAACCAATGTGAAGAAAAAGGCCGTTCTTGCCCACTCACTGTGATGACCCATACGCTATTCTACTTTTATCCTCTGCATTCCTGTATCACATGATGGAAGCTAGTGTGAAAATGGGCAATTTGAAAATTATCCAAATGATCCTCACACATATGCATACATAGCATAGTCATCACATCATTTTTAGGGCTGTAAAATACTGGAAGCAGATTAATTGCCCATCAATGAGGAGTTAGTTTAAAAAAAAAAAAAAAAAGCACATACTATGAAACATTATGCAGCAGTTAAAAAGGATGTGTGTGCTGACAAAGAACAATCTCCAGGATGTTTTAAGTGGAAAAAGTATGGTCCAGAAATTTCTATATTTAAAGGGGAAAATAAAATACATGCCTACATGTACATACAGACATAGAATGTGTTAGGTCATTCAAGAAACTTAACAGCTGTTTCTTCTGGGGTGGTAAACTAAGAATCAGGAGGAGAGATTTATTTTCAGTTTATCTCATTTATCCTACAATTATATCCCGTGATATATAACCACTGCTGCAGGATGAGTTTCTTTTCAGACCCTGCCTTTGACATATGAGGCAGTTCTTTTCATTTAAGAAGTCTGGTTTGGATTTATCTAGGTTAAGTGCTCATTTGAGTGTCACCAAGAAATCATCTTCTGGGACTTCCCTGGTGGCCCAGTGGTTAAGACTCCACACTTCCACTGCAGGGGGCGCAGGTTCGATCCCTGGTATGGGAATTAAGATCCCGCATGCTGGGAGGCGTGGCAAAAAAAAAAAAAAAGAAATCATCTTCTGAGTTGAATGGTTGGCCTCTCTTGAGGTGAGTTCTCCTTTCAGGGTGCACACTCGATAATTTAAAATAGTAATAACCTCAGACACTATTTGCATTATTTTCATTGATCTCTTTTGTCCTTTTTCCTCCCAGAGGTGGGGCTTGAGGAAGGGTTTAGTTGAGTATGTATGGTATGCCTTGGCAACAGGAGCTGAGAGAGAGGCAGTAGAATCGTATTGTTAGCAAGGGAAATGGCCTTAATGAAGGGAGATGGCCTAGTTATGCTGTGTTATGAAGAACCATGTTAGCTATTTAAATAATTGCACCCATTTCATTGTCGTCTGGTGTTTTAATTATGCTTTCAACCTGGAAGAATTCACCCTACAGGAGTTTTTTTCAGGAATGAATTAACCTTGTAATGTGATAGGATAATGTAAGAAAAACCACGTGTATGTATTACTTTTTCAAAAAAGCAAAGAAAAAAAGAGAAAAAAAAATCTAATGGAAGCTTTTAAATAGTTAAAAAAAAAAAAAAGACTACAGATCAACTGAGAGGCAATTTTAAATGAAAGAACTGTGATGCAAGTGCCCAAAAGTGGGTGTTGCTTGGGGTAGAGTTCAAGGTGACCCCAGGAGCTAGGGGACGAAATGATATGACACACTGTGTGAGAGACTGCAGACAACGGCCACCGGTGGAGCACAACACAAGGTATAAAAACCTTTGCCCCGAAATGCTAGTTAGCTGAACTTCAGAAGCTGTACAGGCATGCTTACGAAGGTGCCCCAAATCAACCACAGAGATGCAAAATGAAACAAAAGTTTATTTTCTGCAATACTTTCTGTAAATTACAAAGGCAAAATGCTAAACTACAGCATGTAACTTTTCAATATTTAACCAGAGTACTTGTAATAAATATGCATCCTGAAACAAGATAAAAGGCTACACTTTGTCAGGCGTCCTACAAAATATCTCAAGTTTTACACTCTGCAGCATTTCTGTGTGGAGCTGGGAGGGGGATGGTTTTGTGTTTTCTTAAGTGCTGTGACAGAAAGTCCTTTCACAGTTTTCTTTGGAGGGTGTTCGAAATTGCCGAACTATAAACAACTTAAGAAAGGTAACACCAGGCTCGAAAGCCGGTGTTGCTTCGCTGTCGTTGGTCCTCATCCAGCACAGTGCTACCAAGTGGCCTCTGAGCCCAGGCGGCCCTGTCGGAGCCGGCCTATGCTTTCAGTTCTATACTTCAGAGATTTCCGTAATTCAGTTTACATCTCTCAATAAGATCAAGGCTGTAAGGGAAGCTGCAAGCAAGTTAACCTGAAAGTAAAGTGAACAGGAATGTTTTCTCCCAAGACCTCAGCCAGGCACCATAATGTTTACCAGGATTTTTTGCTTCAAAGTTGAAAAACTCGTTGGTACTAACAGCCCTTCTAGAGATAATTTACAGGTGCTGGTAGAGTTGGGGCATTCAAAAATATTCAGTGGGTAAAAGAGGATTTACTATACTCAGAGACGTGCTACAGTTCTGAGAACACGATGGCAGGAAGTCTAGGGGTGTTGGTGGCAGCTCATTTTGAGTTTGGAATACAGAACCACCTCCTGCTATAGCTGAAAACCCGGAGGAAAAAGTTACATACTTTTTAAAGTCTTAAACATGATCACCTAGAAAATATTTTGCTGATACAGTCTAATGTAAATTTCACTTACTTAGGGATTTAGATATGAAAACATCTTTAAGAGCCAATAAAAATATTGCAGAGGAAAAAAAACACTTTTAAAAAATTGAGGTTAAAAATGATGAGGCATTTCTTTTGGCTGTAAACACGCAATTTACTATCCCTTGTTGAACACAAATGTTTGGATTTCCTGAGCTTCGTGCATAAGAAACAGCAGGAGGCAAGTTTGCATAGAAAATTTGCAGTATGTCAGCGGTTTACTTAAAAAGAACTTTTAAGGGCAATTTGCTTTTGTTTTAAAACTTCATATCTAAGTTAACAGTGCTCATCAAACTATAAGATTGATAAGCGGGGTGGTGAGAAATATAAGGCAGATGGGGAAGAAAAAGATGGAATTAGCATTTTTAAATCCACAAGATACCACGATAAAGCGTCTAAAGCATGCAGCTCATAACTAGTGCCATACTAATTTGGTTAGAAATTAAGTCACGTTTGGGGGATAGGAAACCAAAGGCAAAAAGAACACTGCTGTGCCGAACGGCACAGCCTGAGTGTAGGAACGGAAGCACGGCTGCGTGGAGCATCGATGTGTCACTCAGTGATGAAGTCCCTCAGCTGGGCAGGTACCAAGGAGGATGCCTGCCACCAGCGTGGACGATCCCAGCTCTGGAATCAGAAGGGATGACAGCGTCTTTCACCTCTGCTGCTTCGAAGTTTCTAAGCGGTTCTGAGGAGGACAGTCTTCTCCTGGGACCCATCCTCAGAAAGAAGCCTCTGGAAAGGGAAGAAGCTCCATTACAAGGGTCACAGTGATACCACGAATGAGAACAATGGCAGTGGTTGCCAGCAACTCCGGATCTAACATAAGGTGGACAACAAGGGGCCAGTGTCCTGCCAAGGAATCCACTTTACTTCTTCTGGGACTGGTTCTTACACATGGTGAGGATTTGCTTCAGTACTTTTTGGACATCTTCATCCATCTGGCCCTAGGAAATTCCAACAAAAGACACTCATTAGAATAACCTGCGATATCATGACTTGGACACAAATCACGCAGGACCATGGGGGAGCGAGGAAGGAGGTGAATGAAGGGCAGAGGCTGTTGCCCCACAGGAACTTCAAAATGCGGAAAACAACAGAGGTGGGGGGGGGGGCACTGAACACTGAAAAGCTAAAGCACTTGTTAGAAAAATAACATCAAAAAGGTGTAAACCAAAACAAAAGAAAACAACACTCAGAAACTAAATCCTGGCACTGCCTCACCTGGGGAGTGAGATGGCTGGCTGGGATGAGCCCTTGGCTTCCCACTGCCCTCCCACCCTCCCCGATCTTCAAGGAAATGTTGGCCCTACCCATTCCCACATTTCTAGGAGGAGCTGAGTCAAAGACACAACCCTGCTCTTTTTCCTCCGGAGGATGAGGGGGCTGGGTCTCCTACCAGACTCCTCAGCAAAGGGTTTCTGGCATCTCAGTAGCGAACGTGAGCCCAGCCAGCCAAAGCACCAACAGTTGCAGTAGTGAGATGGCACGGATAGCTCTGAGAATATCATCAAACCCGGAAAATAACACCTAGACCCCTCCTCCTGATGGGCAGCTGCCCCCACACCCTCCTTCAGGCTCCCAACAAAGGAGGCTGCTCCTGGTTAACAGGGCATGGGGCTCCCAACACAAAATCCAAAGCAAAGCAGAAGGTGTTTTAAAAAACTTTCCAATGAAGAGCTGTCTTCTCAAATTCTCATCTGCTCTACTAGTTTCATGATGGGCGTTTGGGCAAGACCTGCTGTGGTATCTCTTTAGGATCCCCAGACACCATACCTGCACAGCGTACAGAAGGTGCATTCTGTAAACTGATATCACTTCCTGGTGTTGTTTCTTGCACTCCTAGAAAGAGACAATTTGACATTGTTCAAGAGCTTAGGAGACCTTTAAAAACAAAAAAACAAAATACTAGGAGAAAGCTGCGGCCAAACGCTACCCTAGTGATTCCTTCCACCAACCAGCATAGGAAGCGTTCAAAATTGCCGTGGACTCAGAGGATTGTGTAGTTTGGAATGCTTGTCAGTATTCTTAGGGAAAAAAACTACCTGTTTCACATCTTGGTATGTCAACCCTAGAAGAAAATTCATGTAAGAAGTAGATATGATAATCCCGAATTTGTTTAAAAATATATATACATACTCAGGCAAAGAATACAGATATATTCGCACAAAGTAAACAGTGCAAGGAACTATTTACTTTGTCAAATGCAAAAAGTTATTGTCTCTGAGTGGTTGGATTATAGGCAGTTTTAATTTATGGTAGCTTTTCCAGAGTTTTCTGTATCTTCCAACTTTTCTATCATATACAATGACCAAATATTCATTAATTTAAAAAATTATTCTTTTAAAGAGAGTTATCGATCACCTTCTATATAGCCAAGTGGTGTATAATGCCTGGGGAATTCAATGATTTAGCTGTCAGCGTACCAAGGAGGTGAACAGGGTGACGGCACCAACCTCAAATGGTCCCTCAGCACAGCTGTTACTGGTTTTATTTCTCCTTGTTGAGCTATAATTCCAATTCCTCCTAGTGACTATTTCAAGGATCTCAACTCAGCTCTTAACTCGTCTAAGAAAAGGCCTTTCTGTCTACGTCATGATGGAAATTTAGGCTATCATATATGGATCACTTTAAAAATCTACTGAAGTCTATCAGTAGCCAGTTTCACCTCCTCCCCAACAGTGTCAGATGTGAGGCGTCCTTCCTATTCAAGGAAACCCTTTGAAACATCAGTCTTTGAAGTTCCTGCCAGTAGAAGGTACGCTTGGTAGCCCTCTCTGTGCAGTTTCCTCCCACCTCTTGGTTGCCTCCACTCCATCATTTATAGCTTTGTCTTCTGATCACTGTCTTCCTTTCCGGTTCTGCTTCTGTCGTCACTTGGCTGACTTCAGTATCCACGTGGATGAGCCACCCACCACCCTGGCCTCTCAGTCCCTCGACCTCAGCTTCATGACCTGTCCCCTCCTTCCAGCCACCCGCTCTTATGGTCAGAGCCCTGCTTCAGTCATTACCTCTGAGATCTCAGTTGAAAGCATCCCACTCCCTCACCACCATCTCCCATCTTTGTAGCAAACCTGCTTTAGGCTTCCCCTGCCTCCTGCTGTGACTCTTCAGCCCCGGCAGACGCCTAGCTCCTTAGTCACTTCTCCAGCAGCCAGCCTTGGCCATCCATACTCCACCCCTCCACTGGAACTGTGGTTGCCATGGCTACCACGGGCCATCTAAATGCCACATCCCAGTCCCTGCTGCCTCCTACTCATCTCTTTGAGATTCAGCACAACCATCGCCTCCTGCAGGAAGCCTTCAGAGACTCACCCAGATTGGGTGAGCACATTGCCTCTCTATGCCCACAGCACGTTGGGCACCTATCAATGGACGCTTACTACACTGAAGGCAGGGACTGTGTCTTATTCATTTTTATATCATCAGCACCTTGTATATTACTGATACATAAAAGCTCATTAAATGCATATTGAGTAAGAATGACTGTATAAATCATTAGTACTTTATCTACAAGTCTGTGATAATCACTTGATCAGAAAAATGACCTGCAAAACACAGTCAAGAGCAACTTCTCCTTCCCTGACTACTCCTCTACTGCTCTAGTAGAGCTGGCGACACAAGCAAAGCTGGTTTTGTACTTTGTGGCCAGCCGGAGTAAGGACTGTAGAAAACTGCATTCACCAGTATTGAGTCTGTACTGAAGAAATCACAAAATCCAGGTCCTGTTTGTAAATGGAAGCTAGAGACAGTCCAGGATAGACTAACCTTCACGTGCAAAATGTAACATACCCTCAAGGACTAAAACTTGACAGACATTGTGATAGACTGACTAATAGCCCTCCAAAGATGCCCACGTCCTAATCCGTAGAACCTGGGAGAGTGACCTATAAGGCCAAAGGGACTTGCAGATTAAGGATCTTGAGATAGAAAGGAAGATTATCCTGATTATCTGGGTGGATCTAAAACGTAACCACCAGGGTCCTATAAGAGGGAGGCAAGAAGGTCAAAGGTGGAAGGAGGAGATGGGAGGATGGAATCAGAGGCTGGAGTGATATGCGTTGGGGATGGAGAAAGGGGCCACGAGCCAAAGAATTCAGGCAAACTCTAGAAGCCGGAAGAGGCAAGGAAGTGGATTCTCCCCTAAAGCCTCGAGAAGGAACCAGCCCTGCTGGCACCTTTACTTTTGTGAAACTGGTTTCTTCGGACGTATGGATCTCGAGAACTGTAGTAATAAGTTCGTGTTGTTTTAAGCCAAGTTTGTGTCGCTGTATTACAATAGCCATCGGAAACGAATACAGACATGAAAGGGCTTTCCTGGGTGAAATCAGGAGAGAGGCCAAGAAGCAGCTTCAGACATGTAGACATACAACTACCAGAGATCCTGGCCCCTAATAAGAAACAGCTCTCGCCGCTGCCAGAGACAGTGACGACCATGGCAGAAAAATGGAGAAAGGGTAAAAAGCGAGTGGAAGAGCGAACAAGAGGCCTCCTCCCACTGTCCTGTGGACTCCTCCCTTCCTTCTCACTGATACATGTTACCCATCGCACTGCAGGCAATGGCTGAGAAATCCATCCGCTCCCTCTCTGGCCTTCATCACAGAAGTCTGTAGTCAGCTGCTCACTGAGGTGCAACACGCCTTCAGGCTGGGCGTCTGCCCGCTGGCTCCCCGCTCCCCCTGGTGTGCCGTCTGTCTCCCCACACCCCCAGCCAGGCCGCAGAAACACGCCCACTCACAGCCAGCTGCTGCTGCAGCGCCTCCAGCTGCTGGCTCTGCCTCTTGGACGAGCTCGTGGCGTAGGAGAGCTGCGAGAGGCTGTTCAGGGCCTCCTTCAACTTGGCGACTTCCTTCGACATCTCGTTTATCTGGCGAGAAAGGAAAGCTCTATCAGTAGGCAAGAACGTGACGGCAGAAGCAAGACTCCACCTATTTCTCAAACTGTAACATAGCCTCTCCTGGCCTCTGGGACTGCAGCAACCCCTTTGTTATTTTTAAAAGAAAAGCCATAAAATGAAACACAAAATCAGATAAAAAAATCAGGCAAACCGAACAAAGCCCTCTAAGGCCATTCCATGCAGACAAGAGCCCCCCGAATGAGAGACTGTGTTTTGGGGCCTGAAAAGGTAACAAAAGCTGTGATGTGGATTTCCTTCGTTCACCCTTAAAAGGGGGACGGTTGAAAAAATAAATCAGAAACAGGGTTTCAGGTATTCCTTATTTGGAGACAGCTAGGTCTTGCTCCATATTGCTGACGTGGGCAGTCAGGAATAAGTTTTAGAAACCCCGGTATCTCGGGCATCTTGCCTCGTAGTGAAGACAATCGCCCACCTCCACCCCGTCTCTTGGCCTCAGGAGCTCTTTTTGAAACATTCATTATAATGAAGGAATAAAAGATAAAAAATGCTCTAATGAATGCCATTCAGAACATCTGACCCAGGAGACCGGGAATGCAGAGCAGATCCAGGCACGGAAGCATCATCCACTTTTCCCTTTACTTTCCTCCTTCCTCCCCGCCCAGCCCATCTCGCATCGCCTACCCCTCACACTTCCTGCCTTATTATCCTGTACACCTTTGAAAATGGGGCCCGGGGAGGGTTTTTATACTGACTCAGAGGAAAGCTCGTGGGGTTTAGGGAAGCAATATCAAGTCTGGGAGTAATTGGGTTTTCATATGACAGAGGAATCTGTCTGGATTCCAACGGAGTAGAAGTTCAAGATGGGTCACAAATGCTTCTCAGTTGGTGGGTTCACTTCTGATCCCTGACACTTGGCAGGGCTTCTGTAAAATAATTTTTAAAGGGAAAACATGTACCACACATGTGAAAATGCTTTGGTATGAGGGAAGCAGTAGAAGATGAGTATTTTTTTTTTTTTGAAATAAATGTCCACCCTACTATTTTTAACGTGGCTTTGGGGACAGAGGGAGTCATGTGTGGAGCCTCTGCCCACTCACAGTAGGTTAGTGCTTACAAATGGTAAAAACGTTAACCACAGTAAGTGAAGGTTGAAAGTCCTAGCGTATACTAGCTAGAAATTCAACAGCAATACAGTCTCACCAACCTTCTTGTCTTTATCCTCTTCCAGTTTTGAAGAGCTTTCAGAATCTCTCTTCATTTCTGCAAGCTCTTCCTGAGCGTCCTGGCATTTTTGCAGAAGTTCATTTACTTCTTGCTCTTTGGACTTCAAGAGAGTCTGAATGTTTTCCCTTTCCCTTTTCATTTGTGAGACCTCACTTCTAATCTGGGCAACCTCTGAATGGGCCTTCTCTTTCTCTTTCATGGAATCCTTTAATTTTGCGGCCAACACACTCACTTCGCTTTCCAAAGACGACTGGAGCTTCTCATAGGCAGCCCTGGGCACCATCGCGTCGGTCACGGCCGCCTTCTCCTCTAGGAGTTGTTTCTCCAGCTTTGCCACCTCCCCTTCCTTGCTCGCAAGGTGCTCTTTAAGACTGCCTATTTTCTCCTCCATCTCTTTGGCAGTGGTCCGCAGCGTGGTTATCACTTGCAGGTGCTCCGTCATGGAGACAGAGTTCTCTTTCTGTGCATCCACCAACTGTGTGAGCTCGGTCAGCTCACTCAGCACTTTGGAATACTGCGACTTCATTTCACACAGTGCCTCTTCAGCCCTCGCTCTGGATATGCTGGTCACTTGCATCAGCTTCTCGTGCTCTGCTTTATGGATATATTCAGCTGTGACGTCTTCTAGAGATTTCCTCTTCCTGTAATCCTCCAGCTCGGCCTGGGCCTCTTTGTATAGCTGGGACAGCTCACTCACCTGCTTGTTGAGTTCATCTATCATCCTGTTCATGGCCTCTTTCATGTCCCCAGCTTCATCACCCGCCTCCTGGGTCATCTGAGTTTTCAGTGTATCTTTTAATTTCATGATTTCTTCTTGGGCCTCTTGGTATTTCTCAAACAGAAATGCCTTCTCCTTGTTCATATTCTCAATCACCGAGCAGTATGAGCTTTTCATTTCCTCGTACTCTTCCCCAGGTGGCTTCATAACCACCCCTTTCTCCCTCTCTACAAGCTTTTCCTCCATCTCTCTCACCCTCTCTTTATTTCGTTCACTTTCTTCCAGTGCGTTCTGGAGATCCCGCTTTAGCACATCTACTTCCTCCTCTGTGATCCTCAGCTCACGGAGGCCTGAGTCAGTATCCATGCCTTCCAGTGAGACCAGGCCTAGTTTCATTTGCTTCTGCACACTCAGGACTTCTTTCATAGCTTCCTCGTACTTGCTCTGAGTTTCCTTAAGTTTCTGGCTGAGGTCGGAGCCGTTCTCTGAAATCTCCGAGTTGTTTAAGCACACCGACTCTGTCCTTCTGGCCTGGAGCTCGGCCTGCAGCTCTTTCCTCTCTGCTTCAGAGCGCTCCAATTTCTTCTGCAAGTCGTGTAAAATCTCCTGGAGTTGCTGGATTCTGACATCGCTGTCGATAGTGGATTTACTCAAGGAATGTGTTAAGACAGATGGAGATGGTTTGGAGTCTGGAGGAGGGGTTTCACTAGGTTTGCCCAGGGACGGGGCCAAGTCAGTTTCAGCAGAATGGTAAAAGTCAAAGCTCAGGTCTGCTTCTGCCTCCCTGGGTGTTTTGGCCTGGGAGAAAAAGGCAAGAATGAAATAGCACCAAAGGTGGGGTTAGGTGAGCAAGCAACTGCAGTGAGAGAGTGATTCCAAACCTTACACGTGGGAGAGCAGCAGGATGGCTCTGCATGCGTCCTCTTGCCCCGTGAAAAAATATGGTCCGGGACGCGGGAGTCGGACTAATGACTCGAAGCTTCTTCTGTGCTCTCTCAGGACAGATTATGTGTGCCACTTTAAAAATGTGAGATTTGTTTTGGCTGAAGAGCCTCTGACTCAAATTTTTCCTTTGTTTCTCATATTATTGTAGTTGCCAAGAGGGACAATGGGCTTAGTACCGCTACTTCTTATCAAGTTCTTAAATCTGCTAAATGATCAACTTTACTAAGTGAATAACTGACTAATCATATATATGTGTGTGCACATATATGTATATATATTGTCATATATATCATACTATGTATATAATCATACATAATTTACCAATTTACAAAAATAGTTAATGAATAAACTCCCTCAAGAAACAAACAATTTGAAACTATAAAATGCTTAAGGCTGATTATATTTTAAAAAGAAGAAACTAATGATGTCTAAAACAAAATATCACCCGACTAACCCTGAAAAACCCAATAGCTTGAACCCTACAGAACAGACTGTGTTGGCAATCTATTTACCTACCTGTAATTTATCTTGTAATTCCTTATTGTGTAAGGTAAGAGAAGCAACTTTGGCCTGCAGTAGGACCAGAAGATCTTGTTGGTCAGCTTCAGAACTTATATCCAATAAGCTATCAGCGCCTTGGAAAAGAGACAGGCAATTTAAAATAATATTTTAAAAATTAAACTGTTATTTCTCTGACCTCTTACAAACTCACTTTCTACCCAATCCAGTTCTTCCTGGTCCAGACTATGAATGAAAGCCCCCTGCAGCTGGATAGATGAATAGCAATTCTCAGGTACTGGGGTTTCCTTACTGGCGTTCCCCTAACACATATACTAGGTGCCTGGATACAAATAAGCACATCTGAAAACTGATGGATTCGGTCACACATTTTCCCTTCTCTTAATCAAGTGCCACACCTTGGTTGTTTTTTGTTCCTCCCATGCCTAATACATCCCATTCTGTGAATCCTTTCAGATAGATCTCTGGAATCTGGTTCACTTCTTATTCCCACATCCACCACTCTAGTTCAAACTTCATCACCATACTTGGTAACTCTACAAATGGCTTCCTAACAAATCTCTCTCTCTCTCCTCTCGTGAAAATGTAGCCTGTACCAACAACACTGTCAGACTAATCTTCCTAAAACGTACTTTGATAGGGTCATTCCTTTGGTTCAAGTGCTTTAATTGCTCTCCCTCTAAAAATAACCTCCAAATTCCTTCATCTGGACTAAGGCCAACAGGATCTGGCTCCAATCTACTTTTCTTCAGGTTTATAACTCCTGATGTCTTTCTCTAGTATCCCATTTTCATCAGATTCAACGCTTCTATCACATCCTCTATATTCTCAACACAAGGCTGCTTCTTTAATTCTTCATCCATACGACTGCCCTTGTAGCATCTCTTTGGCTAGATAACTCTTAGGCATCCTTCAAGACCCATGGCAAACTCTGCCTCTTCCTTAAAGCATTCTCTGACCACCCCAGCATGAAACAGCCTTCTCTGAATCCCACAGTAAACACTGTTGGTAAACCAGAACTATCTGAGATTCTACTGATTATCATGCTGAAATAACCTTTAAAGCTGTGCTACTCAAAGTTCTCATTGAGACAAGACAAGAAACGTCCTCCAGAATGTCACTCAATGTACTGCTTCCTTCATCCAGAAAGTCTTCCTATGGAAACAAAATTGTCAAGTGGGCAAAACAGTGTGCTTGGCTGGATGACTTTCTGCTCTAAACTCCTTAGTTATTTTAGACTGGCAACAGTTTAGAGACCACACTCTGAATAGCACTGATCCAAATTTCTACTGTTATTTAAAAATTTTCTCAAGCCATTTAATGCAAGGATGAAAATTTTAATCTTTTTTTTTTTTTTTTTTTTGTGGTACGCGGGCCTGTCAATGTTGTGACCTCTCCCGTTGCGAAGCACAGGCTCCGGACGCGCAGGCTCAGCGGCCATGGCTCATGGGCCCAGCCGCTCCGCGGCATGCGGGATCTTCCCGGACCGGGGCACGAACCCGTGTCCCCTGCATCGATCGGCAGGGGGACTCTCAACCACTGTGCCACCAGGGAAGCCCGAAAACTTTAATCTTAATTTGGAAGGATACAAAATGACATTTCTTCATAGAAATGCTTACTAATCATGTCTGGTGTCTAAACCACAGCTTTATGAGTGTTCTTGACAAAGAGTCTGGTCAGCTTGGAATGAACCAGGGGGCTGGGAGGGAGCATGAGGGTAATTCTAAGCAACAAAAATTCTTTCTAAGCCATGATGGATGGCTTTTAAAGTATACAGTGTAACAACTGTTCAGTTATATTAACATTGTTCTCTGCCAGGAATATTTCTTAATATTTCTCAATTCTGTAAGTTAAGGGCTCCAAACACATATGAAATACATAACAGACTAAGAAACTGAATGCTGGAGCAAAAAGGGCCCTTTGAAGTAATCTACTCTACATTTCAAATTGATTCTGCATATACCGTCCTACATTCTTAGAGGATAAAGCAACAGGATGGACTCGATACAATGAATTAAACCGTGTCTTGGTGAAGACAATATGATAGTGTGTGATTTCACTGTGATTTCATTAACACTCTTTGTATGTGTCTTTTAAGAGTCAAAAGTAGAAAAGTTAGATTGTGGCAGCCGTGGAGGTGCTCAGTTGGCTCTCCCTTCAAGAAATAACCTGCTGCCCAGTTGTGAGGAGGGCCGCTAGCTGGCAGCTTACAGCCTATGGACCTCATCTCAAAACGATGTTTTAAGATGCATAAAATAAGCTGGGACGAAGAGAGAGAGTGGCACTGACATACATACACTACCAAATGTAAAACAGATAGCTACTGGGAAGCGGCTGCATAGCACAGGGAGATCAGCTCGGTGCTTTGTGTCCACCTAGAGGGGTGGGATAGGGAGGGTGGGAGGGAGACGCAAGAGGGAGGAGATACTGGGATATATGTATATGTATAGCTGGTTCACTTTGTTATACAGCAGAAACTAACACACCATTGTAAAGCAATTATGCTCCAATAAAGATGTTTAAAAAAAATAGAATGTACAGGTTACAGTAATTGGCGACCTTTGTAACACACCAAATAACAAGATCTGGAAGCAGGTCTAATAACGACCATGATTTCTAGCAGAGATACTGTAAATGATCTTTCAAGGTATCTGTAATAACAGCGAGGGGATATGATACTATCTGTGAATTTTCTTGGTGTCAGAATCACTGATCTGCTAATACCACTGGGGCTTATTGCCTATCTTCATAATTGAAGGAAGTACTAATGCTAAATTAGGAACAGATGAAAACAGAGATATATTCCACACCCAAGCTCAGGGACTCCTTAATCTAGGTGAAAGCCCCCTCAAGTAGAGAGTACCAGGCTGTGCACCGCTGGCCAGCCTTAGGGTGGCACCCTGGGTTCTCCAACTTCCCCAGACAGGGTCCCCCTGCTTGGCCTTTGCTCTCTTAGAGGAACATGAAATAGAGATCGGTCAAGGGAACAAAAATGCCCCTTCATCTTACCCGTAGTACTGTCACTTAGTCTGTCTTTGTTTTCCCGTATAGAACTGATCTCAGCCTGCTGGAACACAAAAATGACTTAAAAGAATATTCCTGAATGGAACACTCTACAAAAGAATCAAGCAAATTCTCCTCCTTGAGTTTATACAAGTTGGTGCTATCCTACTAGAAAAACAGATAATCTCCAGGCAAGAAGATATTTAAAAATACAATAAAAGTGACAGTTATCTCCTGAGCTGCAATTTTTACTTAGAGGTTCCAGAGGGTATAGTCTCAAAATATTTTTCAGAAATTTCAGTAAGTATATTACAAATATCTTTGAAGATTATAATAAAATTACATAACAGCTAGTTTAGTGGGCTACGTGCTAAAGCTTGAGATGGTGAGCACTACTTTCATAACAGAGTCAAATAGAAGTTTCACTTATCCGGGTAATACATTAAAATACATTAGAAGCACTTTTCAGCTTTATCATTTCATAAATTAACTATTAATATATTATTATTAATTACTTTTAAGGGAAATGGTAGTAAATGAGACCTGTCACAGGAAATAAAGGTAATTTTATAAGGGAATAAAAATTCTTATGGCTGTGCATTGACAATCCCCTAAAGATTTCCTCTAAACCTGTATCCCTGAATATCTCTGTCCATTAACATATTGGAAAAATTCTTTATCTTCAAAGCCAGATTCTCATTCCAAAACAAAATACAGTCACTTGCCAGAAATTGCCATGTTTTATCTAGATGAGCCGCAGACCATGATAAGAGAGAGAACTGTTCAGCAAAGAGACTTTTTAAAGGCTCAAATGCTAAAAATGAAGTGGCTCATTTTTGGCAATGCTTATCATAAAAAAAGCTGTATTTTCACTTAAAAAATAAATGCTTATTTTTCAACTCTATTAAGGTACAGTAAACTACATCCATTGGAAGCTTACAAGCTGAGGAGTTTGGACAGATACACACCCAAGGAACCACCACTATAGTCAAAATTCAGAATATTCCCATTATCTCTAAAAGTTTCCTCATCACAGCTAATCACAGCCTCATCACAGCCAATCCCTGCCATTCCCAGGCAACCACTACTCTCCTTTTTGCATTTTCTAGAATTCCTATAAATGGAATGTCAGAGGGGATGAATTTCTTTCAGCCTGGCTTCTTTCATTCAGCATGATGGTTTTCAGATGCATCCATCATGCTGCTTGGCCAGCACTTCATTCTCTTTTTGGCTGAGTAATATTTCATTATAGGTATGTATCTCATTATCTTTATCCATTCATTTGTTGGAGGACATTTGGATCGTTTCTGGTTTGGGGATATTTGAATAAAGATGCTATAAACATTTGTGTATATGATTTTTTGAAACATATGTTTTCATTTCTCTTGGGTTAACGTCTATGAGTGAATGGCTAGATCATGTGTTAGGTACGCTGAACTTTTCAAGAAACTGTCAAATGGGTTTCCAAAGTAGTTGTACCATTTGACATCCTACCAACAGAGTATGAGAGTTCTAACTCTTCCACGTCATCACCAACAATTTGTATTTTTAATCTTTTTAAACTTTAGCTATTCTAAATTGTGTCCTTTTTATCTCTTTGTGATTTTTTTTTTAAAGAAATAAAAGTCTTTTTACACTCTATTTCTGAAAAACATAATTTGTGATATTATTCTTTGGAACGCATTGCCTCCTTTGAGCCACAATCATATTAGAAGATACTAGGGTGGTAATTATAAGAGCATAACTTCCTTGCCTTGCCTTGTATTTTAATAAAATCTAGTTAAAGCAAGGGAAGTGATAGGTTGATAGAATCTTTTCCACATCAATGTGCATCCAAGTTAAAAGAAAATTCATTTTTAGTAATTCTTAGAAGGGAGAAAAGAATAAACAATTATGCCATTGAAATTTCATTTTAACAATTATAGATTTTACTTTCTTTCCGAGTACAATTTCCTAGTGATTGTTAGGTAAACAGATATTAAATTGAAATACCCTCCCATTCCTTAAAATACTTTCCAACCACAAGTCTAGAGGATCAGGTAGGATAAGACCTAATGGATTTTCTAAAATTCTAAAATAAATACATATTACTTTTATAGTCAGTAAAAAGTTTAATTAAAAATATACAATTAAAAATAATAATATACAATTACTTCTTAGTAAGACATAAGAGAATAACCATTTCTTCCTTTTTGATTAGTATTATAGCAACTCAATTTGGTAAGATGACTGGTGATCTTAAAGTCTTATCTTTGTCCTTTTTTAATGAAGAAAATTAAATATTAGCTAACAAATATAATTGATTCACGCTACTCTTTTTGTATGGAGCCCATGCTAGGAAAAATAATCAAAGGGTGCTTTATGATGCAAAGGTTTGAACCAATGACTGAGAAATATATTCTGTTTCGCCCAGTGTTGGGTAACTTAAATTAAATCTATTATGTATCTTAAAATTCAATAATAAGTTGGACACAGAAAGGAAATACCTTGAAGGGTGGTTCAGCAAAAAATACTGATTCCTTTCCTGAAAGTGGTGTTGAAGTTATTGATCTTGGGGAAGACACATCACTCAACTAAAGAAACAAAATGAAAACCATCAATCAAGAGTCCTTTTTCAAAGTCTCCTACAGTGCCAAAGAATTAGCCTATTTAACCAATGCAAGTAAATCTAACAATAATTATCCTTAGTTTCAATTAATTCAAGGGTAACGTATTTTCAGTGTAATTCAGCTACCTCAAATACTTTTTGAAAGTTTGCCCGGTAGAATTAACTACGGAACTTCACTCCTGTATTCACTAGAATTAACGTGAAAAATTTGTAAAACTTCTATTGCAGATTGAGAATATTATTAATGAATATGCTAACGTATTTAACATTACTTACTGGGTGAGATGTTCTGCTCAAATATTTGATATGGATTATTCCTTTTATGGCCTATGATTCTTTTAATAACAAACCCTGGCCTGTTTTTATTTACCATTTCGTAGATAGTCAAGCTTCCTCCTCTATTCAGTAATCACCGTAAGCTCAGAAATGAAAGCTGTTTTTTAATATTAGTCAACCTTAAGTGTAACAGGAAAGGCAAATGTATTGTAACAACGTTTAATAAACCAACTAATATTCATTTTCAACTAGCGCCTCACCAGCTACACATTCTCCCCCACTTTACTAGAGCTGTTAATACGAGCTCTGAAAATGCACTGAGCTCATTATCTCGAGCAAAAAGTTCCTGTCATGGATTTTAAGAATTTTGAGGTTTCTAAAAAAGATACGGTTCGATTCTTCAGTTCTGAAATAAGAATCAACATTATTTCCATACTAATAATCAAAATTCTTCATACCACTACTTGTAATTTGAAACCACTACAGAAAATGTCAAATGTGCATTTAAGGGTCAATTTTAAAACAGTTCTTTCTGGCCTAAACTCAAAATGACAAAATTATGGCTTTGTTGTTATATGTTTGTTCATCGTTGGTTTTATTTTTACCTGGGTAGGACTGATAGGAGGTGGTGGAGCTTTGCGTTTTTTTGGAGTTCCACTTCTCTCTGAGCTTATTTTAGAGACTTGATCATGCTGAAAGTCATCACAGTCCAAAGAATGGAGGTGGGTTAGTTAGGTTAGTAAAGTCTGAGTAAATAGCTTCATCAAACAAATGAGAAAAACCTCAACAGTTCATGCACTTCTTACTTTATCAAGATCTGAAATCTGCTACCAACATAAAAATAAGTAATAGGCATGCTCCAAGTTTTCTTCTAGCAGCCCATGCTTTAAAGCAAGAAAATAAAAAACACAAGACAAAACCAGATTAAGTTGGTATGGAGAACTGGGAAAGTAGAGAATAAGGGGTTGTTTACCACAACTGAGGACCCAGAATACATTCATAGTCTAGCTTCCATCTTAATGCAAAGCAGTGGTATTTCCCCGACCTTTTCATTACTTCCAGTCCTTTTTTTAAAGAGTATACAGTTGACCCTCCATATCCACAGTTTTCACATCCAGATTCAACCACCTGCATATCCCAGAATTTCAGATACAGAGAGCCAACTGTATCACACTATTTTATATAAGGGAATTGAGCTTCTGCAGATTTTGTTATTCCCTGCAGATACCAAGGAATGACCATAAATATGGGAAAAAAGGGAGAACCTCAGCTCTGAAGGTTATGGATAAATATAACACAATTGGTACAAAAGAAATTCATGATCAAGTATTTGCTGATTATGATAATTTTTTCAAGAACCTTGATGTATAAATAAATAAAACAGCCAAATATATATCTCATTAATAAACAGAGGTGACTATGTTTTTAGGAAAAACTCCAAAGTAACAGGGTAAACTTCTCAATTTCTATCTGTGTAAAATGAATGACATTTTAGAAAAGCTCTAATTAAAATAAAAGAAAATGCTAAATCTCTTACTTTCATTAACTAACATGGCTATGGACAGAGTTCTATAATTCCTGTGATATTACAAGTAGTTAAAATACTGTTGTTCTCAGAGTTAAAATCACATCAAACCTTTTCACACCAGTAGGAAATATTAGTATATTTCAGAAAAAGATGAATATATAAGTAGCAAGTTTAAAGTTACATGCTTTGGAAATAGGGTAAATCATTAAGAAAATATTTACCACCTTACAATGAATCATTTATTCCAAAGATATTTTACTCCTTAAGTAGTTTCAGCATAGTCTTTATCACTTTCCTAATGGACCACAGAGCGGTTTAATTAGAACATGTTCAAACTCCCACAGGCAATGATGAAAAAGAATCTCCATCCCCAAAGATAAATACCTGCTTTGGTTTTGTTGGTGTCTTTAAATCTATAGAAGAAAAGTGAGGGAAAAAAAAAAAACTATAAGAACCATAATGACTCATATCCACTTTGGGTGGCGGGGTATATAAACACACACCCACACACACACACATACCCATACACACAACATACACAATATTCAAAACTATTTTTCTCCAGAAATATATTTAAAAGAATAATAAAATACATTGCACAAATTCCTTTAACCTTTGGGGAAAATGGAGTGGATAAATTTAAAACAACACTGGCTATTTTCTTTCACATACCAGCATCCTGAGAGATTTTTGATAATAGAAGGCTTTGAATTCCTGCATTTTCTGAGAGTTTGGAATAATGTAAGGCATTGTGTCCAAGAGAATCTACAAGGTTTAGGTCTGCCCCCTTTTTAATTAAGGCTTCCACAATGTTAGAGCTGCCAATCTCACAAGCCAGCATGAGAGCAGTTCTAAAGAATGAGGAGACAAAAAATTAGTACACAAAATGTGAAAACTTGTTGCTAGGAAATCATTTCATTTGTCTTAAAAACAGAGGAAAGAAGACTAAGTGCAGTTAAACCTGTACGACACTTAATTTTCTAGGAAATTCAAAGTGCAATGCTATCAAAATAAAATTGGGTTGCTGTTTTATAAAACTTCAGATTAAATCAGAACATTAAATATTAGGTCAAATAACATAGACATAATCTTCTAAATATGCTGGAATTTAATACGATTGGCACAAATCCTGCCTTTTTTACAAATCAAGTTTTTTAAACAACCTATAACATTATTAAGACTGTTTTTAAAAAACAACCAATATGTTTACTTTTATTTTGCATGAAAAGGCAAAGGAAACGGCCTATTCATTTTAGCATTTAATAATCTCATCACAGACACAGTCAGCAATGATGCTCCCAGAGGTCTGGGGAAAATATTTTTTAAGTCATTGTGTCGGGTCTTTGTTTCTATGCGAGGGCTTTCTCTAGTTGTGGCAAGCGGGGGTCACTCTTCATCGCGGTGCACGGGCCTCTCACTATCGCGGCCTCTGTTGTTGCGGAGCACAGGCTCCAGACGCGCAGGCTCAGTATTCGTGGCTCACGGGCCTAGTTGCTCCGCGGCATGTGGGATCCTCCCAGACCAGGGCTCGAACCCCTGTCCCCTGCATTAGCAGGCAGATTCTCAACCACTGCGCCACCAGGGAAGCCCAAAACAGATTCTTAATTATCCAAAAAGGCAGAAATCAGTAAAAGAAAGAAATTAAAACTGCTTTAAAACAAATGATCCAAAATACATCCCTGATATTTTGAAAGCTTCTCAGAATGTGGATATCACTGAAATAACATGCTTTCTAATTCTGTGGTACCTTCCATTTTTGTCTCTGGAATTTACATCTGCTCCATGATCCAGGAGAAAGCGACAGACCTCACTGTGGCCATTTTGTACTGCAAGAAGCAGCGGTATATTCCCATCCTAGGAGACAAATTCAGATTAAGATTTATAACTTAGATGACAAATGCCGGAACTGCAAAGGTCCTCATTCCTTCTACATTTATTCCTGACTTGTCCTGCTGGTCTTACATTTGACCCACCAAAGTAGTCTGCCCCCTAATAGGCCAATGTCACACTCTAACACTACCCTTGTTATGGAATCCCACTGACTGTGGGCTTTTCCTCAGGAGTCAGTCTCTCGGGCTGCTTGTTGCAACCATGATGTGAGAGAGAGTGGAACGCAAAGTATGTAAAGGCTCGAGGCAAGTATACCATGTTTATTGAGAAATGGTTCTCCATGGTTCTGGAGAAATGAAGGGTTGTTTCCATATGGCATTTGTAGGTCCCACTGCTCTAAGCAGTTTCTTCTAGTGAACTACACATATCCTAGTATCCTGCCATGCCACCAGTCTTCTCAGAAAGCATACCCTTTCATAATCTTACTAGGTATCGAAACATATGTTAAGAGTTTATTTGTTCATTACTGACACATGACTAGATAAAGGGACTGATGGAAAGAGTGATTAGTTTAATATAACAATTGGCAATTCCTTTAGAAAAAAGAATTAGATCCCAACTCATACAAACTATGTAAAATGGATTAAGAATCTCAACATTACAGTATGAAACGAATGAAAAAAACATACTAGAAGAATTTATAGGTGATAATTTCCAGAATCTTAATTTGAAGTGGGGTCTGACTCAAATTATGTAAACCATAAAGAGAGGCTTTTATTCTGCTCTTGCCTTGAACATACCCCACAAATGGGGTCGACAGTAATTTTAAGGTGGACGTATTCAAATAGGCAAAGGAAAAAAAAAGTTACAATATATCCAATTATTTTAACATGGGGATATTTAAAAATACAAGTGCTGCTTAAGGATTAAGTATCCACTCAAAGTCGAACTTCAGAATTTCTAGAAAATTATCTCTGTGAAGTTATAATACTTTCTGGTTATAAAGTACCGAGATTCAGGGAGCGTGAATTTATTTACAGATTCTAAATGCTCACTTCACAATGTCCCCATCAGGTATAACTTACACACGCCAAGTCCCACGCTACAGCAAGAAATTTAACCCTAATCAGGAGCAGTAGGCCTGTCAGTTTATTCTCAAAATAGCCCAGCAAGGTCAAAATCGGCTACAAGTGGTCTTTAAAACTGGAAAACCCTGGTACCAAAGGTAATACGTGGGGTGCAAAAAGAAAATAATAGAACTTCTATTTAGACTTATTTTTTATTTATAAAAATCAAGAAATTAAGCCTTCTTCGTATTTAGGTTGCTGGTAAGCCACGTGTCTATCGTTAGAAACAAACAGAGGAAGTGCATGCTGCAAAACGTTTTATTAACGGTTTAAGGACCAACGGGGATAATACTTAAATCTGTTTTGCACAAGAGGATCTAGGTCGGAAAGCAATAGACTTTTACCAAATGCTTGGGTCTCTAAGGTCTTCGTGACTCCCAGAAGTAAGTAGCCCATGGTGCTCTAGACACCAGTGTCCATCTGCACCTCTAGTGGTCACCTGGTACTTACCAAATCCTTGAGGTTTATGGGGCTTTTGTGCTCGCAAAGAACCTGCACAGCTTGAAGGCAGCCCTGTGCCGCTGAGAGAAAGAAGACACAGAAACCACAGCCAATCACAAAGCTACTCTCACAGCCAGGGGCATCAAACACTTCTATGAAGGAAAAGTTCACCTTCCACCCAGTTTGCATACGTTGCATTGAAGAGAAACGATGGCAGAATGGTTAAGTAAGTGGTGTTTTAAATTACTGTTTAATTTCGGTGTCATCCAGACCTAAAGGCAGTGCTTGCCAGTTGTTGCCTTTAGGCAAACCTTTGGTTTAGCTTTTTGTGGGACTTGGCTTTTCCACAACTAGCACTAAAAGAAATTTGCAAATCTCATCATCCTGGACTTCAGTACCAACGTTTCGTCACTTGAAACTGTGTGACAGATAGTAAAACCAAATGTTGATAAATAAAACTGATTGATGTTCCTTTTGATCCCCAAGTAAAAAAAAATCTGTACCACACATTACCTGAAATCTACAAATGCTCACGAATATCTCTTAAACAAGAACCTAACGTTAATTAAAATATAGTAACCAGGACAAATTTTACTAGTTGTTTGGCAGGCGACTGACGAATTCTAGCTGTATTCCTCCGTAAAACCCTACACAATCTGCAAACTGAGGAAAATGGGAATGATGTCTAGGAATGACGACAGAAAACGGCATCAGGAATAACAATGGCAAGGTTAATGGCTTAAATAAGGAAAACGAACACTTACTGTTTCTCATGGCAGAAGAAGACAAATAAGAGAATGAAAATTACCTGCATAATGTAAAGCTGTTTTCCCAGAGCTGTCGATACTTTCGGCTGGGCATTTAGACTGTAAGACAAAAATCAATAAATACGTATAATAAAATTCAGTTCACCCTTTTCCTGCAAGGTATGATGCAACTTCCTAAGAAAAGTATAATAAACATGACTAAGTCCCAACTGTTGTGCTCCAGGGGCCCAGGGTCTCATGGGGAGGGAGACTCATCTCCAAGTAATCATGACACAGGTGAACTGTCACCTCTTGGCTGCTCTGACCATCCTCTCTCTCTTCCATCAACTCTGTCGCCAAGAGATCTTCCCCACCAGCTAACAAACATGCTCTAGGATTTCTCATCTTGATCCCACCTTTCCCCCCCATTTCCTGCCCTAATTCTCTATCCGCCATCACAAAACCAACTTCCTGTTAAGAACTGTCCCACACAAGCCATGTTTCCTCGTCTCCCATTTATTCCTGGACTCACTGCAGTTGGGCGTCTGCCCTCAAGACTCCACAGGGATGGCCCTGATCCAAGTGGCCAGCCACCTTCGTGTTTCCAACGATGGCAAACATGCTTGCCCTCCTCTTACCAACCTCTCCCCGGCAATCCACTCCCTATTCTCCAAACACTCTCTCCTTTAGTCCCTAGAGCCCTGCCTGGCCCATCCGATCTTGGTTTTCCCCCCACTGCTCTGGCCACGCCTGCCCCTTTAGCCAAACATAAAACTGTGGGGCTCCTAAGTGTTCTTTCGCTAAACTCTCTCCCTCAGTAATCTCATCCACACCCATAGCTTGAAATCCCATCTAGAAGCTAATGCCTCCCGAGTGTATATCTTAACAGCGACAACACTACTGTGTAAGTATTGGCTATTAGTATGTGCCAGGTACTGTTCAAAGAATTTGTTTTAAGGCTCTTGACAATCCTAGTTAGATACCGTTATTACCCCCATTTACAGATGAGGAAACTGAGGTACAAAGAAGCTAGTAATTTGCTCGGGTCACAGTAAGTGGCAGAGCCAGGATTCAAAGCCAGACAGGCTGGGCTACAGCCAGTGTCCATATCTGCACACAGCAGATGGCATCTCTGAGCCCCCGGCTTGACAACCCACAGCCTATTTCACATTTCCGCCTGATGTCTCAAACGCAGCACGGCCAACACTTCTGGTTTCCCCTCCCCGCCACGCAGCCCGAGCCATCCCTGCCTCTGTCAACAGTGCTATCATCAGTCTAGTCACTGAGCCAGAAACCACTGAGTCATCCTTGATTTCTTCTCCTCTTCCTCCTGCCACGTCCTGTCAATTCTGTCCCCAAAACACACCCCGATCTACTCTCCTCTCTTCCTCCATTGTCACCACCTGGTCTGAGCCAACACCTGCTCACCTGGACAACCTTGACGGCCACCTGGCTGTCCTCAGCTCTTTAGTCAATTCTCTATACAAACAGAGTGAACTTCTAAACCGTCAGTGTTGCTCTTTACTGCAAAGTCCTCCACAGTTCCACACTGTACTTTGAGGAATCACTGTCTGCCCATCGTGACACACAAGGCTGCAGCCTGGGCCCTTCTTTTTTTTTTTTGGTGGCCTCCCTGCACGGCATGACCAGATTACCCACGCTCCCTGCAGTGGAAGCGCAGAGTCTCAACCACTGGACCGCCAGGGAAGCCCCCTGGGCCCTTCTTTTTTTTTTTTGGTGGCCTCCCTGCACGGCATGACCAGATTACCCACGCTCCCTGCAGTGGAAGCGCAGAGTCTCAACCACTGGACCGCCAGGGAAGCCCCCTGGGCCCTTCTTTCTGCTCCTCATTCGCTTTGCCCCCAGCCCACCCACTGGCTTTCTTTCCTCCCCGGCTAGTTAGTGACTTTCCTACCTCAGGCCTTTTGTACTTGCTGTTCTCTCTGCTTGGAATGCTCTTCACACAGCTGAGTTCTCAGCTTAAATATCACCTCCTCCCCGGGGGCCTTCCTGAACATCCCTCCTCACTCCCCTCTCACAATACTCTGTTAGATTTCTTCTCAGTGATGTGCAATCGGTCATGTGTATTTGTCTTCATTTACCAGACGGCAAGCTCCAGCAGGATAGGGGCTGCTCTGTGAGTAAATACTCACTGCTTGACAGAGCGCATGGTGCCCAGGGACCACTTGCTACAAGAGAGAGTGGGGGAGAGTTCATCTGAAGACTCTCACAAGGCTCTCTTTGTGCCCATTGCCTTAAGGAGGTGGAACTTTGAAATGGTAGCCACTGGAGAAGGGAAGTCTCTCCAGCAGACAGATAGTAAGAGCAAAAGGCCGGAGAGAGAGGGCGCAGGGTGAGGGGCGGCACAAGATGGCAGTGGCCCCATCACGGAGGGCGTGGGTCACCCAGATGAGGAGTGAAGCAGTTACCAGAGGGGTGCAGGACCCAAGGTAAGCAGCCCATTAGGAGGCCGTCAAAGCCTCCAGTTTTAACAACTATCCAGAAAGAGGAACAGAATTCAGACAGTTTGCAGAGAGCAGGCAATGGTGGAAATGTTTGTCTGCCCTTCAGTGGTTAAGAAGAATAGAGATCATGTTACAGCTTACCATGTTTTGGCCTAATTTTAGAACAGCACAAGGAACTTTTTAAAGGCTTCAAAGATTCCAGGGAAAAACCAATCCATTTGCATAACCAGATATAAAATTACATTAGAGGCTAGAATATCTGGTCCTTGCCCATGAGGATTTCCAGCTTGTCAAGTTCATTCTTCCTTCAAATCAGAGCCAGATGCAAAGTCTGGATAGCCAAGCCAGGACGGGAATGGAGATTTAAAATACAAATAAGTTAAACAAAAATTTAAGGTTAAGACCATGGGTGTGGAGGCAGGGAAGAAAAGTTCTATTGTAACTGTCTTTAGAGAGGAACCTCAGAATAAAGATCATCATCATCACAGATGCTGATCTACGTTTCTTGAATTTCACTTCAAAGACCTGTTAAGGTTAAGCATTGCTGGCACTGGTGGTAGCTTGCATCAGGTATTGCAAGACAAGAAGCTGTGAGATCAACAGACCAGGACAAGTTGAAGAATGTGCCCATGTTGCTGCATTAGAGTCGCAAAGCCAAATTAAAGCAAGATGCTGGGTCCCAAACGATGCTCAGGAGGGCCAAGACAACAGCTCAAGAGAACAGACATTACTCCAAACACATATTTTATTGCTCTGTGCTGTTCCTGAAAACAGCCAGCTTGCATTTTGACTGGCATCAGCTGGAAGTTACTGTACAAACTGCCGTTGGGATTTCACGAAATATTCATCTTTAAAGAAATACGGAAGTCACCCTAAGCAATCATTATAAACTTCCTGGCAAGGTTATCAAACCAGGGAGTTGACCTAAAATTATAAAGAAGAATAAAACCAAGGACCTGAACAAAGACTAAGAACTAAAGGCTCATCAAGTTACATACAAGGAAACAGTGGTTGAAATTTTGCTTATCAAGAAAAGCTGCATTCTGCTAGTGATTGAGAGAGAATAAATACTAGGATACTGGAGATCCTGTATTATAAGGATCTCCAACAGCATGAAAAATTTTTGTCAAGCTGACTATGTAAAGGCTACAAGTTCTTCCAATAAGAAAGAAAGAGCTGAATAAAGCGGAGAAAAGGGCTGGATCCCAGGAAGACACTCCAAATTTTTATTAGGATCTTCTTCTCTACCAGCGCAACTGCTACGGAAATAATCTTCTTCTTGGCTATAGTGAAGCTTCTTAGGAAACCCAGGTTCTGGGATAATATTTGAAGGAGGACGTGTGTATGTGTTTGTTCTTTCACCCACAAGGTTACTTTCAAATTTTAAAAATGACACATTTATAATTTTCTGTTGTTCCACTTTACCTGAAGGAGCTTCTTGATGCATTCATGGTGGCTGTTCTTAGCTGCAAGGTGCAAAGCACTGTGTCCTAAATGGATTTAAAAAAAATTGTTTTTTAAATCTCTCATCTCTGTAATGAAGACAACTATGAGGAAATAAATTGTTCTCCAACAAAGACGGAATTGTTACTTTTTTTTTTTTTTTTTTTGGGTACACGGGCCTCTCACTGCTGTGGCCTCTCCCGTTGCAGAGCACAGGCTCTGGACGTGCAGGCTCAGCGGCCATGGCTCACGGGCCTAGCCGCTCCGCAGCATGTGGGATCTTCCCGGACCGGGGCACCAACCCGTGTCCCCTGCATCGGCAGGCGGACTCTCAACCACTGTGCCACCAGGGAAGCCCGGAATTGTTACTCTTGAGAATGAGGCCTCAACTTCTCTGCAAAGTTCAGTGTGACAAAAGTGGGGAGAACACAGAGCATCCTGTCCCCTGGATAACATTCAGAGTCCATGCCAGCTGCCGTCCTCTTGGGGTACAATCGAGCTCTGGGCTAGAAGCTTGCGGTGGACTCCTGGTATGCACCTTGGAAGTTCTGCTTTCAGCTGTCAGCACGGGTGCCAGACGCCCCACGTCCATAACAGTCACACCAGGCCACGACTGCCACTAGCCCAGGAACCCAGCAAAGGCAGCCAGCGAGCCAGCAGGGAGCACACCAAACACCCGACGAAACCCCACTTCCACCTCTCGTTTCTCCCTCCCCCAGATGTGCTCCAGCTCTGCATGGATATTACCTGGAGTTCAGATGTCCCAAGTTCTTACATGGCAGAAGGAAAAGGATTATAAAAACAACACACTAGCAAAGTAGCATCTTTTCACGCTCCCTTCACAGAACATTACAACAACATGAGACTCTCTGACGTTTCTGTGACCAGATTACTTTAGGAAATTTTAATGCTATACCCAGGCGCCTCCCCGCTACCACCGAATGGGCCTCAGAGTTTCTATGGAAGAGGGGCTTAGAGGCAGCCCTACTAGACCAGCAGGCTCCCACCCAAGGGCCCTGGCAAATTACTCTTTGCTTGGCCTGGACCCTCCTCCTCTAAGATAACCACCCAGCTTGCCCTCTTACCTCCCTCGGATGCCACCGAAACACAGTCTTCTGACCTCATCTCTGGTCTTTCCTGACCTCACCACTTAAAATTCCAGTTCCTCCCCCACCTCTTTTAACCCTATTTCCTGTTTCATTCTTTTATCCTTCATAGCACCCTGCACCTTCAACTCTCCCTTTCCACCCCACTCCTTTCTCTCCCTATACACACACACACACACACACACACACACACACACACTCTTATGTTTAACTGCTCTCCTTTCCCCACTAGAATATAAACTCTGTATCCCAAAAGCCTGCAGCACTGCTGGCACATAATAGGCTCTCGATACACATTTGCTCATTTGAATTAGAGGGTATGTCCACTACAGGTGTCTGCGGAGTGGTATTTGGAGGGAGGGAACCAAAGTTACCACTGCCAGCCAACCCAATACACCTAGGAAACTCCTAAATCCTGCATCTGTAAACTGTTTGACCAAGATACCCCCAATGTAACACCTGTAAGCAACCCACACTTTGGAACAGGCTTAAAGCATGTTTCTCAGCCTTACTGCTCTTGACATTTGAAGCTGTGGAAGGTGGTCCTATGTACTATAGGATGGTGAGTAGCATCTCTGGCCTCTACCCACTGGACATCCAGTTGGGACAATCAGAAATGTCCCCAGTCATCGCCAAATATCCCCTGGATGGGTGGGAATCACCCCCGGTTGAGAACCCCTGGCTTAGAGGAACAGCTTCTTTTATATGGTGGTCCAGTCTCCAAATACCATTTCTCCTTTCTGAATTAGTCTTTATAATAACCCTGACCAGAAATCCACTAATTATTAGGTTATCATATGGCTAGGAAATACCATATTTAAAATTAGAGGGTTTTAGGACCACAGTGAGCTGCACAAAAGCATGTGTGAGGTCAAAAGATTAGATTCCTTCTTTTCTGAGTAGCTGCACAGAGATTTTCTGGGTATGTGTGAGGGGAGTTAATTGATGGGGGTAGAACACTGATGCAAGGAATCCTCTGACCTCCTCCCAAGTGGATGAGGGTGAGGAAGGTCAGGAGATGAGGGACTGAGACCCTTGGAAGCAGGAAGACAAAAGATCTTCTCTTCCCCTTCCTCCTTTTACTGCAGGAGACCCCCTCCTTTCAGGATGTATAACACACAATAGTGAGTTCAGTTACATTATGCGTTAAATAGGTTTTGGTGGGTTAGCCTGGCCCTCAACCATCATTTATACCAGTGTTTCTAAAGACAAGCACATTCTGTGTTTTAAACAAATGCCTTACAGATGAACTTCTGGAACCCATCCTGATGGTAAGTAGAAGACTGTTTATGTCGTGTATGCAATGCCTTAACTTTTGTCTACCCTGTGGACAAAAGCTCTTCTACATAAATAGCACCCACTGGAAAAAGGCACAGTTCTCCAAAGACAAGAGGGTAGGGAGATTTAAACAATTCAGCATAAAATAAATAACAGGCTTTTATTTTTCACTCCAAGTGTTCTAGTCACACCTGGAAGTAAGTAAGCGCTGTGTTTCTAGAGAAACAAAATTTTCTTATTCCTTGGCCCTGTGATGTGTTTTCCTAACCAGGAGCACAAAAGCATTTTTCACTTAAAAGTCTCAAAATTCAAATGATGCATCACTCCCTGGACAACATTACACTGGAGTGAGATGTCTCGCACTGCTACCATTAAAACAAAATTCTCTTTCCAAATGCAAAATTTTCTGGAGAGAATATGTTAGTGACAGAACCTCACTGAAACGAGCCAGTGCATAAGTCTGGCCCCCACTCAGCTGTGGATCTGTCTGGAATATCAGGAAGCAACTTCCCTATAAGAAAATAACAGGGCAACCCTAATTCAAGTGCATCTCAGCAGAACTCTATAAGTGAACAGACCAGGGCTATTTATAAGTCAAGAGTCGTGGGCTATTCCAGGTGGTTTAAGAATCCTGTTATTGAAAGAGTCTAAGAAGGATGACCTAGCCATTGTAGCCATGAACACCACCCTCCAACCCACCTCAGAAAACAACCATTTATTCAGTGATTTAAGAGTGCTGCTGAAACAGAGAAGAACTCACTCATAGAGTGGAGGAACTACTACTGATGGGACTGAGAACACAGCCTTCAAGTGTAGGTGACAAATTTTTAAACCGATGAGGTCATAAGACACAGAGACATGAACAAGCACCAAAAGGCTGAAGTTTGAGAAATTATAGTTCCAGATTATAACATGGACACATTTAGAAAAAGAAAGAATTAAATGATACTCGACTAGGTAAGGCTTAAAATATCTATTTAAGAACCAGAGTTTCAGAATGCTGAATATAAACAATAAAAGTGTAAATTAATTTGTTTCTTATTTACAACTTCAAATATATTTAAACAACTCTGTTCTTAGAAATGCTTACCTTTACATCAAGTTTTTAATCATTGAAGCATAAGTCTATTCACCTAGTTATAGTTCCGGGGGCGAGATCAGGGTATAAAAGATGTATTTCCTTTTTTAAATTTTATTTATTAAAAATAATAGATACATGTATAGTATAACTGAATCACTTTGCTGTACACCTGAAACTAACACAACATGGTTAATCAACTATACCCCAATATAAAAGTTAACAAAAGAAAACCCCACAACACTGTAAATCAACTATATTTCAATAAAAAATAATTTTTAAAAAATCTGTATTTTTTTATTGAAGTATAGTTGATTTGCAATGTTGTGTTAGTTTCTGGTGTAGAGCAAAGTGATTCAGTTTTACACAAACACACATACATATATAGAGGAGATTTCTAAGAACCATTCTTACTATTAAACAGAGTTTTGAATTATCCCTTAATCTCCACAAAGTAGATTTGCATACTGTTTTATATAGAATCAAAAGATTTTTTTGTGTGTGGGTGTATCACCTGAAATATTTTCATGGCCAGGTTATACGGTTGGCCCTCCTGACATCCCGTACACATGCGTGAACAGCAAATAAAGGACTATAAATCATACAATCGTTCTTTGGTTCGCCTTTAATCCAAATGAAAATACGAAATACACTTAGTGGGCTATAATTTGCGATTAACATTTTAAATGACCCATTCTCTCAAGTGCCTGAATTTTAAGATGAATATTACCGTCTGTGTCTTCACATGGTGTCATATGTGAGTGGGATTAGGGGCATAATGGAATGGAGGGCCACCCAGAAATCCAAACAAAAGCTAAACCAGCACCTGAAACCCTAGGAAAGAGTAAGGGTTCTCAAGTGCCCCCCTCCTGAGACCTCTGTGCATTAGGGTATTTCCATACTTCAGTTCTCACTTTCCTAAGCCTCTCTTCTTCTATGAGAAAAGAAGTTTTGTGTGCAAAGGAATCAGGGAAAACTTTAGATATGGGAGTGTGACAGAAACTGCACATCATCCTTCAATCTGTTTCCATCTCCTTCTACAGCAAAACCTTCTATATTTTTAATTGGATAATTTGCTGCCCAGAATTCCCAGCTTCCGTTAAAGCCAGGTGTGGCCACAGATCACTCTGTGGGCTGGGCTTGCCCTTCTGCCCACTGTGACTGTGATGCAGACTCAGGGGGAGCCAACCTGGGTCATTAGGACCAAGGCAACACCCTGGATGGTGGACCAACAGGAGTCTGGGTCCCTTGGTGTGCAGCCAAGCTGCCATACCAATTTGGGACTTTCAACTGAGAGACAGAAAAGTCTATCTTGTTTAAGCCACTGGATCACACTGTGTCAAATGCATACGCTTGCTAATAAAGGGAGTCTGAAAGCTCATGCTTCAGATAAGCAGTGATAACAAACAGAAGATTCTTTGGTCTTCTTCAATCTTCTGTAAATGCTTCTGTTTAATCCAATCTCCTCGTCCTCCCAGGTGCTAACTGCAGCCATTAAAAAAAAAAAAAAAAAGCCTAGAAATCTGGGAGAAGTGATTTCTAAAGAAACAGACAGAAACGCCACTTCCTACATCAGTGAAGAACAAGAGCAAACAAAGCAACGAGAGGCGCTGGACAATTACGCAGGCCCTGTTCAGAGTCAGCGCTACGAGTTTAGGTGTGGACTTTCCCAGCTGATTGCTATATATACGCCTATGGCGTTGTTTGGCAAACAGACAATAAGGAATGGGGGGAAACCCCCCCAAACCAAAAACATAAGTCATGAGCTTCTGCCAGTTTGGGAGTTTCTTTTTCTGATTTGTACTATGAAAGTATTTGGCTTGGGGATGATCACAATTTTTTTTTTTTTTTTTTAAGATGTGAAACCTCTGCAAAAGCCTGATGCGTAAAAGAGAATAAAGGTGATGTGGATGAAGTAGCAATAATCATCATAAAATAGGAGCCAAAGGCAGCGAGCACTCACTGTGTGCTGGGCGCTAAGATGCCCACACGTATTATCTCACCTAAGCCTCAAAGGCTATCTAAAATGATGATTGAGATGTACCGTACTGTACCCAAGGCCTTATCTTCTGACAGTGTTCTGCTCCTAAGATTGTTTGTAAAGCACTTATGAAAAGTCTCTGGTCAGGAGCTTCCCTGGCGGCACAGTGGTTAAGAATCCACCTGCCAGTGCAGGGGACACGGGTTCGAGCCCTGGTCTGGGAGGATCCCACATGCCGTGGAGCGGCTAAGCCCGTGTGCCACAACTACTGAGCCCGCGCTCTAGAGCCCGTGCTCCTTAACGGGAGAAGCCACCGCAATGAGAAGCCCGCGCACTGCAACGAAGAGTAGCCCCCGCTCTCCACAACTAGAGAAAGGCCGCGCACAGCAATGAAGACCCAATGCAGCTACAAATAAAAATAAAATAAAATAAATTAAAAAAAAAAGTCTCTGGTCGGACTTCCAAGCATTTTATGTGGAAGGATAGTTGATAAAGAAATAGATGTTAAAAACCCTTTGCTTCTGAACTTAAATCCAATCACCAGTTTAAAATCATCCTGTAGACTTTGTGGATAAAAAGAATTAAAAGGGTTAGTGTAATATATTTTGAAAGCAGGTTTTTTTCAGAAACTCTATAGGGCAGTTGGATTTATGGTAACAGATTTTCATATGAGTTCTCAGTGGCTGTTGGAATTGAAGACGACTATATCTTAGTAATAATATGGCAATACTTCAGGTAGGTTTACTGAAAAGACAACCTATGAGAGCAGAGCCATTTAATTCGTTCATTCGTCAAATGTTTTAGGCAAATGACGACCACTAAAGCACAGTGACTAATGTCCTTGTCCTAACCTTGGATTCTGATACGTGTTCTTGAGAGGGAGAGGTGGGACTGGGTGATAGAGCCGACAGGAAGGATGTGAGCAGTAAAGGCCATAATGTTTATCTGGTTAATTGTAACAGAAAAAAGTTTGAGAAGTGTTGTTCTACATAACACAACAGACTCTCTATGCACTTTTATCCATGCCGCTTTTCCTTCTTTTGTTCCTGTGTTCTCTTTGCATGTTTTCAAGAAATCACAAGAAGTCAGTGCCTCACTCAGACTAAGTAAAAACAATAAGCCCAAGGACCAGAGTGCTGACCTCATTGCTAAAAACGTCAGGCAAGAGGGAAGTGACCGGCAGCTCTGAGACATTTCCAACTCATGGGATGTTTGGACGATGTTCTGGGGCTACAAAGTGCTGTGGATTCTACCAGTTTCAATCAGAGTTGAAAGAAATGGGCTGTGGCAGTTCCCACTGACCAGCCCAGAGAAGCATCCAGGATGGGTCTGCAGTGTCCCCTCCAGCTTCTTTTTTTTTTTGGCCATGGCTTGCAGCACATGGGATCTTAGTTCCCCGACCAGGGGTTGAACCCATGCTCCCTGCAGTGGAAGCGCAGTCTTAACCACTGGACTGCCAGGGAAGTCCTCCCCTCCAGCTTCTTGGAGGGCACTGTCATCTCAGCTGGCAAGGAAGAGGGAACTGCACTGGGGTGTCCAGGTCTCACTGCCCAATTCCCCAGGCTCTCAGAAACTGAGTGAGGGCTCTGGTAGTAAATACAAACTCCACCCACGTGGTATTAGATGGCCACAAAAAACTACGCTTCTTAAAAGCTTTTAGTGCAGAAAACGATCATGGTAATCTTTTTTTTTTTTTTTTTTAAGGCAGGATTTAGAGTTTATTATATAATGTGATCTCAACTATGTAAAAATGTGCCAGAAAAATCTGGTAGGAAATATAGCTAAACGGTAAGATTTTTTTCTTCTTGGAGTAGAAGCACTCATTATCTTCTTGGTAGTTTTCTGTATTTCCCAAATTTTCTACAATGAGCATGTATTAAAGAAACTTTTTTTGTTTTTTTTTTTTTTTGCGGTACGCGGGCCTCTCACTGTGTGGCCTCTCCCGTTGCGGAGCACAGGCTCCGGACGCGCAGGCTCGGCGGCCATGGCTCACGGGCCCAGCCGCTCCGCGGCATGTGGGATCTTCCTGGACCGGGGCACGAACCCGTGTCCCCTACATCGGCAGGCGGACTCTCAACCACTGCGCCACCAGGGAAGCCCATAAACGTTTTTTCCCTTTAATAAAAATATGGGGGAGATATGTTTGGTTATGATGGAAATAACCAGATTCCTGTCTAATCTGTTTTTTAACATCAAATGCAGTTAAACAAAACTGTATTACAGCTCAAATATATTCAGTCTAAGAAAATTCTTCTAGATTATGATTTTCTTAGAGAAGAAACCCTGTCTACTTAAGAGGACATATGTTTCATCAAGGCGACTGTAGTCACTCATACTGCTCTGAGTGTATGTGGTACAACTTTAAAAGTAGTAACAATAAACTTTAAAAACAAAGTAACTGGGTCTTGGGATTAAAGATGATTTTAATTAGCAACATAGATTAGTGTTTCCTTCAAGGTGGTCACTTAGGGAAACCATTCTTTCTTCTATTGGTATTGCCATTTCTCACAATATTTTTCTGGAGCTTTCTGCTCAGGAAAATCATTCGGTTACTTCAATCACTCACTATTTTTGACCAAAAATGGTTTTTACCAGGTTGACACTTGATTTATCTGACTTGACGTCAAGTGGCTCTTGGCCTGTCCTAAAAAAACGAATCTATTCTCAAAGAATAAAGGTTCCCAAACACTGAGATGATTTCTTTTTAATGCCACAGCCTTTATGAAAACAATTCCAAAACACCAGTTTTCCAGTCATATTTTGAAAAAATTATATTTTCACAATACCTGATTGACTAATCTGCCCCCAAGATGACTACTCTGAGGTGTCAGGGTTTTGGGGAAGGGAAAGTGAACCATTACGGATTAATGAAAAGCCTAAATAAAGACTGTGAAATAGACTGATTTTATATTCCAGTAAAAACCACCAAAAGCCTATTAGAAGACAGATTTTCATGTACAATATAGAAATGAAAAGCCATCAGTAGCTGCTTTGATCTTTTGGTGTGGCCAACAGGGGCAGAATCCCAGGCTGGAGACCCCAGGGGCTCCTTCCTGTAAAACAACGTTCATAAAAGACAAGACTACACTTCCTCTTCTGTTTGCCTTAATCATCATTTAACAACACTGGCTTCACATTAGAATCACCTCGGAGCTTGACAAAAAATACCAATTGGCCGGAAACATTCGGACAATGGAATCTGAATTTCAGAAGGTAGAGTTTGGGTATATATGTGTGGGGTTTTGTGTGTGTCTGCGTGCGTGCACTGTTTATTCTTTTCTTTCCTCTCCTTTCCCCCTTTCTCTCCCTCCCTTCCTCCCCTCCAGTTCCCAGGTGATTCAGATACACTAAACCACAGTAAGGGGTGCAGACCATGGGCAGCTGGTCCACATTAGGATCCTGGCTTCTGTCCACAGAGCTCAACTCAGCTAGTTGACAAAATGAGCGCTTACACAATTCATTCCATTCAGCACTTCATACCATGATTCATAAAAACAAAAATTAGGGAAAGGTGCTTGGTCCATACAAATAATCTTAGAAAATAAAAATTTTTAATGGGGGATAAAAAGCATACAGTCTCTAGTTGACTAACCACATATAAGATGAAAACACCTGTAAAGGCACGAATAATGAAACCATGTCAGAGCTTGGTCAATGGAGTAGACTCTATGTTCTTCTTTTGCCTTATCTGTATAGATTGTAAATTTTCCACAGTGAATATGTATCACTTTTGTGATACCTACTTTCCTGCTGGCCTGTTGACTTAAGAGAAAAAGACTACATACCGGCAGTATCTTGGGCTGTCACATCCACGCCATGCGTAACCATGACCCTGAGGCATTCCACGTGTCCTTTTGTAGCAGCAAGATGAAAACTGGAAAAGAGGTAACATAATCTCCTGAAGATTTCCACTCTTCCGAGTTCATCTCTGACCATGTTTTTGCCTCTTTGTGTACACTTTCTCTCACTTAAGCTCCACAACCATCTTGTGAGTAGGCATTATTATCAACCTCATTTTAAAGAGGAGGAAACGGAGGCCCAAAGCAGTCTGATAATTTGCTCATTGACACTTTTTATTAAGTAATGGATTAGGAGCTAGATTCTTAGGTCTTCCAACGTAAAGACAAAGCTTGAAAAAAGTAAGACACAACTACATTCCTTGTCCCTTTAGGGAAGAAGAGCCAGTCCCAACTAGATCGGATTCCTAAATAAGAAGTAATTTAGCAACTTTTTTCTGCTGTCTAGTGTTTTCACCAAAGCCATTATTTTTAAGTAATACACTCTACGAAGGGAAATTTGTCTGAGTCAAACAACGGTCAAGGTTCTTGAACAATATCAAGGTCAAATCCACTGTTGTGTTCTAGCTGAGTAACAACAGTTGAACACAACTTTTAAGTGGCTGGTGTGTGCCAACTACCCGGTTTGATACATTACCTCTTTTCATTCTCATAAAAGCCTTTTGAGGTGAGTCCTGACACCATCTCCATTAGATGGCAGGTGTCTACACTCAGCCAGGTGCAGACAGCATCAGAGAAGGCCCACAAATGCACCCATCGTCCCCGCAGATCCCGGAGTAAAGTGCACTTCTGCGGGCAGAAGGAAAGCACAGTTCCGCTGGGCACTCAGGCCCAGAGGCTGAGAAGGCAAAAACCCCAGGAAGGTCTCCACTGCAGAGGTCTTCCCTCTTCACAGCCTCCTTCCTATAGAAGGAGGTTAAGGAGCCTCCCAGCTCTCCTCCGCCCTCAGTTCTATCTCAGGGACTTAACTTCTCAAGATACTTGCCATGCAGCACCTTGGTGTCTGTACCTCTGAATTAATACCCAGGCAATATTTGTTCACAGGACAGGACCTGTCACTGGGGCCCAGGGTCACACTCAACTAGCAAATCCAAGAGCTAAACCGATTCAAACCCAAGTCAGCTTGACCCAGCACCTCTGCTCTGGAGAACGAGGCTTTGTAAAGGTGGGCAGGTCAGCAATTGGGGATGGGTCAGTCCTGGTTGCAAATCAGCCATACGTCAGCTGTGTATCTTTGGGAAGTCAGTTTAACCTCTCTGAGCTTAAGTGTCCTCCACAGTAAAATGTGGGGATTGGCTCAGATGATATCTGATGGTCCCTCTGGCTCTAACACTCTTTAAAATGATAATGAAAGCTTACCTGGCTCTGGTCACACCAACTATTTCTGCATTTGTGCAGCAGTTTGTGTGTAAGGCTTCTTTACAGTCCAAATCCACTCTGTAGGTGATTACACACTACGGTGAAACTCTGATCATCTGGAATGACTTGGGAACGTGGTGACTTGTTTAAATGGAATCCCTCATTAAATACGGCTTAACCCGAAGAACCTCCCTAGAAGGCACTACAATAACACCTCTGTTTTCAGTACTGTTGCGGTAACTTAACTTTACCATAAGTAACGTTCATCTTTAAGCAGTGAATTGTTCAATCACTGTGGAAGGTTTCTAAAATCTCCCCAGTTTTAGTAACAGGATATGTTCCATAATTAAATTGCTCTTGAGGACGTGATATCACCATTAAGAGCCTCGATTCTTGAGCTCTGCTTTCAAGGCTATGAATCTCAATGCCCCGCATTATTAAGCTCTAATATTTATTAATATTTATCTTCTTAATATCTATGTGTTTGCTTCTAAGATATTCATTCTGCTATCTCCTATGACCGGGGAGACCTCAATCAAAATGATCCGGACAGCCATATCTTTTGCTAAAGATAAAAGTACCAGGATTAGTAATTAGCACACTCACACACATGCACACGCATGCACACACACACAAAACATAAAAGTATGTATAGATGCAGAAGTTTTGATTGAAGTTTAACACGTATAAAGAAAGCTACACATACCGTAACTGTACAGCCTGCTAAAACTTCACAAATGGAACGTGCCCCTTTTACTTTGATACTGAAGAAACAGAACTTGGCCAGAGACCCAAAATCCCTCCTCGTATAAAGAAAGCTACACATACCGTAACTGTACAGCCTGCTAAAACTTCACAAATGGAACGTGCCCCTTTTACTTTGATACTGAAGAAACAGAACTTGGCCAGAGACCCAAAATCCCTCCTCGTATCTCCTGCTAGCAACCCAGAATCTCTTCAATGTGCCCCTTTGAGTTACTAACCCTCTTCCCCCTGTAATATTTATATTTTTTCTACTCCGAGGCTTCCTGGATTACCTCTGGGCTGCACACTATAATAACAGGGGATTGAAATTGCAGACACATGTGACAACGAAGCATTAGTGTAGGCCACGACTGCATGTTGATAAATGTGCCCTGATGAACACGACATGCTGTTCTATGGATGACTTGGCTGCCTTCCTCTACTTCCTCTGTGAAGTTCACAGCTCTGTGGGCCAGCTCTTCCAAAGCTACAGCTGCAGCTCTTTCTGGGTTTTGGTAACTGATTTCTCTCCTTGCCTCTTCAGGTGTGGGTAGCAGTGGTGGTGAAATATTTCCCACTGTTACTAGCCAGGGCTGCTTTTCCAGCCTTGCTGGTTTAATCTGACCACATGTGTATAAAGAGTTCCTTTCTTAACCACCCATCAATTATCCTATGTGAGTGCTACCTGTTTCCTACTGGGACCTTGAATGATACCAGTGTTAGGTATTTTGTGTGTGACCATCCACAGGAAGAACTATTAGGTTTCTGTGCACATTTTCAGATTAAATATTTATAAGGGCAAATTCAGCCTTAAAAAATGTTTTGATTAGAGAAGATGTCAGAGTAGAAAGACCCTCCCCTCCACGGGCACACCAAAATTACAGCTATTTACAGAGCAACTATTAATGAAAGATCAGAAGACTAGTAGAAAAGATCTTCTACAACCAAAGATATAAAGAAGGAACCACAACGAGACAGGTAGGAGGGGCGGAGATGTGCTATAGTCAAGACCCATACCCTGGGTGGGTCACCCACAAAGAGGAGGATAATTACAATTGCAAAGTTTCTCCCCAAGGAGTGAGGGGTCCAAGTCCCACACTGGGTTCCCTGGCCCAGTGGCCCTGCACCAGGAAGATGAGCCCCTAGAATGTTTGGCTTTGAAGGTCAGCCGGGCTTACTTTCGGGTAAAAAAAAAAAAAAAAAAAAAAAAAAATGGGCAGAGGATCTGAACGGACATTTTTCCAAAGAAGATATACAGATGGCCAACATGCACACGAAAAGATGCTCAACATCACTCACCAGGGAAATAGAAATCAAAACCACAATGAGATATCACTTCACACCTGTCAGAATGGTTATTATCAAAAAGATAACAAGTAACAAGTGCTGGCAAGGATGGAAAGGAAAGGAATCTTGGCACACCTCTGGCGGGAATATTAATTGGTGCAGACTCTATGGAAAACAGTATGGAGATTCCTCAGAAAATTAAAAATAGAACTACCATATGACCTAGCAGTTCCACTCCTGGGTATTTATCTGAAGAAAATGAAAACACTAATTAGAAAAGATATATGCACCTCAGTGTTCACTGCAGCATTATATACAATAGCCAAGATATGAAAGCATCATAACTATCCGTCAACAGACGAATGGATAAAGATGTGGTGTGTATATATATTATGGACTACTACTCAGCCATAAAAAAGAATGAAATCTTGCCATTTGTTTCAACATGGATGAACCTAGAGGGTATTAACACTAAGTGAAATAAGTCAGGCAGAGACAAATACTGTATGATTTCACTTACACGTGGAATCTAAAAAACAAATGAACAAACATAACAAAACAGAAACAGTTATAGATACAGGTGGTTGCCAGAGGGGAGTGGGGTGGAGGGAGGAAAGAAATAAGTGAGGGAGATTAAGAGGTACAAACTTCCAGTGGCAAAATAAATGAGTCAGGGGTATGAAGTGTACACCGTGGGGAATATAGTCAATAACTATGTAATATCTTTGTATGGTGACAGATGGTAACTAGACTTATCACTGTGATCATTTTGGAATGTACAGAAACATCAAATCACTATGTTGTGTAATAGGAACTAACAGTGTCGTAGGTCAATTATACTTCAAAAACCAACCAACCAACCAACCACCTCATAGAAAAAGAGATCAGATTTATGGTTACCAGAGGTGAGGGGATCGGGGGAAGGGGAACTAGATGAAGGCAGTCAAAAGGTACAAACATCCAGTTTTTTAAAAATGTATTAAAAAAGTGACAACTAGATATTTTTACTTCTTAGTTGCTTTATTCCTATGAGTTTTTTATTTAATTCAGGCCAGGCGTAATAACATCATAAAGAAGTTTATTAAAATATTGGCCAAGGCAAAAGACCTATTTATGAGTAGAGGATAAGAATTAAACAGTACCTTTTATAAAGCTAAAACAAAAAGAAAACAAACAGAAAACCAACAACGACTCAAAGTCACAGATCTTACTTTATCTATAAACTCATCCACTCTACCTCCTCCCCTGCCACAACTGGATTATTTTGAGGCAAATCTCATTAACTTTTTGTCTCTGAACTTGTCTACACATATACTTAAAAGATATGCACTTTACAAAGGAGAAATAATAACACAATGAAATCCTTTGTATCCAATACCATGTCTAACTTGAATGCGAAACAACCTTGTTTCATCTACACCCTTACCATTATTTTGAAGCAAATCTCATGTCATATCATTTCATTCATAAATACTTCAATATGTATTTCTAAAATAAAATAGCTCTTTACAAAAATGTGCTAACAGTACCATCATCACACCTGTTAAATGTGCTGTGAGGAATCAATGAGGTCTGTGTAAAAGCACTAGCAAAACGTGAAGCATGTAGTAAACACCCAAGAAAATACCACCAATTATCAGAGCCTCATCAACGCAAGACAAGGCACAGAGTCTGAAACATGTTGCTTAATAAAAGGATTTGTCTCAGTGTTCAGAAAAAGGTTAGCAGAAATTAGGTCAGAACCGTCATTGCTTAAGAAATGAAGAAAGAAGGAAAGAAAGGAGGAAGAGGAAAGCAAGAAAAAGAGACTTGTAGACAGTCACAGATGACCAAAAAGAAAGCCATCTGAGACCAGCCTTGTCTAATGCTCACACTTGAGCTGCTAACATTCCAGCGCCTTCCATAGAAGTGATAATCCCCAAAGCAGGGTTTGGCAGCAACAAGTCATTAGCATTTAGCCTCTGAATGTGAACGAGAAGCAGAGCCAACTTTTAATAAGATACTCAAGTGGAAACTTGGGTTCAGTTGGGTGGGAAAACATGATTAGTCACTGACAGAACCTAGGTTTGTAAATGATAGCGAGTAGGTTTTCCTTCCTCTGCAGTGACAAATGCAGTCCCCTCAGGGCAGCAGTCCCCTCAAGGCAGCAGACCCTGGGACTGGTGGGTGCTGGTCTGGACTGCAGATGGGCATCTGTGGGGTTACCTCAGGCTTAGGGAGCAGATGGCGCCCCAGGTCAGCACACCACTAATGAAGAGCATGGCTGGTGGCCTTTAATGGCCCGTGCCCTGGATAGCTGGTAAAACAACACACCTCTAGATAAAGACAGTTTGCAGACTGGGGTGAGGCGGGCAGGCAAAGTCAGGCCCCCCTCGCCCCCAAACAGAGACTGTTCTTGACAATGTTAATTCTAGGGCATTAGACCTAACCCAAGCATGGGATAATTTTGATATTTCTATAGTTGTATATTTTTATAAATTACTATAGCTAAATATATTAATTCACTCGTATACTTACTATACTACGGTATTTGCGTGCCAGACACTGTTCTAAGCACTGAGAAACACATGGTGAATAAAAAAAAAAAGCCCTCATGGATCTAAGCTTTTAGTAGGAAGACTAAAGATAAACCAGTGGTTCTCAACTGGGGGTGATTTTTGCCCCACCCAGGGGACGTCTGGCAACAGCCGGAGACATTCTTGATTATTCACAGGGTTGGGGGTGGGTAGATTCTCCTGGTGTCTAACGTGTAAAGACCAGAGATGCTGCTAAACATCCTACAATGTACAGGCCCCACAATAAACAATTATCTGACTAGTCTAAAATGTCAATAATATCAACATATCAAAATGTCAGTAGTGCCCAGGTTGAGGATCTCTGGGATAAACCATTTAATACAAATGCATGGTGCTGCGATATAATTCTATTAAGACAAATTAAACAAAGGCTGAAAAAACATCATGAGCAGATCTCAGTCTTTTTATTGAGATATATTTTAAGGTACGTAAATTCACCATTTTAAAATGCACAATTCAGTTGTTTTTAGGATATTCACAAAGTTGTGCAACCAACATCACTATCTAATTCCAGAACACTTTCATCAGCTTAAAAAAAATCCTTGTACCCATTAGTATTCACTCTCCATTCCCATGCCTACCCTTGGCCATCATTAACCTACTTTCTGTACCTATGGATTCGCCTATTCTGGACATGTCATCAAGATCGAATCATACAACATGTGGTCTTTTGTGCTTGGCTTCTTTCATTTGGCCTGTTTTCAAGGTTCATCCACGTTGTAGCACGTACCAGTACGTTATTCCTTCCATTGGGTGGATATATCACATTTTGTTTATCCATTCGTTGGTTATGGACACTTGGGTTGTTTCTACTTTTTGGTTATTGCAAATAATGCTGCTAAAACATTTCTGTACAAGTGTTTGCGTGGTCACCTGTTTTCAATTCTAGTGGGTACAGACCTAGGAGTGGAATTGCTGAACCATGTGGTAACCATGTTGACGGCTTTAAGGAAATGTTAGATTGTTTTCTAAAGCTGCTGCACCATTTTACATCCCCATCAACGACATGAGGGCTCCAATCTGTCCACATCCTAGCCAGGACTTGGTACTGTCTGCCAAATTTTAAGCGATGAGAATTTTAATTGCACCTAAATTTTCCACAGAAGAAACATTTAAGTCTTTCTTAATGAACGCTTTGAGGTAGCTATTTCAGCTAATCGTCAGCTGAAATTTCCCCTTAGAGGAACAGAAGAGTGAATGCAAAACAAATTCAGAACATCCTTTGGCTTTGTCTCTGCAGGCTTTTACACCTAATTAAAAAGTGTGGCCCTTCCTCTCAAAGACAAGAAATGTCATTCAAGAGTCAATAGCAATATATTTTATGAGAGGTTCTACTGGCTTGTTTACCTCTTCATTTGGACAGGTCTCAGAATTCAGTGGAGGAGGAAGGGATATAAAATCCTTTATCCACTCCTCTAACTCCAGGCCCAGCGACAAGGACACTTGTCACTGCCCAGGGATACAGCAGGGTGGCTGTCCAGATTCTAGTGCAGCCGAAGTGAGCGCACTTCAATAGCCTAAAAGTCTTGGATACTCACAGAGTGAACCACAGACCAGAAGCTGTTAGAAATGGAGGCTCTCAGACCCCACCCCCCCATCACTGCCCCAAAAGCTGTGTTTTACAAGTTTCCCAGCTGACTCCCGTGCACATAACTGTTTGCAAAGCGCTGCTCTAAATGGAGGATGAGTTAAGAACCTCACACCATCCTTCTTACCAAGGTACCTATTGTTTCAAACCGCTTCTGAAAACATAATCCCCTTAAGCCTTGAAAGCAATCTTGTGGATATATCCCACAAAAAAGGAATCGATGCTGTTTTAAGTTTCATTATAATAGGCAATGTTTAGCTTTGCTTATAAAACTCAGCTGGGCCCTTTCACAGAGGGGTAACTAAAAGGCAGAATGGCCTGAAGATTTACATCATGATCCTTTGATGCCTCTGCTGCTTATTGATATTTGGAATTTCTCTGTTTTTGTCACTTGGAAAGTTCCCAAGGTTTCTGTGCTTCAGAGTTTTGCGGCTCCCGATCTCTCCCCCACTAACCAACCCCCTTCTTCTTCCTCCTCCCTCCCTCCCACTCCCAAGAGAAGACCAAGATGACCTTGAGTGTCCCAGGACAGCAGCTGGATGGCATCCTGAAGGTGCAGAGGAAGAACCAGCAGAAACCCAGTGAGGAGGCCGGGATACCACGGCTGGGTTTGCTGCGTTGTTGTTGTGTCATCATGGCTGAGGTACCTAACTTCGGTTCCCTCACTTCTAAACCATGTTTGGGCAACTAAGAAACATCGGCATCAATAATAATAGCAGCTTATCTGTTGAAATACAATGCACTAGTTACGTTTTAACTCATTATACCCCCCAACCAGCCTTGGGAGGGGTAATTATCATCATCCCCATTTTACAGAGGAGGAAACTGAGACACAGAGGAGTCCAGTAGGCTTGCCCGAAGTCCCAGAACCAGTAAGTAGGGGAGCCTGGATTTGACTTCAGCATTCTGCCTGCAGAGTTGGCCCTTCAACACCATGCTGAGAAACTGCACTATTTGTTAGATCACTCTGCAAATTGTGAAATACCACATAATATAACTTACTAGCTGTACGGCTCTTTAATAAACAAAGTTTAAACTACAAAAAACTAAGTATTTGGCCAAAAAGCAAACACAGGCTTCTCATTGGGGCTGATTAGGGTTGCCAGTGGTCTCCAATGGAAAGAAATGTAACCCAAGCACTGCAGCAAACAGAGCCTGCGACAGAGGTTTCGTTTATTACAAAACCGCTCAGCAAGTTGTACAAGCCTTCAATGCCTCGAGACAAGGCCGGGATGTTTCTCAAGGCCCTTAACCCGAAGCGGATTTGAACTATTACTATTTAAAAGCCCATGACTGATGGCTGGGAAAGTTCCTTCCATCTTTCAGAGTAACAACAAACAGAGTTCTTCTGGTTTCTGACTGCAAGCTGAAGCACATACTTGGAGGAAACACAAACTCACGAGGCTACTTTCAGAAGACTTGGATTTTTTAGGCATATTCATTCACAGAAGATTTCACTCAAACCAAACTCTTTCTTGCGCCCTTTACGAGCACCCCAGCTCCTGATACCAAAGGAGCTGGCCGGCCGGGTGAGGTCGGGAATGCAACAGGCTGGCCACTGGCAGCCTCGGCAACCAACTTTTCACTCCCCAAGTCAATCAAGCCACAAAGAAACACCCATACACCAAACCCTACCAGCACAAGACACACCCAGAATCCCAGCGTGTTAGAAGGTTCCAGAAGGATAAGCTGGCCCAACATCCTCACTTCACAGATGAAGACACTGAGGCTCAGAGAGGTTAGGAAATGTGCAGAAGATCAGGACTTGAGCTCACTGCCCTGACTCTAAGAGCAGTTCCTCCCTGAGAAACCCATATCTTCCTTCTTTCCTTTGAAAGCCCTTTATTTACAAGAGGGATCACCATGGTTGGTGTGGCTCAGAAATACTTCACGGTAATAACCAACTTTTCATAATCCCTTGAGAGCTTCAGCATTTCCCAATACCTATAATCGCCTATACTTTAGTTGCATTGCTTTTGTAAGACAATCTTTCTGGAGGGGGAAAAAATGATATTAAATCACATAAAAATGAATCAGAGAAATTAAGTATTTGGAATTAGGATTTAATCCAAAAGCCTTCGTGTGGCTCGCCAGGCTGTATATGAGGAGGTCCCGGCTCCCACTGTGATCTCACCTTCTAGCTCTTTCCCGGTTCGCTGAGGGCACATCGAGTACCCTCCCGCCTCAGAGCATTCGCCTTGCTGTTCCCTCCACCAGGACAGCAGTCCTAGAGAAGAGCAGGTTTGGCACCTCAGTCTAATTCAGGAATCTGCTCGAATGAAGGTGTCTGCTCAGAGAGGCCTTTCTTGCCCAGGTTTATTCAAAGTGGCCCCTGGCTGCTGCTTTTTCTCCAACGCACCTGATATTACATGAAAGAGGCATGTGGTTATTGTCTGAGTGCCCCGTTAAGACTATACCTTCCATACGTTCCATGAGGGCAGAGATTTTGCCTTGCCTATTGCAATTTTCCTAGCACAGAGAAGTGGTCTGGGGTGGGCGGGGGGAGAATGCAAGTCTTCAGTTTTGAATTTGCCTTTTCCACCTGAAGTTTCTGTTTTGCATTTCCTTCAGCCAAGGCACACCCATGTTTTCTTCAGGTTGTACTATAAGTTCTTAAGGGAGAGGCTGTGTCCTTTATGTCATTATTACAAGCTTTATTTTGCTTCCCAACATCATGTCACGTGGTGGTTTTCACAGTGTGGCCCTTGGGCCAGCAGCATCAGTATCACTGGGAGCTTGTTAGAAATGCAGATTCTGAGGATCCTGCCCAGACACAGGGGAGGGGCCCAGCAATCTGTGTTTTAACAAGCCCCCTAGGTGATTCTCATACACATCCCATTTTTAGGACCACTGGCATAGGAGGCAGAAGCATGGACTAAAATTCAGTATTCTTTGGTTTTGGTCTCAGTTCTGCCATCCCCAAGTACGGAACGATAAGGTCGCTCACTTTCACTGGCCTCAGTTTATTCATCTGGTCCACGTGACCACCGAAGCCTTTTTCAGCTCTCAAGTCTATGATTCCAACCCAGCCTACCAACTGTTTCCTGGCACTTACTTGCCACAACATCTAAATTCTAATGAGGTCACTGAGCTCAAAAGAGGCTTAGCACACACCGAGTATTTCAGCGGGACAAACCTTAATCCTAAAAGACCTGGATTCCCATTTCAGATTATAATCCGAGGGTAAGGAAGGCATCACTGTCTAATAGCTTATAGTCAAAAACGCGTTGAAAAACGAATCCTACTCTGCTAGTTGGGATCAACCCTATGGGCCTAAGAGAAATCGCCTCTGGCCGAGAAGTAATAGGGCTGCCAGGCCTTCAGCTATTGCAAAGGCAGCTGCAACAGGGACTTTGATCACTGCCCCTGTTAGGGACTGAGGGGGCAGACAGTTTGAGAAATGGGAACACTGGTGGCCTTCTCCTGCTAAACGTTTCGGATAGATATAATAAATGGTGACTAGCATAAAAGAAATAAAGGCTGTAAAAATAGTATTCCTGTCCTTTAAGTGCCCACGATATGCTAATGGAATCAGCCGTGCTTCTGGGGACAGAGATCTCCTGGGGACAGGAGGAGGAGAGGCTGAGACGAAAGATCACATACTCAGAGCTAAGAAACCCCGTGACACTTAAGCTGAGAGTTAGCTCTTTTTCTTCGGGATTGTTTGGTTTCACAAATGCAGTAGGAAAAACAGCCCTTGGGCAGTATGAAATCTCTTTAGGGCAAATGATTCGCCTCTTGTGCTCAGAATAGACCCCCAGACTCCACCACCCAGAATGGGTGATTTGTACCAATTTCCAAACCTTTCTGACCCACACTTTCCTCTTCACAAATTACTCCAGGGTAATTGAGAGCATCAGCTAAGAAATACCTGAGGGAAACTGACATGGTCTTTAAAATGGGTGAGAGAATCAACGATCTGTTGAATGATTGACACATATGAAAGCCCCTAGCCCAGTGTTGGGCACCCAATATTGACACGATTAATAACAATTCCTTTCTTATTAACTGGATAAGATTGGGCTCTAACACCGATAGTCTAATAACAGGGATAAGATTAAGTACAGAGGTAACCGAGACTCATCAAATCCTAGGTGTTTTAAGAGAGGCAGTGGTTGAGATCGAGCTCACCCCCTTAGGAATTTAGAAAAGGCTTCATGAAAGAGACGGAAAACTGGACCTCGAACGACCCAGCAGCCTGGTGGGGCGGCGGTGGCAGCGTTTTGGAAGGCGTGTATTTCAGGGAAGCAGGAGTATTTCTAAAGGACAGGCACGTGTCGAGTGATTTCATGCGCCTCCACCCTTGAACTGTCTGGTGACTGCCAGCCTGAGAACCTCCGGCCCCAGGTGCCCCCTCCTCTCGCGGGGTTAGGCTGAGTGGAGGTCACTGCCTGCCTGTGCTCCCGGCCACCCGCCCCTGCTCCGCCCTCTAACACAGTCGGCTGGGGTTTCCCAGGCTCTCCTGACCTCCGCATGCGGGGGCAGGTCCGGGCCGGCGGAGGGCATGGAAGAGCCAGATTGCTGCAACCCCGGGCAACAGTGAGCCAACTGAGTGTTTAAAATCCTTCCTTCTCAATATACTTAATCCTGCTTTGCAAACAGTTTTAAAATGAAAAATCCTGTGATCCCTCCAATATTTTAATCAGTGCAGTTCTTAATCCCCAAATCTATTCTCATCAATTTGCACCACTTCCCTGGTTACAAGTGTTCCTTCCAAAGCACAATTTTGCAACATGATCTGTTCAGCTTTAACCTACACCATTTTCCCCTTTAAAACCCTTGTGAATTAGTTTAACATAATTTACGTTATGCCAAAATTGACCTTTCGTTTTAATTTTATTCTGTACACAAGAGTTATATATACATATATGTGTGTGTGTGTGCTAGGAAAAATTCCACCTGGGCTCCGTGGGCCTCCCTCAGTCTACCTGTAAGCTATCATGGGGAAAACCTGTTGAGAAGCCTTGGGCTAAGAAGCCTGGGGTCTCACTGCAGAGTGTCCAGAGCTGTGGTTCTCAGTTTGGACTGACCATTCAAGTATCCTGGGTGCTTTAAACAACCCCACGCCAGGACTGCACCCCACACCAATTACATAGGTATCTCCACCACGCTGTTACCAGCACCCACACTGTCCCCTAACCACCTCTTCCCATCTTGAACCCCTTACAAGTTAGTATTTTATGATTCAGCACTTAATTATTCTCCAGTACATCCACTGGTCTTGTCTTCTCGGCTAGATGCTATGCACCTTGTAGGCAAGGAGCACATTTTCTCCTTCTTTTGTACGTGCTTACGATAGAGTTTGGAGCATTTTAGACAACAGAGTTTGGCACATTTTAGTACCTCCCAACTAGAAGCAAATATCTGGGCACATTTGCAAGACAGCGACAGACGTTATGTCACCTTCGAAAATCTACCTGACCAAAAGCAGAGCAGATATGCTGTATAGAAATTATAGCGTTCAGTTCATCCCTCTGCCAAACATTAACAAGATTTAGATAAGACACAGGGTGGTTTTGCCTGGAAGGTCACTTTGCTGGGAAGGAGGCTGCAATGACATAAAATATACAGCAGTTTTAGGTAAATGAATTTGGCAGCTGTGTGGGAAGAACTGGAGGAAGGTGACCAGGTGGTACGACTTGATTTCCAAGACTGAACTGAGGAAAGCCTGTATCCATCCCTATTCTGCGAAAACAGGAAGAGTCAAAAGTACAACAAGCCACCCACCAGAGGAGCCCCTTCTTGTCCTGACTTGCAGAATTCAAGGACGACCTCCCCTATTTTACATGTAAGTTCCACAGAGTCATCTAAAAATACTAGCACAAGTTCTTGTTTTCAAAGCCAAAAAGATCAGGTTTCTGAAACGCGGGCTATGGATACAGACAATATATATACATTATATATATATATATATATATACACACATGGCTGGGTGGTATTTCTTCAAATACTACAGTCCCAGCAGTGATTTTATTTAGTCTGGTTGTTCCTAAAACAAACACACATAACTTTAATGAAATGCACATCCAAATGTAGGGGAAACCATCCTGAAACAATTAGACTGCTCTATGGTGAGAGGTTTTAGGGCAATGGCATCCTCCCCCTTCCTCACCTCCACGGTGGAAAGAGAATGGAGGGGTCGCAGGAAGCCAAGCCTGACTCCACAAACACAGCCTGCAGCCGTGGCTCTCTGCCCTGCTCTATTTGGTTCTCTTCTGACCCCAGACACCACCCTGCTTTTACTCTTCGCAAAGTGAATTCCAGTCATTCGACTGCTTTCACTTTTTTTTTTTTTAACCCCTCTTTGATCGGTTTTAGAGGGAGAAAATTTTCAGACAAGGTTTCTTATCTCTCCCTAAAGGAAATATTCCAGCAAGAACTGAAAAGTCTGAAGAATTACCAAACCACCCATCTGGTTATTGACCTTGGGTTATGGAGGCTTCTGGAGAATGTCTGCCGAGATGGCTGCCTCATTCTTGGGACTTTCTGGGTCGTCTGGTTCTCTAGGTAATGAAGGCTGAGTATTTCCCTACTGAAAGTTCACTGGAAGCTGAGAGAGACAAGTGTCAAGTTGTGACATTCACCAGGATAGCTTTTTGCCTCTCGAACCCCCAAGTTACCTCACCCCTAATAACTTTACCCGTGAGACAGTATCAGCAGAAAGAGAGTGTTTTCTCCATTAGAACCATGCTGAAAAGTTCACATCCACAAACACCAGCCAAATGCCTCTTCTATGCCTGGAACAGTGGGAGAGACCAACACAAACACTAAAATCATACGATCCTTGTCCTCAGGGACCTTCTGTGTTGTGAGGAAGCGGTCCCCAACCTTTTTGGCAGCAGGGACCGGTCTCATGGAAGCCAATTTTTCCACAGGACAGGGTGTGGGGATGGTCAGGGGGTAACGCGAGCGACCGGGAGCGGCAGATGAAGCCTCACCTGCTGTGCGGCCGGTTCCCGACAGGCCCACGGAGCGCTACTGGTCCCCGGCCCGGGGGTCCTCGGTTGGGGACCCCTGTTGTAAGGGATTCAAGTCGTTCAGAAAACACAGCTCTTATTTAAGCTGTAGAGACTTTTCTATTGTTGTAACAACATCAAGTTCTAAAGCAAGATTCTAGTATTTCAAAGAGAAGAAGAATCAAAAAAAAAAAAAAAAAAGGACTGAGAATATCAGGGAGGAAGGCATTCTGGACCAGAAAACCTGGGACAAACACCTGGATGGTCTTATAGGAGGGGAGGGCAGGAAGCAGACAGCGCCACCTCCAGCAGAAGGAATGTGTGAGAAAACAGTTAGCTAAGTAAGGGCAGGGCCACTGGGAGGCCCTTGAAAGCCAAAATCAGGACTCTAGGCTGTCAGGCAACAGGAAAACGTGGTGTATCACTAAGCAAGATGACAAAACGGGTTATCACAAAAGCTACCTAGAAAATAGGCCTCCAAATTAATTTTGATATGGAGGTGTATATAAATCAAAGGGTAAACCCTAATGAGCGGGCAGAGAATGAGGCCAAGTCCTGCCAAGGACCTAACTTTAGGTGTGTGATTTAGTCTCACCCTTCGGAGATAAATGCAATACATTCCATACGCGTCCACCGACAAATGCTGGCCCTGCGAGCTCCGCGGGGCTGGTGAAGCCAAGACCTCTGGCAGGAGGGACACACTGCATTGGCCCGCCGTGAATTTAGAACTGCTCCTAGGAGGTTCCCAATTCACCTGCTACCAAACCAAATGCCCGTGCGAAAGAACAGGAGCACGAACTGCAAAGTCTCCGCAGCTTGAGGGAGACACGTGTACACTCGGGCAGGAACGCACAGATTAGACTAACCCAAATCCCAAAGTGCAGACTTCCAAGGTGAGAAGCCAAGGGAACAACACTGCTTGGGGCTCACAACAGAGCGCTTGGCTGTGCAGAATGACGAGGTCCAAAAGGGACAGGAGAGATGGTTTCCAACGCCGCAGCACACCCCTCCTTCTCAATACTAGGGCCATTAGATGTGAATGAAAATATGAAGCCAGATAGATTTAATTCCATGGTGCCTTTGAAAATTAAATTCTCATAGTTATCAGTTAGTAACTTTAATCATCAAAAGGAATAGCCCAAGTAGAAAAGTTAAACGTTAGCAGATGATGACTTATGGAAATCTTGCACAGAAAAATTAATTACCTCCTCTCTTCCTTTTCCATAGAGTTCCTCTAGTTTTCTACCCAAGTGTCACTGAAGGGAAAGACGGTGGCTTGTAAGTGCAAAGGTAGAGATGTGAGAACTGGTTCTAGGGTTAATTCAGGGAGAGATGTATCATGTGGGCCTTAGTTTTATCATCTTCCAAATGGAGGTGGTGATTTTTTATAACTGCTGTGTGCAGTTCTACAGTTGAAAAAAAAGAATAAACTACCGATTCATGCTACAATAAGGATGAAACTTGAAAACATTACGCTAAGTGAAAGAAGCCAGAGACAAAGGGCCCCGTATGTATAGTATGATTCCATTTACGTGAAATATCCATAATAGGCAAATTCATAAAGACAGAAAGCCAATTAATGGTTGCCAGGGAGAGCGGGAGGGGAAGTTGAGGACTGTCACTGTTTAATGCGTATGGGTTTCCTTCTGGGGTGATGAAAAATTTCTGGAACTAGATGATGATGGTTGTACAACATTATGAAGGTATTTAATGTCACTGAACTGTATACTCTAAAATGGTTAAAATGGTAAATTTTATGATGTGTATATTTTACAATTAAAAAAGAGAGGGAATCGAAAATAACAGTCTGGCCATCTATTCTATACATAATAAATGTCTTATTAACAAAAGACACAAATGGATCAAGGTGATCACAATTGTGGCGAAACCACTGAGCTAAATTTTTTTATCTTCTTTTAGTGAGTACTGTCTTGGACAAAACTATCATGAACAGTTCCCTCCCCTTTCTCTCAGATGGCTACAAAGTTCATCTCATGCAGACACCTGCAGAGCCAGACTGGGAGGAGGACGGGAGCCAGGGAAGCTGTAGAGTGGTACAAAGGGTAATGCGAAAGCACCATGCCTACAGCCAAAAGCCTCAGGACGGGCTTAGGAGTATGGCCTCTGCCACTGTAGCTCAGAGAGCAAGGACTCCAAATGTGGCATCACAGGAAAAGGTTAACTGACTCATCCAACAAATATTTATTGACTATCTACTACAAACCAAGCTGCTGGCTAGATGATATAATTATAGCCATGAACTACAAGGTCACAGTCCCTTCTAGCAAGGAAATTACAATCTAGAGTGCAAGAGAGATAACTAAATTTACGTAAGGCCGAGTAGGCAACTGATGCAACAAAATATTAGCCAACACCCAAAGCCCACCTACTACTGGGCATCCTAACGAGTCAGAGCTCACGGGGATATGGCCCTGTCCTCACACCTGAGACAGGCCAAGGAGGAAGTCAAACTGAGGCTGTGAGGTGGAGCTCAACCTGGCGTGACGGGCACGGAGGACAAGCCCAGCTCCTAGAGGACCAGACTCCGACTTGCGTGACAACGCGTCCCTCTTCTCTTTGTGTACCAACTAGCCTGGTCTCTACACAAAGCTCAGCCCCTTGAGCTCTCTTGCGGCTCCCAAAACAACAGGGTCGGTGTCTACACTACGGGATCCACTGGGTGCTGGGAAGAGGGTTAACTGGCAAAGTATGCTAAAATGTGACCATTTTCTCCTGACCATTTGCCAGTCGTGCCTGATACTTACCCTTCAATCTAGAGTCAATCTAGTTTAGCTTCCAGAGAATGGTTCTCTCTGGTTGAACCTACATGGGATACTTTAAAAAAATATTGATTCCTGGGCCTCTCCCTAGACCAAATGACTCAGAACATCTGGGGTGGGCATGGCATCAACATGTTTGAAAAGCATCCCAGGAGAGTCTAATGCAGGGGCTGCCAGGATTGAGAACCACTCATCTAGGACAAGAAAGGAAGGGAGCTGGCTTTATCAGGTGTCTACTGTGGGCTGGGCACTGTGCAGCTCTTTACATACGGTGTCTATGGCTGTAGGTGCCCCTACCTCAACGTCTTGGAAGTGTTCTGGCCACGAGCATTACGGCCCCTAGGAGAGGCACTCAACCCTGGGAGGGACAGGAGATCAGGAATAGATACCCCAGTCTCCTTACCCCTCAGGTGGGATAGCTCTGAGGCATACTTTAAGCCTGGGGTAAGCAAACTAGTTAATATGTCAGGCTTTGTGGGCCATACAGTCCTTGTCTTACCACTCAAATCTGCCTTTGTGGTGCAGAAGCAGCCACGGACAATGCTGAATGAATGGGTGTGGCTGCATTCTAATAAAACTTGATTTAAAAAGACAGTGGGCCACACCCTGCTCTAAATCTGAACAGATTCCCAGAGGTCCTTAGCGGGAATGAGTCTCAGTTGCCCCGAGCAGTACCGTGTCAATAACATGCTATAGAGGCTTCATTCCCTTACCGTGCACTTCCCGGGATCACGGGCTATAAAAACTACTTACACTCAAATCCTCACCTCACAGCCTGCTCCTGGGGGCACCCAACCAAAGTCAGTATCTTGTTTTATTCTTATAACTGCCCTAGCAGTTGAATACTGTCATCTCCACTGTACAATGAAGAAATTGAAATTCAAGGACTACACAACTCCTAAGTGATAGAGTCCAGATTAGAAGTCTAAAGATCTCTCTACAGTACGACCAGAGTAAGGATGGATACAAACAAACAAACAAACAAACAAGCAAACACACACACACACACACACACACAAATACTTAAATATATAGTTTTAATTATGGTGGACAAAAGTACCACATATGGCAAATCATAAAGCAAAATTCATACAAAATTACAGATCTATGTGAAGGAAGGGGTTTCATAAGAAATAATACTATAAATAATAAGATTTGAGGGTTATGAAAAAATTACTTTCTCTTTTACGCTGTTTCTAATCTGGGGCAGAACTCTTTTCCCACCTATCAGTTAACTGACTGCAAGCCTGGTGCTATGCCTTCTCTGGCAAAATCTCCGGTCACACCTGGGAGCAAATGTGGCCATTCAAGGTAAAGCCCAAATATGTAATTTGGACCTTGAAGAGAAAGGAACTGGATTAAAATATCCTCTTATACATTTTAACATGCGGGGTGCGGTAGGGGCAGTAATTTCACAAAGTCCCCACAGATGCACTGGCAAAGTTCCCCCAGGGACCCCGGGAATTCCAGAGAACGGGTTGAGAACCCAGAGGCGGCCGTCAGAAGCCAATCTCTTTAGCTTACGCGGTCTTGCCCTCGCTGTCATGTTTGGTGGCGCTGGCCCCCTTCTTGCCCAGCAGCGAGGCCACCTTCTCTGCATCTCCATTCTCCACGGCCTGCAGCAGCCGGTCATCATTCTTGTTCCACTCGTTGGTCTGTGGAGCAAAAGGGAGACACAGAGCCAGTGAGCAATATAGCGGCCGCGGCCATGCAGCCGGCGGGACCTTGGTCCTCCCCACTCCCCAAGCCTCCCATCGCTCAGATCAGAACCTGCCCCCAAATGCACGACTTTAAAAATACCTTTCCCTTCACCATGGACACACCCAAAAAGACCAGTTTCCCAAAAGAAAACATCCACAACTCGATGAAAGAGCGGCCAGTCACCACACTCTGAAAGAAAAGCAACTTCTTTCAACTGAAATGGGGAAGATGAAGCAACTTAAAAAGACCAAGAGGCCAGTTTACACATTAGCTTATTTCTAGCTAAACCTGACAGCTGGCGCCGCAGAACACTGACCTTGGACCTGGTCAGCAGCTCACTGGGCTCCTGATGTTACAGGACCAACCAGCCACCAGCCCAAGGTTACCTGAGGATTTACACATGCGAGCCTCCATCTGCTTTGGTAGTTGCTGCTTCTGGCCTGTTTACTGGACTTGGAATTTTGAGTTGTATGCTGCTTTTAAGTAGCGGTCTAGGCCTCCGACTCAACAGAGTATCACCAGAAACTAAACTTCCTCCTGAGCAAACTATTCCACATCAAATAGCTCTGAGCAAAGTGTCCGCCACCACGGACCCTCAGCCCCAAGAGAACAATTCTGCAAACCGCAGTAACAGTAAAGCTTTCAGCTGCACAAAAACTAGTTTCTACTCTTAGACGGGAAAGAAGATAATATAAGAGCAAAAAGAGTCTTGAGTACTAAGAATTGTCCAACGTGAAAAGGCAGCAGTGAGCCATTGAAGATTTTAGAGCAGAGGAGACAATAAACTCGGTGATGGAAGAAGAGTCAATGGGAGGTATGTGAAGCATGGGGGGGGGTGTTCATCGAGGGGGAGGAGATCCTGGGAAACTTTGCAGGCCCAGCCTGCCCTCCAGACACATCCCCACCCCAGCCCTTGCTAAGCCTACTTTCTGGCCTCTCCAGCTGTGGACACCACCACCCTGAAAGAGAAACTTCTTCCCTCCCCAACGCTTTCTGTAGACAGGTCTCTAGGGCTGGCTGCTTCCCTGTGACACCAAAAATAAGAATCTCCAAGTAATTCATATTAAAGGCTTTGCCACGGACCACTTCCAGGAAGACACAAGGAGACTCTGGAGATTTAAAAGCTAACAAGAGGGACTCTTTTAAAGGACCGCAGTCTTCCACGGGCCAGAAGTGTGTCCACATCTCTCTGTACGCATGGAACTGGGAAACCCAACAGGACTGTGCCCTCTCATAGAGCAAGGGTGAGGCCACCAGATGTCCGCAGCACCCCTCCCACCCTAGCCTAGAGGCAGGGCTTTATGCCACAGGCCGGGGAGGAGTGCAACAGGTATAACCCAGGGTTCAAGTCAGGAATTTGCTTCTCTGAGAGGCTCAGGGCGGGGTGTCTTCCATTTCTCAGGACTCCCTCCTTCCCGCATGAAGGAGGAAGTCCTCCTTCTTCTTGCCATCACTGAGTGCAAGCACACAGCAAGCATGAGGTAGGTTTGAATGAAAATCACAAGTCTGTCCTCTAGGCTGCGTGAAGTCCAGAACTTTAGATGGACACCTACATGCTATGGATCTGAAGTCACCTGGAAAAAAAACAGCCCTCTGCCTCAGTTTCCCAAAGCTTTGAACTGGATGACCACTGTGATTCCTCTAAAGCTTAAAAGGTTTAATCTATAAAATGTCCCACACCAAACAGTGCTAGGAATTATTCGAGAACAGTACTGTCTGTGATAATGGAAATGTTCTATATCTGCACTGTCCAAAACTGTAGCCACTCGGCCAGTGAGTCTCAACCAGGGGTGACTCTGCCCCTCAAGGGACATTTAGCAATCTCTACAGACAGTTTCGACTGTCATGACTAGAGAATGCTCCTGGCATCCAGTAGGTAGAGCCTGGGGTGCTGCTGCTAAACACCCTACAATGCATGGGATGGCTCCCTCCCCCAACCAAGAATTATCCGGCCCCAAACGCCAGTCTCGAATTAGCCACACGTGGCTGTTGAGGCGTGGAAATGTGGCCAATGCGACTGAGGAACTGGATTTTTAATTTTAATTTTAAACTTCAAGTGCCAGTAGCTAGGGGCTACCATATAGAACAGCACAGCTTCACACGAAGGCTCTCTAAATACTGTTTAACAAAGAAAGAGTGTGTCTGGGCCAAATCATCCCCAATTCTCCTACAACAATCAATTTACTCACAAAGAAGACATTAGGTTTTCTCTTCAATTACAAATCGGGCTTCCTATTGAAGGGGGAGAAACAAACATACTGCCCAAGGCACAAGCGTTTGTTAGTGGAATAGCAAGCTTTACTTAACAACAAAACGTAGCAAACACCAAGAAACAGGTCAGCTTATTTCCCCCCATTGCATTTTACTAGCCACGACAAAACGAAAAAAGTTTACTGAAGCACATTTCGGACCAGTTACTCCTACCTACATTATCCCAAACGCAGCATCATTATTAGTGTTGTCTTTTAAAATCCTTCCCTAATTTAAACTGACCAAATTAAAACTGGATTGGGCAGATCAAAAGGATATTAAATCTCAGAGGACTGACTGAAAGTACCTAAGCAAAGAAAGGCCACATGAAAGGATTTTCCTTCTCAGTGCCGCTAAGGCCCTCAACTCGGGCAGAGAAAAATCTGATTGCAGGGGCTCTCTAAAATTAGTTACACGTGGATCTGTTACCGGACACAAGTTCGTGTGCCCAGCAAACCAAAATGTCGGGAGTTTGGAGCAGAGAAAGGTTTATTGCAGGGCCATGCAAGGAGAAAGGGTGGCTCGTGCCCCCCAAAACCCCGGACAGCAAAGCATTTTTAAAGGCGGGGTGGGGTGGGGGGTGGCGTCCCAGGGTATGTGATCAGCTCGGGCACAATTCTCTGATTGGACGATGGGAGGCTTAGGCACCAGAAGGTCTGGGGGGGCTATGTGCTCAAGATCATCCAGTAGTTCTTCCATTTGGTGGTGGTTTCTTAGCATCTGAAAAGCCCAGGCAATGTGTAGGAGATACCATTATCTGAGTACTTCAGAGAGGAGCTACAGCAGAGGATACGGGAGAGGGGTCTGTCGCGGGGAGGGTCCAGGGTCCCCGCTCGGCTACAAAGGTGCCAGAAGGGTGGTTTCGCAGGACAGGGCATGGAAGCCTTGAGCTCCCACACGCATGCGCACACACACCCCATACCTTGCCCTATGCGTTTCTTCCATTTGGCTGCTCCTGAATGGTATCCTTTATAATAAACTGACAATAGTAAGGGAAGTGCCCACCTGAGTTCTGTGAGCTGTTCAAGCAAATCATCAAACCTGAGAAGGGCGGGACTTCCCTGGTGGTGCAATGGCTAAGACTCTGCGCTCCCAATTCAGGGGCCCCAGGTTCGATCCCCGGTCCGGGAACTAGATCCCACATGCCGCAACTAAAGAGTCTGCATGCCTCAACTAAGGAGCCAGCGAGCCTGCCTGCCTGCCACAACTAAGACCAGGTGCAACGAAATAAATAAATATTTTAAACAAACAAACAAAAAACCTGAGGAGGGGGGTTGTGGGACCCTTGGACCTTATAGCTGGCCAGTGAGAAGCATGGTTGGCCCAGGACCTGAAACTGGCATCTGAAGTGGGAGCACTCTTGTGGGACTGAGACCTTAACCTGCGGGGTCAGACGCTAACTCCAGGGCGTTAGGGTCAGAGCTGAAGTGCATCGCTGGACACCCACTTTGTCAGGGAAGTTGAAGAGCTGGGTGTTGGTATGACAGAACCCTCCACCCCGGCCCGCATCCGGGGCTGTAAGCAGACAGGTTAGGGGGTCCCCGGAGAAAGAGAACCAGGAATGGCTCTCCTGACATAAGAGAAGCCATTCTGGCCTAAGCCATTTTGTGATCTAAGCCTGGCCATAATGCTTGCCCTTGAACAGGTCTCAGTGATTAATGATCCCAAGGGAACAAAGGAATTCGGAAACAGAGAAAAGGCAGCCAAACAATAGTGCAGCGATAAAGCAGAGTCCTAGTTCCTCCTCAAGCGACAGACATAATAATATATCTCTGAGTTCTTTAGGAACTAAGGCCCCCACCCAGGAGGAGGATGGAATGGTGAGGTTGACCCTCCTGACTTCAATCAACTAAAGCTTGGACTAGTTGACCTGTGCCCCAGTTCCATGCTGAATTCTCCTCTGCTCAAGCCCCCTCATGAATATGCATATATCCTTAGCATAAAACTTCCCCCACTTTGCTGTTCTGGGGGAGATGCTGCTTTGGGAGAGATCCCCGGGGTTCTCCTTACTGGCTGCAAGTAATGAATCCTTCCTCTTCCTGATCTTCGGCTTGGCTGTGTCTATTGGCTCGACATCCACCAAGAGGTGGATCCGGTTTTCGGGTAACAGTGTCAGAAGTAGATCACAGGATAGATGAAGTGTGAAATCTTGCCATAACATTCCAAAGTAATTCACTCATACTCTGGAATCAAGGAAGGCTTCCGGAGACCACCAGCACATCAATAAACCCCCTCCCCCTGCTGGCACTCCCTCCACAGGGCAGGCTCAGCTCTGCCTCCACGCTGGGCTCCTGGTTCCCTTAGAACAGTGTTTTTAACCTCTTAGTGGATTAATCCAACATCAAAAATAAAGTAGAAAAAAATTTTTAAACATCAGATGCATAATATTTAATAAGGTTAAACGTTCTATGAAACTTCTAAGTGTGTAGTGGGAGGTGATATAAAATATATTTCTTACTGGGGAATCACAATAAAAAACGATGGATGCCACTGCTTCAGAAGGCAGTCATCCCATCCGCCTCTGGAAAGGCTGCCTTCTAAAGCCCAATGGACCCTGCAGGCTCTTTAAGCCTTTCCAGGTGACCTCTCTGGGCTTCTCGCCGCTGTCAGTCCCCGAGGGCCCGCCCACTCACCTCCACTGAAGCCCACAGTCTAGACTTGATGAAATATCGCGTCAGGGCTTTTGTGCGCCAGCTCAGCGGGTGCTAGTTTTGTCTCCTGGTCTCCAGCTCCCTCAAGGCACTGACAACAGCCTTTATTCCTTAGCCCCGGGGTGCCTAGTAAATGCTCAGTGTCTGATTTTAGTAGGAGTTTCTTCCTCTTGATCAGCTTCAACCTCTGACTTGGCAAATATTTCTTTCTTCATTTCTGAAACTCTTTCATCCTTTTGCAAACAACTGTTTAATGATGTTTCAGATTTTATTTTTAAACAAGCTAAACAAATCCAGCTCCCTCAGCTTTTCTACTCCATTAACTCTTCTAAGGCCACTTTTCCGAGATTTTAATCCTAGGTACATTTTCTCCAAATCTCTTCCCAACCAAGGATCCACGCCCCATCAATCCATCAGAGTGAACCCAGTGTCCCCCAGTCAGGGGAACCGCATGTGAACTAGTTAAATATAGACTCCCAGGTCCCATCCTGGAGAGATTCTGGTCCCAGCGATCTGGGGAGTAGGGTGGGCAGAGGGCCCTGGACTGACCCAGGTTCAATGACTGCTCTGATTCGGATTGCAGGTTTGGGGACAATGGGAACCTAAAGCTAAGCAGAGAATTTACTTGAAAGAATTTTCTTCCCCCACAAGGAGTCATTAAGGACAGGGATGGGAGAAGAGAATTCTTCTTCACTTTTTCCTTACGGAACTAGGTATTTTGTTTCCTACGAAAGCTTAATAAATATTAGGCTTTCTCTAGGAGTTGCATGTGCAACCTGTGTATAAGACATGTATGAAATGTCAATGAAAGCATTGTTCATAATAGGCAAAAATGACAAACCATCACACATCCAATAACAGAACACGGATGAATAAATTACAATATAATCAAACAACGGAATATCACACAGCAGTGAAAATGAACACAACTGCATGCAAGAACACGGATGAATATTTAAAACAATATTGGTGAAAGTAGCAAGACACAAAAGAACACAACAGTACAACTGCACGTATATAAAGATGAAAACGGAGAAAATGGATCCATATTGTTTAGGGATGCATATGTAGATGATAAAACCATAAAGAAAAGAACAAGGATATTGGCTGGGGGTGTGTGTGTGTGGCATCTGGTCTGGAAGGGACACCTGGGCGCAGTCTAGAGTCCGGCTCAATTTCCTGACCTGGTTGGTGCCTCTACAGATGTTCGCTTGTTAAAGTCTACGTTCTTGTTTTGTGCACTCTTCGCTATACGTGATTTATTTCACACACACACGCACACGCACAGAATTTAGAAAGAAGTCTTGTGGTTCATTTTCTGGTCAAATCATCACCAGACCAAGTGCCTTTGGACAGTCTGCATTCTCACTTGCTGTCTCCTCGTCTCTAAAATAAAGGCGGCCTGCTGCCAGAATGTGGCTCTTCGGAGGCCTCACAAATCCCCTGGAGAAGCTGATTAACGTATGGACTTTTCTCAGAATAATGCACAAACACACAAACGTTTGCATACAAAAGAGGGTTCTCTGGGGATTTCCCTGGTGGTCCAGTGGTCAGAACTGGGTGCTTCTACTGCAGGGGGCCCGGGTTCGATCCCTGGTCGGGAAACCGCGATCCCGCAAGCCTTGCACCTCGGCCAAAAGTAAGAAAAAAAAGATTATTCAAAGAGCGTTCTCCAGCAGCGTAAACCCCTACCCCTAGGCCCATCTGTAAGCCTAAATTAAGAATGCCTGGCATAGAGAAAGAAAGAGCCTTCAGATTTTAAGTGCTGCCGAGTTGAAGTTCCAGCACCACCACCTCGCATTTAGGTGGTCTGGAGTAGGTCATCCACATTTAAGTCTCTAGTTCCTTATCTGTAAAATGGGAGAAACCTACCTACTTGCACATTAGCCTGGGAATTAAATGGAATGTACATAAAGGGCCTGCCACACATTAGGCACCAAAAAAATGGTGATTATGGTTAGGCTTAAATTAGATGATCTGCACGGTTCCCTTTCTGGTTTATGCTCTGAGTCTCCCAAAATGTACAAATTAGGACGGATGGCCCACTACCCTTTCAGAGGCGGATAACGCCTTAAATTTGCAAGTTCTCTACTATGCTTCTTAAGAATCACATTTTAAAGGGCTCTAGAGACAACACTCACAGACATGAAATTAACTATTTTAGTGACTATGGCTCACTTCTCCAGGAGACTGTTTAAACAGACACTGTTTCAACAGAGCACATTGGGCCCCACTTGCAAGTTCAGGAAGCCATATGTTACGCTCTGGAGACATGTGTAATGTGTCAGCTGTGAAGGGCAGCATGTGGGAAAGGCAGACCTTACCTTCCATGTGGGCTCCAAACATTCCTGCTAATATATCACAAATGGGATTTTCAATGGCTGGTCGGTAAGTGTCCTATTCGTCAAATCATTTCCAAATGACACTCTTACTTAAGAGCTTTTCCTTGAAGTTTGGCCCTTTTGAAAGACTTGCCTGCCTCCTGCAAGGGTTGCAGAGACCCTGTCAACCACACGATGAACGCTGGGGCTTTGGCAACTGGCGACGTCTGCCCTTGGCCAGACGTGGCATCACCTTCTTTTCTCTTGGTTTAATCACTGGGAACTGAAAAACCAGTGGAAACTCAGTGGTCGCAGACGTCTGGCTAGTGGGCAGGTTTGAGTTTTGGAATACACCAACCCAACCAAAAGAATCCAGAGGCACAGAGCGATCCAGGAAGAGAAAGTTTCTTTGACTTCCTTTAGGAAAAATGCTAAAAACCCTAAGGATCAAAAATTCACGGAGCTCCTGCTGGACAGAGGTTGAGCGGCCATCCGGAGGAGTCTATTTGAGAGATTATCTTTGGCAAGACTGCCTTTCTCGCTCTAGTTTACGGAGAGTAGACTGTTTTGCCAAAATAATCAGTTCGGCTAAAATGAACATTAGACAAAGTAGACAGTGTTTTCACCACGGGGAAGGTTTCAGATTCACACCATCCAGGAAAAAAAAAAAAAAGAACACACACCTCCTATTTTAAGACAGAGGACAAGAAACTGGCAAGCTTGGGGCCAGATGATACTTTCCCCTGTTAACTGCACCAGCCAGCGTTTATTAGATATCTACCTACTAGGTACAAAGTAACATCTGAAATTCTATAGAGGTTAACATTCACGTATTTGTTCTTTCATTCATTCAAACTCAGTGCCTTTTACATGATTGGCATAGTCTTTACTGAATTTTCTATATAGTTGAGACAAAACATAGCAACATGAGAAATATGCCAACAATACAAGACTCAGAGTGGTAAAAGGAGTGAAATGGGGAATCAGTCCAATGAAAGGGAGGGACGACTTTCAGCTGGGCAGGAAGGGAAGGCTTTTTGACTGGATGATGAACTAGATCTTGCAATGAGTAATATTTAGGTTAATGGAAAGAAGACACAACAATTGAAAACTGCAAGATGTATTTAGAAAGGAGTGTAAATAGTGAGCTGATCCACGCGAGGCCTTCCAAGACTGTCCTCTTCGGCATCCATGGAACACCCAGGAAATTACCAATAGACAAGGACTTAAAAATCTGACCACTGTCCTGTCTTTAACAAGCCCAGCAGCTTCATATAATGTCAGTTACTTCAGACCAAAAGGTAAGTTCCTCTAAAATGAGTTTCCCTCTCCCCGCATTTTTATGTCAGTTTATTCACACATGCAGGTTCCAGTGTCTCTGTGAATCACCCTGAAACCTGCCAGCGTCCCTTCAACAGACTGTGTTATGTGATCCCACATAAATGCTGAATGCTGCGTCACGGACCTAACACATAATTATCTACACCTCCACCCAGAAACAGGCTAGTCCCTCTGCCAGACGCACTTCACACAACCGCCCTACTCACTGCTAGTCACCTGGACCGGTCACTTCCCCGGCTAGGCTCTCCCGTGCTCCTCTTCCACGGCGTTTGGCACAGCTATAATTACACGGTATTCCTCAAGTACCGGCCAGTCAACCTCTCACTGGACTGGGGTCTCCAGGGCACGGCCAATGGCCAGCATCTATCTTGTTCATCATAAAGCCGTGGCCCCTGGCCCACCGCCTGCCAGATGGTAGGGGCTCAACTCAGAGCTGTTCCTCCAACAGCTTTGTTCTCCTTCCTTCTACCTCGGGAGCCAGTACTGATTAATCTCCATTGATGCCTTTGTCTCAGTCCACAAATGCATGTAAAGGCTCCATAATCCTACCAAATTCCTTCCTTTGACTATGCTAACCAGCTTAAAACATTATTCTATACTTAAAACCATGTCACATCAGGTAAAAACAGTCTCAAGGGAACAGAGATAAATCTGGGAATAGGTCAAACCAACTTTACCCTTCAGGGAGAAAAATGTTTCCATCCAATTCAGTTGGGCTCAAGTATTTGTTTATTTTACATACATACAACAAACAGGGGAGTATGTGTGTATATACACATACACACACACATACATATACGCACACACAGTACCATGGCAAGTCCTAGGGATAAAAAGATGGATACGAAGTAATGTGGACACTGAAGAAGTTCATGTACTTCTGAGGACAGAAACACACCCAATAACTACTTACATCATCATCTGTCAGTGCTCAGCCAGTGTTGAGAACTGAGTGCTACCGAAGCCCAGGGAGGATGCTATTACACCCAAAAGCAGCTAAAATCGCATAGTTCTAGGAACTGTACTACAGTTCCTACTTAATATTACATAATTGTAATTACATTAATATTACAAAAATGTAACCCCATAAATATATAAATACAATTTCATATTAACAAAAACCCTATGAAGCAGGTACCATCGTGAGTTCATTTGACAGATGAGAAAACAGGCACCGAGAGGTTAAGAAGCATGAAAAGCTACTCTTGGTTCTCTCAAGAGAAGAAAGGTAAAGCAGCTCACTTTAAAGAAAATGAAGACACTTTTTAGGATGAGCAACACTGAAGCGTATTTACAGACTGAGGCAAGCAAGGGGGTCAGTGGAGAAAGGAGGAGTGCAAAACATAAGGAGTGGGGGAAGGAAGTGAGGATTCAGCCCAGGCAGAAGGCTGATCTCTGTGAGTGAGAGACTAATTAACTCATGTTACAGCTCAGAGACAGAAAGCAGGAAGAGGAGGGCAAGCAGAGACTCCGTGGTAGAGAGGACGTCAGTTTGTGTTTTATAGCTTCTGTTTTCTCGGGGAGACAGGAGGTAAAGTAGGCAGGGTCAGGGGTGGGCTAAGGAGCTCGAGAAATGTTCCCAGTAGCTCCTGGGGGAAATGAGAAAGGAATCCCACTTGGAATGAGTAAAGGGGTTTGCAAGCAGCCCTGAAGGTCCAGCTGAGAGCAGGAATTATAACTCCATAAAGAAACCACTTAGTGGTGGTGTGGGATTTTTCACTAGAAGCATTAGGTAGGACGGGAGCAAGGCGTGGGTAGCTTGATCCATGCCTGGAGACTGGGAAGACAGATAAAGCAGAGATTCCAGGGTCAAGAGGACAGGAGGTACCAGGGAACAGGTATTTGAAACGACTATGGGATCAGGGCAGAGAAGGGTAAGGTCTGCAGAGGTAGGTGGTCAGATGGGTCATTTAGACGAAGGTTAGAATTCCCGTGATGATAGCAGAAAGGAAAAGTAGGAGCTAAATTCCTAGACAAAGAGCCCCCAAAAGATGATGAAGAAAGCGAGATGAGGGTGGCCCGGCATAACCAAAAAGAGTGATTGTCAACAGAGAAAGGAGTGATGAGGTTGCAGAGCAAATGGCACAAGCCTTAATATAGAAATGGCTTCCTGTGACTTAACTTGAGTTTCTACTAGGTACCAGTCCCTTCCGGGTGCCCTCAAGAATTGACTTCATTTCAGTCTAAGCACCTGTACTGGCTTGAATAGTATCACTATAAAAGTCACGTCCCCCCGCCCACAAACCCCAGAATGTGACCTTATTTTGAAAGAGGGTTTTTGCACATGTAATCAAGTTAAGAGCAGGTCATTCTGGATTAGGGTAGGCTCCAAGCCCAATGACTGGTGTCCCTGCAAGGAGAGATGAAGACATAGAGGAAACAGAAAGAAGGCCACGTGATGACAGAGGCAGAGACTAGAGTTACGCTGCCATTAACCAAGGAATGCTGGCAACCACCAGAAGCTAGAAGAGGTAAGGAAGGATTCTTCCTTAGAGCCTTTGGAGGGAATATGGCCCTGTCAACGCCTTGATTTGGGGCTTCTAGCCTCCAGATCTGTGAGAGAACAGATTTCTGTTGTTTTAAGCCAATTGGTTTATGGTATTTACTATGGCAGCTCTAGGAAATTAATATACCATCCAGTGAGGTACTTATTATTATCCTCATTTTACTGATGAGGAAACTGAAGATCAGAAAAATATAAGTATCTTGGCCAAAGTTACAAGGTCAGAAAGTAAAAGGATCAGGATTGAAACCCCAGACCTTTGTACCTTTTCCACTGTACAGTCCTGCCCCTCACGTATGTTCACTGCACTGGGGAAGACCAGGTAGAACACAGATGGTGGGCCATGTGAGGCAGAGGGACACACCTCAGTCTGGTGGTACTAAGATTGGAAACTCTAAGCTCTAAATCCTTTTTAAAAGCAGGAACCCCACTAAAGCAAACTCAATATGATACATGAACTTCACGGTTATACAAAAGCATTTAAAGTATGGTTATTTATAAGCATATTCACAGTAAGGTCTCTTTGAGTAGTAAGCTCATATATATATTTATTTATGAATCATATGTAAATGAGACTTGATTTACTCAAAGAATGTTCATTACTTAAAGGGAGATACATGTGTAACAATGAATATCTTAAGGCCTGAGCAAGGCTTTCCTTGCACACAGACAGGACACCTCTGGACATGTCTGGCTATAATCCAAGCACACGCCACGTGCCAAGTATTTCTGGCATGCATCTGAGCATAATAGGCAGCCACAGCCCCTGAGCTTTGCTCTTTACCCAAGGGGCACAATATAGATTTCACATGAAGTATCCAGACGAAATGATTTCATCCATAAGGTCTTAAGCCAAATGCGTGAGTGCACTTTAAGTGCCTAAATGGTCAGAGAAGAGGATGTGGGGGGCGGATCCCTTGCCCTGCTCACGCCCAGGCATCATGCCCTTTATAGATGTTAAATGATGACCGCGGGACAAAACGATAGCTAAAGAAATCCACGAGAAGAGGAAACACTCCTTGAAGTTACAAATTCTATGAGCGTTCTCTGCTCTGTATTTCCTGCTCCCCCTGCCCACTCCCTGCACTGGTACCCCACCCCATACTCTTCCATCTGGAACCAGTCAGTTCAGCAGGTGAAAGCTGGGATCTTCAATGGGGTAGATGTCGACCCAGAACCAGGATATCTCCATTGCCAAGGCCTTGTTTTCTTGTTTGGGGACTAAGAATATTTAAGAACCCCAAGTTTAGGGTAGGAGACCAAGGCAGCTCCCCCTACTTAGTGTCCCCTAACCATGTGCAAGTCACAGGTGACTACAGTGAGTCGAATAATGCCCCCCATTCATATCCACCTAGAACCTCAGAATGTGACCTTAATTGAAAATAGAATTTTGAGATAAAAATGGGCCCAAAATCCAATGATTGGTTTCCTTATAAGAAGTGAGGACAGAGACATGGGGAAGAAAGCCATGTGAAGATGGTGGCAGAGATTAAAGTGATGTGTCTACAAGCCAAGGAGTACCAGCAGTCAGCAGAAGGTAGGAGACAGGCATGGGGCATTTTCTCCATCAGGACCCCCAGAAGGAACCAATCCTGCCTGGGCCTCGATTGTGGACTTCTGGCCTCCTGGACTATAAGAGAATCAATTTCTGTTTTAAGCCATCCAGTCTGTGGTAGCCCTAGGAATCTAAGACAGTGACCCATGGAAAGAGGGTTGCTTAACCAGCACAAAATGGCCCACACAGGACTCCATCCCCGCTGACTGCGGGTCAACAGAAACCTTCTGGGGGACCCACAGATGACACTGATTCAGTTCCTGTTTGTTCACAGCCAGCAGGGTACAGACACAGAAATGGGGAACCTGCAGTAAGGTGGCTGTACCTAGCGTCTATCTCAAGGCTGGTGGAACGGCCAAATTTTAAAAAATCGATTTCTCTAAGTTTTTCAAAATTTTTAGAAGGAAAAACTTTTTATGATTAAAAAAATAATAATGTACCTGTTTATACCCCATGTCTTTCAAAAAGCATGGTTAAATGGCTACATAACAGAATCACCTAAGTCTCTTGGAAAAAATATGAGTGTTAACTTTTAAAAATTCTCTACGTGATTCTATTGTGAGCCAGAACTATTCTTCCCTGGGCAACAATGAAGATGACACATTAGCCTGATATTAACCGCATTTGTCTCTGTTAAAATGCTGAACTAGTCGAGAGGGTGAATCTCAACATTCCCTACCTTTCCGCACATAAAGGTGGCATAAGTCCCAACAGGCAACCGAGATGCCCCACAGAGAGAAAAGGACCTTAACCAAACTCACTGCACCCTCCTTCCGACGGGTCCCTTGTCCTGATGCCCGTGCCTTGGTTAGTGGTAAGTTCATCTGAGATATTGTGATTAAAAAAATATATATATATCTGATCTCCGTCCCCATTTCCAGCACAGAGCTCCTAAAAAAAAAAAGTGTCTTTTGTTATATTAATGAGGTGACTTTTGGACCACAACTAAGGATGGGGGCTGGTTGCCAGGAGAAACAATCATGTGATTAGAGGGTTGGAACTTTCAGTTCTGCGCCCCTAGCCTCAGGGAAGGGGAGAGGGGCTGCAGTTTAATCAGCTGCCAATGGCAAATGATTTCATCAGTCATGCCTAGGTAAGGAAGCCTCCATAAAAACCCAAAGGACAGGGTTTAGAGAGCTTCCGGGTTAGTGAATACCTGGAGGTGCAGAGAGGGCATGGGAGCTCCGTGCCTGTTCCCCATACCTCTCGCCCTGTGCGTCTCTTCCATCTGGCTGATTCTGAGTCATCTCCTTCTATAAATAAACCAGAGATCTAGTAAATGGAATGTTTCTTCGAGTTCAATGAGCCGCTCTAGTAAATTCATCAAACCCAAAGAGGCAGTTCTGGGAACCTCTGATTTATAGCCGGACAGTCAAAGGTACAGGTGAAGACCTGGACTTGCGATTGGCATCTAAAGTGGGGGCAGTCTTGTGGGACTGAGTCCCTAACCTGTGTAATCTGATGTTGTCTCCAGGTAGACAGTGTCAGAATCGGGTTGAAGAGTACGACACCCAGCTGATGTCAGTGAATTGCTTGAAGGTGTGTGGAAAACCCCACCTACTGTAATTGGTACTAGAATCATATTGTCAGTCAAGCCAAAGACCCTGGCTCTTCTCTCCCTCCACCTCCCCAGCCAGTTACTCACCAACAACTGTTGACAACTGCTTCTCTGGTTTCGCTTGCGTTGACTTGTTTTCCATCCTACAGCCAATGCCTTTAACTAATCCAGTTCAGTTCCACAAACACATGCTTTTGTCAGGCATCACTCTAGACACTTCAGATGGGGCCCTCCTCTTTGGGCACACCGACAGGTACAGATACTTGGAGAACCAGGGAAGAGGTTCTGACACGGATCACTGTTTACCTGGGACGTTTCAACAGCCTCTTAACTGGCCTTTCTACCTCTGGTCCCGCACCCTCCACCCACCTCCACCCCAGCCCTCCTTCTTCCCATGCCAACTTCCCTGGGGGTTAAATGTTCTTGCCTTCTGCTCTGGCTCACTTTCATATACAAAAATCACCCATGGCTGTCTATGGCCAACAAGAGACCCAATACTCTTTAGCGCCCCTCCACACACACATACAATGGAAGGCTTCTCTTAATCCAGTTTCAAACCTTCAGTTCCACTCTGCCCACCTCTCCCTCTGGCCCCCGCCATGGCCCTACACAAACGCTCCACTTGAGCCAAGCTCGTGGGCTCCAGAATCCAACTTATTCTTTCCCCTTCTATGTGAAAACTACTCAAGTAATTTCTCCTCTCTCATTTCTATCTTGCCATCTCTCTCTGCCGAGGAGGCATAAAGCTGCTCCCTGCCTTCTGTTTTAACGAAGTTTTACACTAGCCTTTGAAGTATATGGTTTTCCCATTTCATGTCTCACAGAGAGAAGATAGGGTGCAGGGCTAAGAGCTTGGATTCTGGGCTCCTGGATCCAAGCCCTGACTCTACCACTTACTAGCTGTGTACCCTGGAGAAGTCATTTAACTCCCTATGCCTCAGTTTTCTTATTTGTAAAATGGAAGATAACAGCACATTTAAAAATATTTGACTCCCCAAACAGATTGTACTTGATGGCAGAAAATTTCGTATTCTTCCACAGTCCCCCTGCCCCTGTTAGTTATCTGAATATTTTTTAATGAATCAATACATTAAAATAAACCTTCTCCAGTTTGGAGGAAACATTCCAGGGCCCCACCTCACCACTACCACTCCAAATTTCTATCTATGCTGCAACTGGCTTTGGAAGCCTCAAGAACCAGAAGGTGACTTAAATAATCAAAACACTACACACACATAAGCGCACTGTCTAATGTTATCAGAGGTTAATTTTAAATAGTCTGGATATTTCAATGTATTTTAGGCAAGAGATACCACTGACTTATTTACAACAAAATTCTTGTAGTTCTCAAGAAAGGGCATAGATGTTATAGCTTTTCTACACTCCGATAATAGCCAACCCAAAATAAACTCCAATATCCACCCACAGGGGAAAAATCTTGTTCCAAGAAATTATTTCTGCCTGACGTCTGAAGGCAGAGGGCAGCGGTTTTTAAGAACACAAGACGAGGGGCCATGACGTTTATCATCGGTCTGATCTGTCTGAGGCTTCCCATGAGCATGTGTACAGATGGCCCTCCTGCACCACTGTCTCCCCGGTCCCCCAAGACAAAGGGCCCCCGAGGAGAGCCCAAGAAGACCGAAGCCCGTAACTGCACATTTCCTAATAAGCGCGACGGACAAGCCAAAACCAAGGACACTGACAGATACAAAGAACTTTGGAAAACTCATCAAAGTTCCCATATGTAAAGCCTCATTCATTATCCTTTTAGAGCCCAGAAGGGATTCCCAGAAAAACGTCTCGTCTTCGAATTTTATGATTCAGCTAGATGCCGAGTGCCAAAAAAACACAGACAAAAGGCACCAAAAGAGGGAAAATTCTAGTCAAGCAATGCTGGAACTCTGATGTGTGGTCTTGGGCTATGGGTTTTGACCTTCATCTAATATAGATGTCAGGAATCTGCAGTTTGGACATACACACTGGAAATGAATGAGTCTATTGGTAAAACAATGAAATAAAAATAGACAACGCAGATGCTTTTGAAATTCTGAAACTCCATTTTCCAGGGCACGTTACACACAACTTATTGTCACTCACAGTCCATTTCTACTGAAAGTTGCTGGGTGTACATCTAGTGGTGGCCCACAGACTGTGAAGTTCAAGGACAGGGGCTCTGGCTTTCACATCTGTATCTCAGGCACCTCGCACCAGCGCTGACACGTGGCCAGTGATGAATACATGTTCATCAAGTGAATGAATGTTTGCCCGAGTGAAAGACTCCAGCAGAGCACTGGGCTTTTTAAAAGATAGTGTTGCTACTAAAATCACTGAGGAAGTAGCCAGCCCTCACTATTCTCCTAAGGTAGCCTTCCCTCTTCACTGCAGCTCTTTAAAAGTTATTATCTTGACATTTTCATCTTGACACCTCCCTAGACTCCTGGCCATCAACGGACTCCCTTCTACCTATTCTAACAAATCCAAACTCTTCTCTCTATCAGATCCCCAATCTCATGGGCACTTACTGAAACGCAGTATAATACAGTGCTTTAGAGCATGGACCCAGAAGCCAGACAGCCTGGGGTCACAGCCCAGTTCCAGCCCCGTGGCCCTGGGCAAGTTCCTTAACTCCTGTGTGCCTCAGCTGTAAAGTAAGAGATAGTACGAGTCGCTTCTACCATAGAGTAGCTGTGAGAATTAAACGAATCAAATATCTGCAAGACATTTAGAACGCGGTCTGGCGTACAGTAAGCGTTCGGCATGCGTTTGCTAACATGGTTATTATTCACGCTCCTAAGGGAATGCCCTTTGTTATTTTGAACAGTGGTTCTCGTCCTCTGGGATTACTGGCTCATGTCCACGTTCACAATACACTCCCATGGCCAATCCCAGATTGACTGATGGCTACAGCACATACGAGACTGTCTACAAGTCCCGAAGCTCCAGCTGCAACTCTCAGCTAAGCTACTAAAGTGGTTGGGACCTCGGGAAAATTCAACAATGTCTTAAATATCTTGACCAACTTATCAGTGCCCCATTAAAATGAGCTGCAGAATATAAGATTAAGAGAAAACTTGTATCTGCCCAGGAAACCATGGAGAGATGACAGCTACAAGCCAGAAACTTCAGGGAATTTCTTATAGTTTTGGGTCAGATGGGACAAGTTTGAAGAACGGCCAGTCGGACCAATGATGACAGCTGCCCTCTTGCCTGTCAGGAAGATGCCGGGAAGAGACTCCAACAAACTCCATTCATGATGCCGAATTCAGAGGGATAAAGGGAGGTGGGGAGGGTGACCCCTCCGTGTTACCACAAAGTGCACCACATGACAACAGGACGCTGAAAAACATGGGAGGCCGACAGTGCAGGCATGTGTGGCTAGCCCAGAAAGGGGCGCTGCCCCAGTGAATTCCAGGCTGCCCCCGACACTGAACTCTAACACAGACAAGAGTTTCTTGCTACAATCACCTCAGAGTCACACACTCCTCAGGCTGCTAGGCTTCTGAAATGGCCAAGAACAGAATGACAACCATAGACCTCCTTCTACTTGTTTTTTGGATTGAAATATTTGAGCGGGAATCTTATCCTATCTGATAGAACCCATCTCTTCCCTCAATTCTGGATGAGCACAGCCGTCCTTCTATAGATATTAGCTGCCGGCACAGCACAGGTCCTAAGAACAGCTCCAGCAAGTCCAAAAGAGGCGAATTTCTTTGAGGAATCAGAGCACATTCGTTCCCGTGACACAGAATTACTCTTTAAGAAACCAGAGAGGTTTTCTAATATGTGCTTTTTCAACTAGATTCAGGAGAAAAATATGTCTAAGAAACTGCTCCACAGAACAATCTGGAATCAAAGACGACTACGTGAAGATGCCATATTTAAGACGTGTTGGAAACAGTGAACAGCAGACGGAGGAATCTAGGAAAGTTGGAGCTAAAGTAAGAGACAAGTTTAACTCAAAGGAAAAGAAAAAAGACAATACAAAGGAAAGGAAAAAAGGATCCAGGCAATATATGATGTAGAAATCTGAGCAAAGTTAAGAAATAAAAGAATTAATAAAAGAAAACTACCTTGAGCTAAAGAAAAGCTTGCCTATAAAATGAAATGACTCTCCAAGTTGTGGCTAGGATTAGAGAGAGGGGAGCGGGGGGAAAGAGACCAGTATCTTGAGACATATTCTGTCGACATCTTTTTAAATTTGAAGGATAAAGAAAAAAATGCTACTGGTATCCAGGTAGAAAACAGGTTATTTTCAAAGGCTCCCCAAATCAGGCTGGCTCAGATTTCTCCAAAACACTAAACACCAGGAGGCAGCGGCCCACCACCAAGAGTTCTGAGAGGAACCGAGCATCCCGTGGCAGTTTTATCTGACAAAACTGTCCTTCAGGTGCGCGGAAAACAGAAACTCATTCTCAGACACCTACAGCATGAGTATGCCCTTACCTAAACGCTCGCTGAAAGTTTTCAAAGCCATGGTCCCCTTGACCAAGGAACGAATCAATACAAGAACCCCCAAATCTAGGAAATGTGGTTGACATAAATCTTGTGCAGCAAAAGGAAGAAAATGGTTAATACGGCTCTAAAACAATGAAGATGTAGATAATCTTCGAACCTGAAAACGAGAATGCAGTGTTGATTGCCAACACTCTAAACATTTAGACTTGACATTTCAAAGTTCAAGACAGCGTATTTTCCTCCAATGCACGGTCCTTCCATAAAGGGCATCCTGCTGGGAGACGGTGACCTTCTTGGAATGAATGACAGGTGTACATTCAAATAACTGCACAATTCCCCAGACGGTTTTTAAAAAACCAAACCACTCTCAGGATCTGCCTCCAAAATTTTATGGTGGTAGTACTACTTTCCTTAACTTGTCAAAAATCCTTCAAGACCAGCTTAAGTGCCACCACTTGTACCCCCAACATATCCTGCACTACGTCACCTTACCTCTGAATTGCTCTGTTTCGTATCCTAACTATACCGATTACAGTACTCAGAACATAGAGGGGGATGCTACAGATTTCTAGATAATAAAGTAAAATGTGGCAACCGTTAAAAAGACCATTCTTACGACGTTTTCTCGTAACACGAAAGAATTTTTGTGCCTTCTGTTATCTCAATTTATGCAAACCCACTTTGTACACAGACTTTTATGAAAACGGTCTAATTTAACCTGAATTTTAACTTAATCAAAAGGCTTTCCAAGGTGTGTCTGTAACTACGGACTTTGAGGCCAGCTTGGCAGCCAAACTACTGGCATTTTCCTCATATATCACTCTATACACACTCGAGCTCTGCACCTGCCCCCCCGCCTTCAGAAAAGATTAATGATCACCTTCTTCAGAGAGTTGTTTTGGGGGCTAAACAGGATAACGCATGAAGACCACACAGTGGTGTGGTTTGTACACATCAAGAGCTGAGTGAACGTTTGCTCTTATCATGACCACCTGTATCATGTACCATGCATTTTTCCAGGCCCGGGGGGTCCACAAGAAATCAGACCCATAGCCAGGTTCCTAACCCACAGAGCTTACAGGCTGACACTCGACTCACACAGACTGAAGAGATGCAGACCCATGACGCAACATTTCTCTGCCTGCTAAAACTCCCTTCTAATTTATTAAGCCCTAGGCACTTAAGTAAACCCTGTGGAATTAATTTTCCTGAAACACTTCAGTGATTCGCATAAATTACAGAATAGTCAAGATATAAGACAAATAGCATTTGGAAGCTCTTTCTACAAGTTAGAGTGTTCACATTTTCTGGTCTTCAAAATAAAGGCCACAACATCATTTTTAAAGTTACTTGGAAGATTTATACTGTAATAAAGGCGTTTTTCCAAATTACCATGTACCTTTATAAATGCCAAATAATATTTAGGACATTCAGTTGTTGAAATATAAGCCAGATTGTGGAATGATGTAATAGTTATTAGACCAAGTAAGAGAAAAACTGACTAAAGCCTCAAAGTTCAGATATTATAAGAAATATATAAATTCTTCAGTAATTAAGGATGTAGGACATGTACAAGAGAAAAGAGCTGAGACAAGTATGTATTCTACCTTTTCACTAAGCTAATAGTATAATCTCTTTAAAAAACATTTTTATATATGTAAACAGATTCACTGCAGAAAAGTTCAAAAACTACAGAGAATTAAAAAGAATAAAACTTACAGAATCACTTTCAATCCTATCATTCAAGAATAACAAACCTGGTACATTTTTGTACCAGTCCATATTTTTTCTATGCATAAAGCAAATATTTTGTTCTATGACCTGCTTTTCTCACCAGGTAATACATGCTAAACATTTTCCCGTATCAATAACGAGCTACAGCAAAAGTTTTTACAGCCGAAATGGTAATGACATCTAGGTTGTTACCAGGTTCTCACGATTATAAACAGCTCTGGCTTGAACATCTTTGAACATTCATGTCTGTATAGCGTAGTGTGATTTCAAGAATAAATGAGATAAAGGCACAAATACTGCTAGAATCTTCCCAGCCTGCCAGTTAATGCCCCACTTCGTAAGTTTACAGGGTTTTTTTTAGCCCTTCAGACCATTAATGGTGTCATTCAACATAGGTGCTCTTCCTTCTTACCCAAATGTCTTTGACACCTAAAATCTTGATATGATCTTCCCTATTGCCTCAGCATTAAAGACAAAGCCCACTGATGAGGATAAAAAAACCACGAGGGGCTTCCCTGGTGACGCGGTGGTTGAGAGTCCGCCTGTCGATGCAGGGGGCGCAGGTTCGTGTCCCGGTCCGGGAGGATCCCACGTGCCACGGAGCGGCTGGGCCCGTGAGCCATGGCCGCTGAGCCTGCGCCGCGGCGGGAGAGGCTACAGCGGTGAGAAGCCCGAGTACCACAAAAAAACAAAACAAAACAAAACAAAACAAAACAAAACCACTAAATGACCAAACTTCTAAAAAAATAATTGGGGTTGTATACTTCCTCCAGAAGTTAATGAAAAGGTAACAGAGCCAGCCCTGTTAATATCAGCTTCCTAGTCTCTATTAGAACTAGAGGAGCGGGGAGAACAAGAGTCCCTTGAGGGGAGTGCAGTGCGCATGTTTCCAGGCACCCCAGCTGCCCAGCTCACTCCCCATCCGTAACAACTGGTGGGGTATCCAGAGAATCCTGCAGAGATTGGGGGTGCCTCCAAGAAGAAAAAAACATCCCTTCCACTGGTTGCCCATCTATTTAGGCAGTGGACTGGCTGATTTCGCTGTGTCCTGAGCAACAGAAGAAGAGAGAAGAGAAATGAAGAGAAGGAGGGGCGGGGCAGAAGAAGAGAAAGGCAGCACCAGGAAAGCAGCCGACACACCCACAGCTTGGAGAGGCAAGGACCTGTGAGTTTCCTGGGACTTAAGTGGACACCACATTATGAAGCCTTACTTGAGCCATCTTGCTGGTACCCTGACTGAGATGGCTGTCCTGGGGTGAGAGGACGCCAGCAGCAAGAGGGTAGTGAGGGGGGATAGAAAAGGGCCAGCTGGAGGCAGAGCCCACTGAGTGAGGGTGCTGAGACCTGGGCCATGCTCTGAGCGAGCTGTTGGCGAGAAACAGCCTTGACCAGTGAGAAGAGGGCAGCAGCCGCACCTGGCTACATAGAGAGCTGTTCACCTTCCCCGCCACCCCCGTGCTTCTTCCCTGTCCCTGCCCCCACGCAGGGGGGGAGGCAGGGGATGGGGGCTCGATCCCCAAAGAGCAAGGGGCCACAGTGAAAGGGCAGAGTACTCCACGTCTCCCTTACTTCCAGTGCCTCGAGACAGGGGCAAGCCGCACTGGGGGAAAGAGAAAAGATTTCAATCACCTTGGAAATTGATTTTTCAAACGGGACTCATCTCTGGAAGTGTGTGGAGGTTGCACGCTGTGAAGGGACAGGAAAGGGAGATGGCATGGGCATGGCTGAAGGAAGGCAAGGACCGAAGAGAAATAAAGACCCTTTCACTTTTACACCTCACGGACTTGGGTCCGTTCAATAGATCAATTACAGCTCAAATAGGGTAAAACACACATGTTCTACAGGGGCACTACAGTACTGACCCAAGCCTGGGCTCAGATCTTGGCCTGGCCCATTCATTCATTCAGAAGATACTTACTGAGCACCTCCAGTGCACTGGACGGAGCTGTGAACGAGACCCACAGAAAAGCCCTGTGCTGTGGAAAGTTAAATTCCAGGAAAATATGCGATTCTGGGAAACTCTCTGAACCTTCTGCCTCCTTAATAAATTTCTAAGAATCCTGGAAATTAACTATAATAAAACAATCTTTTTCTTTTTTTAACTTCAGCAACACACTTAAGGCAGCTAAACTGAGATGAACAGCTTGTGTTTCAGAAACCCAAGCGCAAGTCACACAGAGGCTTCTAAACACAGAGAAGGTACTCCAGGCTCTCAAAGTGGAGGAGGGCAAGAGGCTGCAGGAGGGAGGCCAGTAACAGCTCGCCTCCTGTGGGTCAATTCTAGCCTCATGACCACTGTTTCTAGATATAAGGAGGAAAATGTCCTCTAAGTGCCAAAAAATCTATATGAATGACTTTCCCCAGCAGGGTATATATTTTGCAAAATTAATGGTAAGGACTAGTACTTTTATAAGGCAGGAGAAACAAAGAAGAACTGTCTTGGTGAAATTAGCACTGGTAATTCAACACATCTAGTACTAGGGCTGTGTCTGTATATACCATCAAATCCATGAGCCAGATTTTTCTGGGTACTTGAAAAGAGTCAGGCCCCTCCTGGGCACTGGTCCATGGGCGGTAGCTCAGCATCACTGCAGAGCAGACGAGAACCCACCACACGGCCAGACGCCACCTTCCTGCGGTGGGGCAGCCCCAGCAGGCTGTGCCTTCAGGTCACAGGCTCTTGGGCAATCCCTGGGGGGCTGGCAGCTCCTGAGCACACCCAGGCTGGGCCCCAGCCTCTGCCTTTTCTTACTAAGTCATTTCCAGGGGCCACTTCCACTCCGGGGCCTGTGATTCACTCCTTGCCTCACTCCTTTCTTTACAGGTATAAAACAGGTCGCGGGAGGATGAGGCAGTGCTTCACCATCGCCCCCAATCTTAGTGCTTTAGTACAACATGCACCCTGGCTGTGTCTGGACTTGGGGAACGTCAGGCCATCTGTCACTGGTTAATCCTCAACTTTCCTGCTTTGAATCCATGTAAACTTCACCCAGCCGGTGCAATCCCATGCTTTCAACTGTCTTCTATCAAAACAGGAGCCGAGATGACAACATTTACAACTTCACTAGTTATTTCCTTAAATTCTTTTTTCCCCCAAACTCTTTACAAGATGCCACTTGCTATTTCCCTTTTTTTTTTTCTTTTTGGTCCTGCGAAAGGGAAGCACTTAGGTAGCTGGGTGCCAAGAAACTAGAAAATGGAAAAGCAATGTGTAAGACAACTTTGCCAACAGCCTCCATGTACCGGGTCAGAAAATGCGAAAACCTCCCACAGGTCGAAAGTACCAAGGCTACTCACTCTTGCCCATTCTAAAATAAATGAGTAAATGTACAAATATGCAAATAAATAAACATCTTATAGAAGCATTTTCTAGGGCATATAATTGCCAAATAATTTACCATTCACTTAAAATATAAAATAAACCCCCAAGATATTACTTTCTTAAATACAGTATCTTTGTTTTAGGTGAACGTAAATAGTGTAGTTTAAATATATGTATGGGAGTATATTTTCTCAGCTCACGTTACACATTTTAATCTGTTTACCTTATGGTTTTAAAAACAAAATATAACCACATGAGAGAAAATTATAAAGAGACACACAAGAGGAACATCCACGCCCATAATTTGATACTCTGCTAAAACTAAGGTCAAACATTTAGCTTTATTTCATTTTAGTCAATTTTCCTAAGCATCTCCTTCTAGCATAACTGATTTTTGCCCTGCTTTCTTTCACACTAATGTATTAGAAGCAAATTTATAGAGCAATACATTGTGATTTTATAGGATACAGAAAATTCCCTAAATTATTCTGAAAAAATTAACATTCCTTTGTTGTTTAGTATTTAGGTTATATTTTCAGGAAAGTGACATAAAGAACACAGCTAGAAACGTATCTGTGCATACAGCTTTCAAAAATATCTCGGATAAAACTGCTTTCCATAGGAACTTCCCTGGTGGCACAGTCACCAAAATTTGGATTTTTGCCTGGATAACTTTTTTTTAGATGTGATATGGTATTGTGCTTGTGTTCTTTAAAAAAAAAAGTTCTTATCATTTAGAGACATATGCTGAAATATTTATTGAAGCTATGCTATGCAGTCTGGGATTTACTTCAGATGATCTGGGGAGGAAAGCATTTAAAATGGGAGGATAAGTGAAAGGAGACAGCCACCAGTTGACAGTCATAGAAGAGGAGTATAAATTATTTTCTCTACTCTTGGGTATGTTTAAATATTTCCATAAAAAAATACCAGTTTTTGCTCATTGTTATATAATTGTAAACATTTTCTACAGTGATGATACCTAGTGCCCTCATACTTTGCTGGCGTCCCTTATGGAAAACAAATTTTGGGGTTTTTTCTATAAATGTATTTATTTATTTTTGACTGTATTGGGTCTTTGTTGCTGTGCGCAGGCTTTCTCTAGTTGCGGTGAGCAGGGGCTACTCTTCGTTGCAGTGTGCGGGCTTCTCATTGTGGTGGCTTCTCCTGTTGCGGAGCACGGCCTCTAGGCGCACGGGCTTCAGAGGTTGTGGCGTGCGGGCTCAGTAGTTGTAGCTCGCAGGCTCTAGAGCACAGGCTCAGTAGTTGTGGCACACGGGCTTAGCTGCTCTGCTGCATGTGGGATCTTCCTGGACCAGGGCTTGAACCCGTGTCCCCTGCATTGGCAGGAGGATCCTTGACCACTGAGCCACCAGGGAAGTCCCAACATGCAGATTTTCTGATCCACCCAATGGAGAACTGAGTCAGTATTTCTGTGGACAGACTAGTGCAGAGGCCACACTTGGAGAAACTCACTTTCAAACAGAAAAAGGAGAGCATCTTCACTGTGCTTTTCATCAGTGGAAGGTGTTTCTAGCATGTTAGGGTGATTCGCTTCTGACACACTTGTCGAGGTATAAGGGCAGTAAATTTCGGGGTTTTGTTCCCTTTCAGAAACCTCCTAGATTCCTTCATCGAGGCGCTCCTAGGTGTTCAGACTCCTTCCTCAAGTTTTCCCAGGGGCAACTGTAGCCACCCCAACTGTACCTGGCTCACGTGTGCTTTCACCTCTGCTTTCCGCAGTGTGTACTTGGGGAAGAGGGACCCAGCGTGCATTAGACCACCTGCCCAGAAAGCAAGTGAGCATCTCCTCAGTACAGTCCTTCTGCCTTGACTCTGATGGGCAGGGATGTGTCACTCTTCTCTCTGCACCTGCTACCGGAGAGGATGAAAGATAATGGTATTTAAAACATGGGGAAACCCTCTTTTAAATGGCTGTTTTATTAGATCCCTGTCACTTGATTTCCTCCCATCTCCCTGCAGCCAGAATGTGCTCACAAACCCCTGTCCAAGCTGAATATTCAGGTTCGAGCCCTAAAAACAAAATTATACTAATGCCTTAATACAGCAAATATCCAGTCAAAATCCAAATTTTCCCAACTGGCTGGTAAACTTTTCTTGGTTTGCTGGGATCAGGATACAAATAATGTCCTTAATGTTGTAAATAGCAGCTCCATCTCTCCAGTCTCTTCATCTGTAGGTTCCCCTCCCTCCCCACCTCTCTTTTTCTTTAATTTACTTTTTGAAGAAATGAGGTCAACTGTCCTACAGAGTTTGTACTGACTGCATCTCATAATGACATTTATAACATGTTCCTCTATCTCCTTATTTCCTGTAAATCAGTAGGAGGGTATAAAGGCTTGATTAGATTCGAGTTCAGTGTTTTGGAAACAGTAAATACCTCATAGAAGGTGCTGTGTACTTCCATCGGAAGGCACAAAATGTCTGGTTTCCTCTTCCTGTGGAGTCTTTCTCTGGGTTTTTTTTTTTTTTAAACATTATAAACAATTAAAAAAAATTTTTTTAATTCAAACAAAGGGATAGAAAAGAATATAAAGAATCCCATGTACATGTCACCCAGCTTTAACAACTCACTGGCTTCCCTCTCCCTTGTTCTATTTTATCCACACCCTCACTCACTTCTCTCTCTTCCAAACCTACACTAACTTGAAACAAATCCCAGACATCATATAATTTCATCTCTCAGTATTTTAGTGTATATCTCTAAAAGACAGTGATTTTAAAAAAAATACCACTCTAAAACCTAAGAATTTTAATAATTCTTTAATATCAAATATCTGATCAGTATTCCCATTTCCTCCATTGTATTATGAGATATTTTTGGCATTTGATTTTAATTTGCAGCACTGGATTATCGGTGGGTGAGAACATTTCTACTGTGTTCGGTTACTGGCTGCGAATTACCTTCTGGTGTCCTCTGCTTGCTTAGAATTAAATTGATGGGTTGACAGTAGTAAAGACTGATGACCATTTTTTGTTACAAATATTTTCTCAGTCCGTTATTCACCTACTAATGGAAGCTGGAGTGAGGCAGTCTGCCCTCATGTCCATCTACTACCCAGTGAACTTAAGCTTTCTAATTGAAGCGTACTTTGTGATTCCTTCTACTGCTTCTAAGCTCAGGGTGTCTCCCTTCCTTCAAAGATATAATGAATATTCAAAACTATTTTCTTCTGGTTTGTCTAAGTAATCTGCGTTGTTAAGTACATTCAGGTCATATACTCAGAAAGCTATTTAGGTTGTATAACCCCCAGAATTTATCTCCATGACCCCTATGTCACAGACACAGAAAGAGAATGGAGTTTTTATGATAGTGATATATTTCTAAATGATTTGAATCCCTCGGTAAACTACCCATATATTTCCACTTGCTCCCAGAGAAAAATTCCAATCCCTTCTAGAGAAAGGGGAGCCCTGTCACCTGGTTTTAAAGCACTCTAACTAATTAGGGTGTTAATTAGTTCCTTGCAAGAATGAAAAGCAGGGATTAATTTAAATCACAATGAAGTTGGGGGGTGGGGTAGGGTTAATGGTTTCTTCTTTAACAGTTACCAACACATTTTAAATAGACCCAGGCCCTTTTAAAAGGAGGGCATTTATGCTGCACAAGTTTGGTTACCTAGGAGACCCCATCTCTCCTTTCTACCAGAGCCTGTCCTCTCAGAAAAGCAGCGTCAATTAATAGACGGCTACTTTTCTAAGCCTCAATCGAATGGCCAGTAGGAATAACAGAAGAAAAGTAAAACTCAAGTTATTACCTCAACTACAGCTTAGATTTTTTTTTTTTAAAGCAGGAATTCCCACGGTAGCAAAGTTGGATTATGATGCAAAGTACCAAGGAAAATTAAGCTACGCATCTCACCAGTTTTCTATACTCTGCTTAAGACACCAAGGCGGGGAAAAAAAAAAAAAGCGTAGACTAAGTGATTTAAAAAACAAGTGTAGCAAGAGTGTTGAAATGCTGAAGCATTGTGTAAATACCAGCCCACAGTTGATATCACACTTAATGCTTGTAATCATCAACAGAAGTTTAGGGGAATGAGTACATTATGACTGAACGTGTATTAAATCAAGAGGTCGGATGATGGATGTTCACTAAACTTATTGTGGTAACCATTTCATGATGTATGTAAATCAAATCATTATGCTGTACACCTTAAACTTACACACTGCTGTATGTCAATTATATCTCAATAAAACTGGAAGGGGAAAAAAAGTTTGGTTGAAAGGATCAAATGCGGCAAAAGCACATCATTAATAATAATACCATTTGAAAGTTAGCTTTTATTAGATTAGCTTCTGAAGTCCCACTTTTCTTATACAGTGAGCCCAGGGTATCACTTTTGCATTACCGCCATATGATGGGTAACTTCATGTGTCAACTTGCTACGCTCTGGTGCCCAGTTGTTTGGTCAAACACCGGTCTAGATGTTGCTGTGAAGGTATTTTTTTTAGATGTGATTAACATTTAAATCAGTAGACTGAGTAAAGTAGATTATCCTCCATGATGTAAGGGAGCCTCATCCAAACAGTTGAAGACCATAAAAGACTTATATACAATGGAATATTACTCGGCCATCAAAAAGAATGAAATAATGCCATCTGCAGCGACACGGACGGACCTAGAGATTATCATACTAAGCAAAGTAAGTCAGAAAGAGAAGGATAAATACCGTATGATATAACATGTGGAATCTAAAATACAATACACATCAACATATCTATGAAACAAAAACAGGCCCACAGACATAGAGAACAGACTTGTGGTTTCCAAGGGAGAGGTGGGGTAGGGGAGGGAAGGATTGCCAGTTTGGGGTTAGCAGAGGCAAACTATTATATAAAGGATGGAAAAACAACAAGGTCCTACTGTACAGCACAGGGAACTATATTCAACATCCTGTGACAAACCATAATGGAAAAGAGTATGAAAAAGAACATACGTATGTGTATAACTGAGTCACTTTGCTGTACAGAAGAAATAAAACATTGTAAATCAACTATACTTCGATAAAATTAAAAAGACTGAGATCCCCCCAAAAAGGAATTCTGCCTTCCGACTGGCTTCAGACTCCCCACTGCAGCATTAGCTCTTCCCTGGGTCTCTAGCCTGACCTGCAGATTTCAGACTTGCCAGCCCTCACAACTGTGTAAGCCCGTTCCTTAGAATTTCTAGAGAGATGGACAGATCTATATCCACACAGACATATATACACACATTTATACTCAGAGAAAGAGAGATCCTATCAATTCTGGTTCTCTGGAGAACCCTAACTAATACACACCATCACCATCACTCTACAGCTATAAAAGTAAAATTAAGTTTATATTTATCTGGTTGTTCCCACGTCATACAAACTTGGCTTTACAAATTTTTCACTAAAGTTAGAGAGCCTGTTAGCTTGCTGGCACAGCTGTAACAAAATGCCATAGGCTGGGTGGCTAACACAACAGAAATGTATTTTCTCACAATTCCGGAGGCTGGGAAGCCAGAGGTCAAGGTGCCAGCAGGTTTGGTTTCTTCTGAAGCCTCTCTGGTAGGCTGGCAGGTGGCCGCCTTCGTGCACTGCCCTCACATGGTCTTTCCTCTGTGTGCGTGCATCCCTGGTGTCTCCTCATGGGTCCAAATTTTTGACAACAGTCAAATGCGGTGAGGGCCCACCTTTCTAAAGGCCTCATTTTAACTTAGTCACCTCTTTCAAAAAATCTGATTTAATATTAGGCTACACGGCATACATAAAACTCACTTTTGGGGGAAAGCAATTTAGGGATAGCCTTCCTCTAGATCAGTCAGAAGTGTCCAATTGAAAAAACATGCAAATATATTTCAACACTGGTTGGCAGAGAAAATAAAGAGATGATTTTAAAGAAGAGCCCCGGGCTTCCCTGGTGGCACAGTGGTTGAGAGTCCGCCTGCCGATGCCGGGGACGCGGGTTCGTGCCCCAGTCCGGGAAGATCCCACATGCCGCGGAGCGGCTAGGCCCATGAGCCATGGCCCCTGAGCCTGCGTGTCCGGAGCCTGTGCTCCGCAACGGGAGAGGCCCGCATACCGCAAAAAAAAAATTAATAATAATAAAATAAAGAAGAACCCCAAATCCAAGGCATCAAGGCAGACACTGAATTTTAGGCACCAATGTGTCACATTGACGATATATTACATCTTGCTCAGGTGTAGAAAACAGCAAGGACTTAGTTATTTGAGCCTGGCTAGTGAGTCTCCCCACAGGCTAGACAGTAATTATAAAATCAGTTACCAAACCCTCTTAAGCCTGGGGCCAGGAATGATGCGGTAGGCATGATATTAAAGACAGAGTTTTGACCACAAGTTGTTCGGTGCTTAATCTAACGACATCAGCAGGCAGCAGTGGAGACCGAAGGCCTTAGAGAAGACAGAGGAAGAAAAAATGGCAGTAGGAAGACAAAGAAGAAAAGAGGTAAGAAAGGGGCTGGAAGGAAGGAAGAAAGAGGGAAAAGACAAGAAATGGGAAGGGAACAGTGTAGGAAGGTGGGGGCTTTGTCCCTCCTCTCTCAGTAGCACTGCACCACGTCAGGTCCCACCTCTGACTAATAACGAAAAATGCCAGAGCTTCTCATAGGAATAGCACGTGTACATTTCCAAAGAATTTTCATCTCTGTTATTCCTCATGTACCCCAAACAGCCCAGTGAGACCTCATGGAACTGTGAATGAAAAATGTTGCCTGCCATATCAGTAAACAAGGGATGTTGCAGCCGTCAAGCCACTACAGCCGTGGATGGTGAGCCCTGAGGGGACTCAGGATGGGGAAGAATAGGATCCTGGCCTGATAGCTAAGGTGCACATCAAAGGCATGATTTCAGTGAGCCCAGACTCTTGCACCTTCCCATACACAGAAAGCGCTCAATTCCTTAACCTCAGATATCTGGTTTTCTTTAATGAACAGTCATCTTTTGATGTCCCGACTGCCTGGTCTTTGTTGCAAAACCCCCTGTATCTCCTGGTTCTTCCCTGACCTCTTCGGAGCAGTCCCTTAGAGCTAGCTGAGACTCCTGTCTCCTGGGCTTGAAGTCCTCAGATGTCTGCCGAATAAAACATAATTCTCAATTTTAGCTTGCGTAATGTTTTCCAGTTGACAGAACTGTTATTTTTATTTGACAAACTTTAAAAAATCTGAGACAGAGTCATTGAAGTGACTTGCAGAGACTGGAAGCAACTGAACGTTTTACAGACTAATGCTACTCCACAGAAATGATAAACAACTACGGTTTTTTTTTTTTTTCCACCCCACCATCCCTCCCTTAAGCTTTCTGGTTCGTACATAATCAAACTATGTGATTTATATGTGTTTTTTAAATTCTGTGTTCACGCTTTCTCTACGAAAGTTCTTTTTTGGCTTTATACTCCTGAGACCTCGGTTTGTTTAGCTTTAAAGATCTCTCTCTTGCAAACAAGTTCTGAGAGAAAAGTGATAGATACGTGATTATTTACTAGGAAAAATGAGAGTGATAATACTTGAAAGAACTCTTATCCCAAAGTAGAAGTCAACTCTCCCCCTCCAGAGGTTCTAAACACTACAACTTTTCTAGAAAAATCTAAATGAGTTTAAAATAAATCTCAGGATAAAAAGTTGGTGAACTGTTATCAGTGGGGACGAGATAGGATACAGGTTAACTCAGCTCTTGGCTGGAAATAAAATAAGGTTATGGCACTAGGATAAAGGTCAGTCCCTGGCTTCCTGAGTGTGTCTTACACCTTTGAGTTCAGTTACCAACACGCCGTTGACAACCAGACATTTCAGTGGCTTTTACATGAAAACCCAGGCTCAAGTTCAAAGCTGGAAGGTGATACCTGTCCTGGGACAGAGTTCAAAGTCCAGGCTCTTATGTTCAGGTCTCGGCTTTTGGTAAGTGCACCTGCTGGTGTGCTAATGCAGTAACCCAATGAACACCAGTGCTAGAATCTTCTGGGAGCTCTCCTGCCTGTAAGCTTATAAACTGCTCATATACTGTGGCAAATTATATTTTCCAAAAATGGCACTGCAAGATTTCTGGTCCCATACACTCTTCCAGAACCTTGCCACCTGCATCAATAGGTAGAGTCTATTTCTCCTCCCCTTGAATCTGGGCAAGACTTTGTGATGGTTTCAACTGATGGAATGCAGCAGAGGTGACACCATGTAACTTCCAGGGCTGGGTCATAAAGGGTCATCTGGCTTCTGTCCGGCTGTCTCTCAAGATGCTTCTCCTGGAAGCCAGCTACCATACTGTGAGGAAGCCCAAGCCACATGGAGGGGACAGAAATGTCCTGGCTGAAAGTCTCAGTGAAGGTCTTCGGTGTAAGCCTACATCAGCCATCAGACGACGAGTGAATGAGCCACTAGGTGATTCCCACCCCCAGCCCTTGAATCTCCCCTGCTAATTCCCACATCATGGATCAGGGACGAGCTGCCCCAGTGCACCCTGTCCAGAGAACTGTGAGTATAATAAATGTTGGTTTTACGCCATTACATTTAGTAGTCATTTGTTAAACAGCCCTAGTAACTGGAATGTACATTAGTACCCAGAGGCAGAAAGAATTCATTGATTAATATGATTTTATACATGTCTGGCTTTGGGTCTTCTTGTAGGTAGGAAAGTGTAGGCAGGAAGCAGAAACACAAACATTTAAGTGCTACCTTCCCTGTGCCAGGTACCACGTCAAGTATGAGAAAACTTCAAAACTTCAACTGCTCCAAAATCCCCATGAGGTTTAAGTGTGATCTCCATTTGTTTTGTTTTGTTTGTTTTTTTGTTTTTTTTTCGATACTCGGGCCTCTCACTGCTGCGTCTTCTCCCATTGCGGAGCACAGGCTCCGGACACGCAGGCTCAGCGGCCATGGCTCACGGGCCCAGCCATTCCGTGGCATGTGCGATCCTCCTGGACCGGGGCACAAACCCGCATCCCCTGCATCGGCAGGCAGACTCTCAACCATGCACCACCAGGGAAGCCCGTGATCTCCATTTAAAGATGAGGAAGCTGAGGCACAGAAAGGTATAGTACCTTATCCAGGATCATACAGGCAGTGGTAGAGTTGCAGTTTGATCCCATATCTGCCTGACTCTAAAACTCACAATATTTTTGCTCTCCCAGTGGAGCCCAACCTGGAAGCCTTGACCCTGGGTGGGGGTGGGGGCTTGTGGGGGGCAGCAGGGGAAGGAGCGTCAATTTAGTGGCAATGAGAAAGTTCTGTTAATCCATGAGCACCAGTCACTGTATGTCATACACCCTCTCACCCTCACCACAAACACACACTTTTCAAATACAGTAAATTCCATAATAACTACAATTCAAATTCATTTCATACATTACTGATCTTGGTTTTTATGATGATTTTGGTACTGATGACGTATCTTCTCAACTAACATGATAACAGAATAGCTACTAGAAGTTAAAAGTCTGTAAACTTCTTACATATATATTAGGACAGGGTTTTCATACTTAAAAACATTGGGAACCATGAACCGTACACCTCCGTGCACAGAATTCACATTCATGCCTGGCAAGTTGGACAACTGTGTTACCACGGGAAAACTCAAGAGTTGCCAATGACCAACATTCCATCTGTGTTGATTTAATGAAGGTGGTTACCAAGGGATCGTTCTTGAATAGTGGGCACTGAGAGGAGAGGGTCCCCTCAGCCACGATTCATTAATTTGCTCATTGTGCAGCTTCCCTGGTGGCGCAGTGGTTAAGAACCCGCCTGCCAACGCAGGAGATAAGGGTTCGAGCCCTGGTCTGGGAAGAGCCCACATGCCAAGGAGCAACTAAGCCCGTGCGCCACAGCTACGGAGCCTGTGCTCTGGAGCCTGTGAGCCACAACTACCGAGCCCGTAAGCCACAACTACTGAAGCCCGCGTGCCTACAGCCCATGCTCCGCAACAAGAGAAGCCACCGCAACAAGAAGCCCGCGCACCGCATCAAAGAGTAGCCCCTGCTCGCCACAGCTAGAGAAAGCCCGTGTGCAGCAACGAAGACCCAAAACAGCCAAAAATAAATAAATAAATGTATTTTTTTTTTTAAATTTGCTGGGCTTCCCTGGTGGCGCAGTGGTTGAGAGTCCGCCTGCTGATGCAAGGGGCACGGGTTCATGCCCTGGTTCGGAAGGATCCCACGTGCCGCAGAGCGGCTGGGCCCGTGAGCCATGGCCGCTGAGCCTGCCTGTCCGGAGCCTGTGCTCCGCAACGGGAGAGGCCCACGTACAGCAAAAAAAATAAAAAATAAAATAAATAAATAAATAAAAAATTAGCTAACCATTCTCCCACTGAGCGCTGGCCAGCATTCTGTCTTTAGCTAATGATGATGTATGTGCCTTCCCAGTTTCCATACACAGGCACGTGACAGGGATGGCGGGCAGAGAAGAATGGACCTGTCTGGGTCCTGGCCTCGCCTTGCCTCTGTCCTTCAGTGTATCCTCCTAAGCAGGCATCTGCTTCCCTTGGGATGAGAAGGGAGCGGTGGTAAGAGATGGGGGAACAACTTTATTACCCATCAGGAATGTAGGGCAAGTTCACTGCCTCCTTGAGAAATGGGAGCCCGCTCCATTCAGATCTGTGCCAAAGAGGCAAGAATGCTGGTACTTAATGTGCCATAGAAAGGCTTCTTTCAGAAAAGAAAGGCAACTTCACCAGAGTCCTTTGCCATCATATTCACATGGAATTCTGAGTAAGGCACACAGGGCCACCTCCAGCCTTCGAAAAATGGACGTGCACGGGGTGGGTGGGATGCACTCTCTCTTCCCAGGACTCTTTTCTTTAGCTGCAGTCATCAGCATTCATACCCTCAAGAAGACCTGGCTTTGGGAGGCAAGTCCTACCATGTGACCACCCCCAGGCTACTCTCCCCTGCCCTAAACTCTTAGATCACTGCATTCCACAAGGATTTCTTTCTTCCCCAAAAGGGGGAGGTAAAGGAGGGGAATTACAGTATCTAATGAAGTTGGTTGGTGCCAAAACAACAAAGAAATTCCAATTCATAAAACCACATTTTATTAAAACTGCACTTTGATTTTTTTTTTTAAAGACTATGCGCCTATATACCAAAACCCGTGATTTCTACTTGTGAGCTGTTCAGCTCTGATTAAATGGGGAAAAAAAGAAAATAAGACTCAAGATTTTTGAAAACACTTTCTTATTATCATTAACTTTACGTATGTGAAATTCAAATTTAAGGATGTTTTTTGGTGGTAACTCTTCAAACTAAACAGTCTTAAAATGAACTACCAATTAACCACTGCTTCATTCATAAACGAAAGAAATGTATGTCTTTCATCATACGTGCACAACTAGGATCCATTACACATACATGCACACACACACACACACTTTTAAGATTCACATACTGGTCACCAACAGTCAGAGAACATATCTCCCAACCACAAAGAAGCTTTAGCCCGAAGGGTCCTCCATTCTCTCCTAGAACCTCATCAAATCTCCCATCCTTGGCAGAAGGCAGCAAGCAAAGAGTCTCCCAGGTAGGTATCTGGTCTACCCAGGCTCTCTCCCTTTCCTTTTAAAAGAACCTAGAAAAGAACCTAGAAAGCAAGCGGAGGAAGTAGAATGGTAGAAGAAGTGGGAGAGAAGATATGTTAAGAAATTAACCCCAAATTCATAATTAGCTATCCACATGACAAAAGCTGTGGACGTTTCTGACTCTCACTTTATTTTCTGAATGGAGGTAGGATCACTGATCTAGGAGGTGCAGGGCCCCCAGCGGAACTAGCCACAGCCAGGAGCTTCTGCTTCACCTGGATTATCACGTCCAAACTCCCATTATCTCAAAAGATGTGGGCCCCGTGAAGCCACCCATACTTATCCTTTAAAACCTATGCCTTTCCTATAGATACAGAATAAATACAGAATATTTGCCTGTTTGCCTCACCGCTTGTCACAGACAACTCCAGATGTGTACTATCAGGCATTTCCAAGGGCAGAGCTCTTTACGGATTACAAATTCCTAGAGGACAGGAGATACGGTTGTTTTTCTTGTACTGTACCGCAATTACCCGAATATTGCATACAAAGACATACATTTCTGCCAGGAAATCTTTTTTTTTTATAATGGGAAGATGGATGATAACATTCTTAATTTATAACGGAGGTAACTGTGGTTCATTCATCCACTTATTCATTCATTCAGCAGAGATTTATTGAGCACCTATTATGTGCCAGGCTGGGGATCCAGCAGTGAACTAGCCAAAGCCTATGTCCTCAAGGGCTGCTGCTGCTCTCAGGGAAGAAACAGGTCCCACACAAAGATGCAGGTATCATGTCAAGGGCGATAAATGTTTAAAAAGTGGAAGTGAGGGGCTTCCCTGATGGCGCAGTGGTTGAGAGTCCGCCTGCCGATGCAGGGGACACGGGTTCGTGCCCTGGTCTGGGAAGATCCCACATGCCGCAGAGCGGCTGGGCCCGTGAGCCATGGCCGCTGAGCCTGCGCGTCCGGAGCCTGTGCTCCGCAACGGGAGAGGACACAACAGTGAGAGGTCCGCGTACCGCAAAAAAAAAAAAAAAAAAGTGGAAGTGAGGATAGGAAGTGACAGGAGTGTGTGATTTGAGAGGGGAGGGGTCAGGGAAGATGTCTCTAGGTGACATTTGAGCAGACAGATCTGGAGGAAGGGATCCCTGCAGATGCCTGGGGAGAAGGCTTCCAGGGTGGGAACAGCACGTGAAAGGCTGGGTGGGCTCAGGAACTTACAAGCAAGCCTGGAGCAGAATAAACACAAGGGTGGCTTACAGACCTGGAAAGGACTCTGCTTTTACTGAGTGGGATGGGAAGCCACCCAAAGGACTCTGAGCAGAGTGACAAAAAGGATCACTTGCGACCAATTCTGTTAAGTCAGGACAATGAGAGGCAGGCAGTCTGTGGACCTGTTTCGAAGATACAACTACTACGCTTTGCTGATGTGACACAGAGATGAGGGCATTTGCATTAGACAGGCCTGGCGTCAAACTCCAGCTCTGCCGCCTCCTATCCGTGTGACCTTAGGGAAAAGTTTTAATTTTTGAGTGTCAGCTTCTTCTGTAAAATGGGGATAATAAATACCTTCACTGCAAAAGTAGAAACACTATATATAAGCACCTATTACAATACCGGGGTACTTTTTTAACCAAAGATAAAAGAGGATATTTTTTAACCCAAATTTCCCTGACCCCCAATACAACAACATTCTTGCAGGGCGACGCCAGGAGAATTTTCATGGCCTTAAGGTCCCTTCTCTGGCCCACCTTTTCTTTGATGGATGGCGTTGACTTTCATTACATGTGTGTTGTTTTCAAGGTTGGTTTACTGAAGTTCTAATCTGAATAGAATCAGCAAACACCATCCATGCCCCCTATCCGAGAGGTGGTCAGAAATGGTAAATGAAAAACAAAATCCTAAGGCTGAGAATTCCTGACAATGCCAGGAAGGTATATGGACATAGTATCGCTAATTGCATATTAAACACTACTGGCTCCTGTACTCAACAAAAGAGGGTAAATTATTATTATATGTTATTAGATTTTTTAAGCTGGGTGTTGCTTCCTTTCCTGTCCAATAACTAGAGGCCAATATTTCTTACTTATGGCAACATGTGATCACAATCGTATGACCTTGAATCCAGGAAGGAGTGAAACCACTCAGCCCTGAAAATCAAACAGAAAATCATTTTTCCAGCTTCTCGGCTGGAACGTCCACTAGGAAGTACATGTACTTAATTTTGGTTCCCTCCACTTTCCCATCCCAATTAACCCAATGCCACATTCACACGGTTGCCTCTCTAAAAATCTGAAATTATTTTGCAAACCTCAATTGTGCTTAATGTGACTTTTAAAGCTAGTCTAAAGAACACAGGTTGAGGAACAGAAACCATCAAGTAGAGGATTAAAATGATTTATTAATGGATGCTTTAAAAATGGTAGAGGGACTTCCTTGGCTAAGACTCCGCGCTCCCAATGCAGGGGGCCCGGGTTCGATCCCTGGCTAGGGAACTAGATCCCCCATGCTGCAAATAAGAGTTCGCATGCTGCAACTAAATATACCACATGCCACAACCATAAAAGAGAAAAAAAAAATGATAGAGAAATCTGGTGATGGAGGCTTTATAGTTGAAACTTAGAAATCGACCTGAAGAATTTAAACAGTTTTAATAGAACTAAAACTCACTACTCAAAAAGAAAATAAAATTCAAATAGAGCACCTTAGCATCCTCTGAAGTACTCACTGAAGGTGCTCTGAAATACTTATATTCACCTTAAAATTCACCTCACAAAGATTGTACCTTCATCTGAACTGTTAAAGTCTTTTACATCACTCATGCAGCACTTAGATTCTGTTCTGAATACTCTTCTTCTACATGTAAATGTCTTGTCCCCCCGGTGAAAAGTGCAGGTTCCCCAAAGGCAAGAACCATGTCTCCCAATTTACGTATGGATCCGGCACCTTGCACCTGGCAGGTACTAAATGTGTGTTCTGACATATTATGTGCTCTCCTCTACAAAGCTGCATTTCTCCAAGGCTGTTCTGTTCCTCAAGCTGCAGCCATAAGGGTTGTGAAGTAAAGAGTATTACCATGTGGCATACTCCCCCCACCTCACGTACAACCTTCCCCTTTCTTAGACATTTACAATGTACATCAACAGCTTAAAGGCACCAAGCAGTCCTGTAATAAAGAAACCTATTTATTTTGCTGAACGGGACATTCTCCAAACTTATTTGACACAGGAAACTTTTCTTGCTTATAACGCCTGTTAAAATTCAGCAGTGCCACTTGGGGAAACTGTCCTAAAGTATCTGAAACAACATTCTGTATATAAAGTGCTCAGTAAGTAACATATGTGAGACATTTTACAGTTTACAAGGCACTTTCAACACATTATTATGACTGAACTCCCTCAATAGACAGACTTATATAGTAGGAAATTATAAAGAAGGGAAACGCTGTCTTCCTTTCCTCCAACCCCCTCGACTTTTCAATCACATTCCTTCCTTCATGCATCTATCAACTGAAAACTCCTTTCCTTTAGGACTCTGAGTCACTAAGGATACAATGTGACAACTTATTTCTCCCATAAAGGGACTTGTTCCCACTTCTTGGAACTGAGAGGGTCCTTAGATATAAACTCCAAATTGTTCCTTTTACCCTTGTGGGGGAGAAAAGGCAGGTTTTAGTTTCAGGAAATCTACCTCAGAGACACACAGTAATTAGGTGACTTGGTCAGTAATGTGATTTTAGCTTACAGGAAACTCAAAGTTCCAAATTTAGAGATACATGAATAAGGATTAGGTTCAACTGTATATGAAAGAAAACCCCAAATAACGGTGGCTTAAACAAGACAGAAGTCTCTACATATAAACAGAGTCTGAGAGGAGTCAGTCCAGAGCTGACAAGAGAGCCCCACAGACAGTTGAGATTGGGGCTCCCTCTATCAGTTCCACCAACTTAATACAAGGCTTCCATCTTTAAGGTCACCGCAGGGCCCAAAATGGCAGCTGGAATGCTAGCCATCAAGTCCTGATCCCAGGCAGAAAAATAAAAGATGATGTTGGAATAGGCAAAAAACATGTAGCTTTCAGCAGAGTGGTCAGATCCCTTTGTAGACTTTCCCCAGACCCCCATGTCAAACTCTCATTGGTCACACAGCCAAAACTGTGTGAAAGAAGTGTGCAAAGAAGGCTGAGAAATGTGGTATTTGGGCTGAGTACACTGAATCCCAAATTTTAAAAATGAAGTTCTATTACTAAGAAAGAACAGGAAAATGGATATTGGGTAGTCCACTAGCAATCTCTGTCAAGAAGAAGGAATACGATGTTAGAATCTTACTAGCTTAGGAAGCTGGTCAGAAGCCATTTAGTCCGGTGTTTCTCAAGTTCACTGATAAGAATCATGCGTGTGGGGTGGTGGTGGAGGGGTGGATAGGCTCCACCCAGATCTACTGAACCAGAGTCTCCGGGGAGAGGACCTAGGGAATCCCTGTTTTCAACAAGCACTCTATGTGATTCTTATTAAGCAAGTTTGGGAACCACTGAAATCTAATCTTCCACCCCACTTGGCAGTCTCAGCAAATTCCTGAGCCTTGGGGCTCCAGAGGCAGTCAGCCCATCCTTGAGCAGCGAGAGACATGGACATCCTTCCTCTTAACTGACACAACTTCCATCAAAGAGCCAACCTAACAGGAAGAACCCGAGGGGGCCTCACCGTTACAGAATTATATCAAAGTAATTATGAATTGGGCAACCAAGTGCCTTAACCAACCAGCTCTATCACATGAACAAATATGATTGCTAAAGAGAAAAACCACAGGCCTAAAAATGGTGTCACCTGTGCTAAAGCCCAGAATACCAAACCTAGATTTAATACTAACCTAACAGCAGTTTCGACTTTCACCAGAAATGTAATCAACCAGTCTGGCATTTTCTGATCAGCACCAACGAGGTCATCTGTGCCACCTGGGCCCTCTCTCACCCCACCCCTACCCCCAGAGGAAGAAGGGGTGGCAATCTGCATGATAAAGACCCCTGCCCTTCCCTTCTCCCTCCCCAAGAAGATGATGTCCTGGCCTAAAAAAATCATCCTTTCTTTCCTTGGCTAATAGCCCCCTGCCCCTTCTTCCTATAAAAACCTTCCATTTTGTACAATCCCTCGGAGCACCCCTCTGGTTACCGGATGGAATGTTACCCCATTCATGAATCACCTTAAAAAAGCCAATTAGATCTTCAAATTTACTTGGCTGAATTTAGTGTCTTAACATGATCATATAAAACCAGCCCATTTCCTTACAGAAAGCTTTAGAATGATGGTTCTCTAATTGTTTCAATCATACTTTACCAACTGGAACTAAGTTTGACAAGCGTCAAAGCCTCCCAGGCTCCGGGGCGCCCAGTGGTGAATCAGGAAGCTCCAGCAAGGTTGCCTGAAGTTGGCTGAAGGTCTTTAGCCTATGACTGGATGGGTTTCTCTTTGAGGATTAAAGTAAAGCTACAGATCAAAGGTGGAGTGCACTCTCACTTACTTCTAACATTTAGAAGTCAACTATTCCTGATCTGTACTCCTATTTCCCTGTCCATTGCAACATTTATTTCCTCCAAACAAATGTACTAAGGACCATGTGTTCTACCATCCCAGTAGTTCTGGAACCAAGGGGGACCCAAGGACAAACTTGCTGTCATGAATGAACCCTGGGACTGATGGGGGATTCTGATTTCATTTGCCATCTAACCCAGGCTAATAGTGAGAAAAATCTGCTGAGGTGGAGGGCCCTAAATTACACCAGAAACTGCTTCTATCTGCCATGACCTTTCCACAGAGGAAAATGATTCCAACCCACATTTAGTCTGATGTTTCTTTATGAGTGAAGAATTATACCTTTAGAATGAATAAAATAATGAAATAAACATGTTAAAGGAAGATTCTTTTTCATGTTTTGGTGTTACAGTTTGAATTTTGTTCTCCAAAGTCCTATTGAAGTCTTAACCACTGGTACATCAGAATGTGACGATATTTGTAAATAGCGTCTTTCCAGAGGTAATTAAGTTAAACTGAGGTCAGGAGAGTGAGCCCTAATCCACTGGACTTATAAAAAGGGAAATGTGGACAGAGACAGACACCTGGAGGGAAGGCAGAGGAATGGAATGATGCATCTACAAACCAAAGAATGCAAAAGATTGCCTGCAAACTACCAGAAACCAGGAGGAAACATAGAAGACAAGTTTCAGACTTGCTTTCAGACTTCTAGCCTCCAGCACCGTGAGACAGTAAACTTTTGTTGTTCTAAGTCCCTCCGATTATGGAGCTTTGTTATGGCAGCCCTAGCAAACAAATGGAATTGGTTAGTGAGAATGTATTTCTTCACCCAGGTCAAATTCAATGTCCCTGATGTAAGACTGAAGCTATCTGCCAGCACAACTCAGTCTGAAAACAGAACAAAAAAACTCTGCAGAAGTCCATTTGAAAATAAGTGAAATTGCATCTAAATGTAGGCGTTCAATTGCATTTGCTTTCTCCAGAAAAAAAACCCAGGTTTTTCTACTTCTTATCATGGCGTGGGTGGACGGTGGGTAGGTAGTGGGTGAAGATGGAGGGGATTCATTGTGATGCCTCTCAGATGAGGAACATCTACCATACTACTTCCTTGCTACATGACCCCTTGCTATCCTGGATCAGTGGTTCTGAACACTTTCTGCTCAGGACATTCACCCAGCCCAGGCTCCTCTCCAGAAGTTTTGATTCAGTTGGTTCAGGGGCAGGGGGTGAGAAGCAGAAATAGTTTGGGGCTTGGGTGTCTTTAAGCTCCCAGGTAATTTTAATGTACGGAGGGAGTTAAGAACAATGCCCCAATATTACAGGAGCGATGCTTTCTTTCCATCAGTGGCTGGGGTCCGGGTGGGCGGCCAAAATTCAGACATAATTAGGAAAACCCGTCCTGTGGGAAATTCACACTCAGTAGCCAGACTCTGAAAGCTGACTTTAGAGATCAATTTCCATATGAATAATTATTCCATCACGGTTTGATTGGCTAAATGGCTCCAGGCAGGCTCTCAGGCATCCAATTTTATCTGTGGCACATAAGAGTCCTTTATATTCAATCCCACCCTCCATAGTTTTAACAGAAAGTAAAAATTTTATCTTAATTCTTTTTCAAGCTACTTTCACTATTGCAAGTTGGCAAAATATCTAAATCCAAAGCTACCCAGCACTTATGAAATATGTCCTGAATACATTTAAGAAAAGTTTTTTTCTCTTTCGCTTTGGTGAAAAGGGCAAGGTAACTCGTTGACAACTGTTCAGCAGCTGACATGTTTATTTGATTGATCAGAACTCTACAGACTTCTTAAGAACCGTTAAATGTCTTTCTACTTAGCTGCTTTATTACTTTCAATATGGTTCTAAAGAGCGTATTAAATTATATCTTCAATTACACATAGATAAAACTTAGGAGGAGCTGAGCTTTTTCTGGACAAGATAACCTTTCCTTATTCTACTTCAGAAACAACACAAATTCACAAATACAGTAGACATCTAAGACATAAAGAGCCCTTTCCTTCCTTTCTCTCTCTCTTCCTATCTCAATCTCTTCTTTCGCCATTTTTCAAAGCTTTGGTTTTTCCCTTGGAGACAAGGTCAGAGACAGATTTCCTGTCTAAGACTCTGCTTTGTGCTTAAGGAAACATGAAAAAGGACCTGCATATTTCAAAAGAAGGTCATTATAATCACTATATACAATAGGATCACATTCTTTCCCCTCTGTTCTTAATTAGTAGAGATTACAAGAAATGCCACGGGCAAGAGGAAGAAGCGTGTACATTCTGACAAGGTACTGGGGGAGACTTGAACACGCTTCAATTAAGATGTGTATTCTTTTTCTCCAGATGCCCGTGGGACTCTGCGCAACTCCAGTACAAATAAATGTACTGCCTTCCGACTCTCTTACAGAAGCAATTACCAGTGGGTGCAGAGATGAATGCGAGAGCAGAGGGGGTTGGAAAGAGACTTTAACAGGAAATACAGAACTTTAAAGCTTAATGGGACTTTTGAGAGCATCTTATTTTACCCATGTGGGAAGCCAGAGAGGTGAACTGACTTGCAGGAGTCTCACACATGGAATTGGCAGAGCTAAGATCAGTAAATGTAGCCCGCAGCTCTGTCCACCAAATTGGCTGCCAAGTCTTGATGCCATTCAGAAGAAACAGTAAAACGCTGAGCCAACACCCTTTTTTCCTCTGTGGCCTCATGTTTTGCATATTTATCATCTCTTAATATGCTAAAATTGATGGTGGCGGTGGTGAGAGCTAGAGGTCTTGATTGAGTTACTGCCTCTTGTTAAGAAGATAAAAAGCTTTTCTGGAGTGGAAAGAGGATATTTCTCATGACAAGCGATTCACAGTACAAAAATTCAAGGTCAAAGAACCATGTGTGGCAAATCCAGAGGGGCACAAGCATTACTTCTGTGCCCAGAAGATGGCACAGATAACCTAGGGTTTCAAGCTGAGACACCAACAAAGAGTACACCACACAGATCAGGATGAAAAAGCTTACAGTACCTAGTGCTATGGCATGACGACACATCAAGCAAAACACCAATGCAATGATGTTCTGAAATAAAAATTTCTTCCCTGAGTTCAGAACTCCATGGCTCAAGTGTCATCTTTAAACTGTCAACATAAGTGTCTGAAGATCAGCCTCAAATCCATTACTCAGCCAGGGATATTTTGAGTAAAAGGGACCTCCAAATAGGACAAAAGCCATATAAAGGCAGAAAATAATCCTTAAGAGGCACTATATTTACTTTTACTTTATAAGAAATGTTCATCGTGCTCAGTTTAATGAGCAGCTTTTAATACAGGAAGATACACACATTCCATGGGTCATAAAGCCAAGGCTGCTGAAGTGGGTGATTTAGCGTTTCAGGGAAAAATATGAATTATATGAAGGTCAAGTCCCTTTTAAAAAGTATATTAGGAGGCATTACAAAAATAAGGAAGTGGTTATAAATCTGAATTCCAAGAATGGTAACTCCCTTGTATGGACAGAGCAAAACGTTAGGGCAGAACAATTACATTCCTATGATAACAGAAAAAACACACAAAGGCCAAAATCACAGTATTTAAAAAATGCATTAAAAAAATAATAATCAAATAAAAACAAATAAAAAATGAATTTCATTGAGATGCTCCATATTGAAATGAGTGTGGCTAAACCAGCAGCTACAACTCAAATTCCTCTGAAGTTTGGAGGGCAAATGGTAGGCTATGACTTTTTCAAACACAGAGGTTGTTGGCATACATCGAAAGAAGAAAGGAGAGGGGCTGTAAATTGGTCCCACAAAGGCAAATTGAAGTGAGCGGGGTGCTGCTCCCAAGCGTGAAGACTCAGAGCTGATTGTGCTAATGTAAAGAAATGACTTGGGTGACCAGTTTTATCATTTTACTTGTCTTCCAGGTGTGTGGCTTGCTTTTTCAATTCTTTTGTTTCTTGTTAGTGTCTAACACAGTTCTGTCCAAGAGAAATAAAATGCAAGCCACATCTCATATTTTCTGAGAGCCACGTTTAAAATGTAAAAAGTGGGACTTCCCCGGCGGTCCAGTGGTCAAGACTCTGCGCTTCCGATGCAGGGGACGCAGGTTCGATCCCTGGTCGGGGAACTAGTATCCTACATGCCGCACGGTGCAGCCAAAAAGAAACTAAAAAAAAACCCAAACAAATTTTTAAAAATGTAAAAAGAAATAGACAAAATGAATAATGTTTCATATAACCCAATATAACCAAAATATTATCATTTCAGCATGAAATCAACATGAAAACTATTAACAGGATATTGTACGTTCTTTTTTTTATACTAAGTCTTCAAAATTCTGTACATTTACAGTACATCTCAATTCCGATGCTACTTTATCAGAAATACTTGATGTGTATTTAGATTTCATGAAATTTACTCTTGAACAGGTAAATTCACAAACTTAAGTTGTTCCAAACTGAAAAGTTTCCAACATCTCAAATGAGTAACCATTTTTAAATTAAAAATAAAATTTTAAATTCCATTCCTTAGTCACCCTAGCCATGTTTCAAGTGGCTACAGGAGGGGACAACACAGGTCTCACACAAACATCCCTGTCCCACCCTCACAGGAATCATTTCTCTTTCCAACTTCCCATGGAATATAAAAGTTGGGCAATAAGCAAATGTCAGTCCATAGGGAGAAAAAAATAATTCCTTCATTATCCAAAACCATCATGAAATTCAGCTTATGGAGTACAGAAATGGAAGACATTTTTTAAAAAATAGATTTGATAGATGAGTTTATTACTGGGAACAAAATTAGAAAGTATTTGGAAAAGGGATCTGAATACCTTGAGCATTTTTAATCTTATTTAATCTTCACAATATCCTAGGAGGGAGGTACTTTGCTCATATTCCCCTTTTACCGAATACGAATCAGAGGCTCAGACAGGCTAGAGCTAGTAAGTGAAGCGCACAGAATCTGGGCTTAACTAATGAATGAAATTAACTCTTAGGAGATAACTTTATGGATTCTGTATACAAAACACTGTCCAGCCGGTCAAGTAATTCTGGATACTGATTCCCTTGTAGATTTTAGGAAACACAAAGCACACTGATGAAGTGTTTTGAAGTGTTCATCTACACAGCTCTCCATTTTTGTTCAAAGGGCCGTAAACTATCAATCCTTCACTTTCAGTGGTGATGCAACGTTCTCTCTCACAGGACAAAAGAATCTCTTGGGGTGAGTCCTAGTAATCAGCAGTTGCAAAGCTTTCTGGGTGGTTGTCACGTACAGTGAGGGTTGACAGCTACAGAGCCCGATTGGACCTCAAACTTGAGTTTGCACCAGAATTGCCTGGGGTCGGGGGCTTGGCTGGTCTCCACTCCCAGAATTTCTAGTAAGGTAGCCCCAAAATTTGCATCCCTAACAAGTTCCCCAGGAATGCTGATGCTGACGTCTAGGCATTGCACTTAAAGACTGACTGAACTATAAGAAAGAAAAATGCACTTAAATGAGGTAAAGAGAAGAACCACCACAAATTTTCTTAAGAACCTTGCTCTGTAGGGCAATTTACTAGGCTCGGGATCATATCAGCGGAGGGCCTAGAAGACAACCGCTGGAATCCGAGATGTGCTGGATGCCACAAGTTGTAGCCTCCTACTTTCAGAGCAGAAGATACCAAAATGCAGACCGAGGCCCCAGAGCTGCTTTATCCAGAAGCTACTGAGGCTTAAACCTCAGGGATCCCTCACTTGTATGGGTCCCTCGCAAGGCCTGGCAATATGCTCCCAGAGCATGTACGTATGTTTTTGTTTGTTTGTTGTCTTTGTAAAATTTGTAAAGTAAAATCTTTGGGTATTTTTTAAAAGGAGGACTCCCATATATTTTTGTATAAACCTCAGGCTCCACAAAACTTGGATCTGTCCTTGGAGGCCTCTTACCCTGTTCATATCTTCCAGATTTTTTTCTAGGAATAGAAAAACATTAAAAATTTTTAAACATCACAAATATGTTTAAGAACTTGCTTTTATCTCTCAATAATAATATACAAAACAGCTTTCATTAATAGATTCCTACAACATGTTTAATGGCTTTGTAATATGTACCCAAAATTGTACTCAGCCAATCTTTCTTTTTTTTTTTTTTTTATACTATAATGCTTAAGTGTTTTCTAGTTTAAGAGTATCACCATGGTGAATATCCTTAAGGCTAAATATTTTTGCCCATCCTTATTTCCTAAGTATTACTCTAAGTGTTGATATGTACCATATGCATTTGCTTTTCGTTTGTTATAATTATAATGTAATATAATTTTTTAACTTGAATCTCTCTCTCCTTAATTTATTAAATGCACTTTCCCAGTTGCTACATAATTTTTTAAGCTTAGTATTTTTAAGAATTCTAGAACATTCCTCTCTGTGGGTGTAACATAATTTATTTGCCTACTCCAAAATATGGGTTACTCTCCATTTTTTATTAATGTAAATAACACGACAAAAAAAAATTCCACGTTTTAGATTCTTTTCTTCACATAGCTTCCCTTAAGTGGGCCAAAAATTATAAGTGGCTAACCCAATAGATTATTCATAAAACAGCTTTATGGTAGAGAAATGAAATGTGTGAACAGGGCTCACAATGGGCTTGAAAATATCAAAGCCTCGAAGATAAGCAGCATTCACCACCATTATACCTGGAGCCATGAACTGAGACCTGTGTCTGTCTTGAGGGCTTACTTGACTACTCTAGAGAATTCCTCCCCAGCGAGGAGCAAGTTGTCCAGACTCTTTCTGACAAACTTTGGCTAAATGACTCAGAAATGTATAAAAAAATTGAACAATAATGCTATTATGGGTTTCCTTTAAATGAGGTTGGCACAGCTGCCCCATCATAACCTGTTTTGTTTCTGGTATCGAGTGGCCGTGTTCTTAATCAATAATAGTCAGGCTCTCTCATGACCAAAGAGACAAAGTCAGTAAGCTGGGTCTAAATTTAGATAATTTTTGCCCACAGGACACAAGCTAATTAGCCTACACCAGGTCCAAGTTCACGACTGGTCTTGCTGATGTGGTTCTCTAACCACTTCAGCTAATGAGCTACAGACACCAAATAATTTCACAGCCTGGATACAAAACCAAGGTAGGTTGTACATTACAAGCCAGGCCCTCTGATGACGCTTGTTAAAGTCACATAACACAGCCAGAGGTGGCCAAGAGGACATTCAGACCACTCTAAAGGAAACCCACCCAGGAAACCCCTCGGCCCTTCTGTTTCCACCCATGACATGGGGAGAGCAGTAAATATTGAGCAAAGAAGGGCCGGAGGAATGAGGGGGTGACACTGAACTGCCAGTGTTTCCCTGCCGCTCTCAGCATTCATTCATTCATCACACTCCCTGGAGCAGGAAGCTGGGCTGGATGCTGCAGACAGAGCAAGGAAAACCATCTCATCCTGCCTACCTTGACCCAGCTGCCTCCTGTCACCCAAACGCATCAGTTCACTGCAGGGTAAGGGTAAAGGTGGCTTTCCAAATGCACTGGAAAAGGCAGGCGTCTACAGTACCAGAGTCCCTTGACTGCAAGACTTACTTGCCGAACACTCACCAGAACTTACCAAACAACCCATCTTCCAGCTATTCACAGGGCACGGCTGATGCCCTAAGACCTGTCCCAGTGCCACATCCACCACTCAGGGGACAGCTATGTCCCGAACAGTCACAAACACAGCCAGGCCAGTCTAAGTGCTGCCCTTTGTTATTTTAAAAACAGAAAGCTGTACAAACATTACTTAAGTCTCAGGTCCCAATGCGCATTTTAGGTCCTCCTTTCCACTGCTGGATCCTTCCAGAAAACAGGTCTAACTGCTTTGCTTTCCATATTCTCCACCAACCTCTTATCTCTGGCACCAAAGTCAAACCGGATCAGTGTGAATCTGGCTAGTGGGCTTCACCAAAACATGTTCTGGTCATAGTTTATCCATAATTATCATCAGTCAGTTGCCACTGGACAATGGAAAGAAGAATTTGAAATTCCAGGCCTCTACTTAGCTGGCTGGAATCATATTTTGCATCTCTGACAGCAAACACCCGTGCACAGCAGCCATCACAGACTGGGGGAGGCGTGGCTTCAGGGGCCAGAGTCCCCAGGCACAAGTCCAGGTTCCTGCTTTGCCTCTGTGCTTTGGACAAGTGTTATGTTGAATTGTGTCCTCCCGTAATTCATACGTTCAAGTCCTAACCCCCAGTACCTTATTTAGAAATAGGGTGGCGGCAGAGGTGATTAGCTAAGATCAAGTCATTCTGAAGAAAGGTCGGCCCCTAATCCAGTAATACTGCTGTCCGTATGAAAAGGGGAAATTTGAACAGAGACCCACACACAGAGAACGCATGTGAAGGTGAAGGTAGAAATCTGGGAGATGCATGTATAAACCAAGAAAACGCCAAAGACTGCCAGCAAACCACCAGAAGCGAGGAGGTGGGGCAGGGAACAGATTCTCCCTCCCAGCCCTCCAACTTGCTGACACATTGATCTCGGACTCCCATACTCCAGAATACGAAAGGATACATTTCTGTTGTTTAAACCACTCCACTTAGACCACTTTGTTAGCAAACTAACGCAGCAAGTTAACTACGCCACAGTATTCTCATCTGTAAGATGGGGATAAGAAGGGTACTCCTCTAACAGAGAGAATAAACAGATTACAATTTGGTGTTTAGAATAATGCCTGGCAGAGAAGTGCACTTGAAGGTTAATATTCTAATCAAGAAGATTCTCACTCTTTTTTTTAACCTCTTGAAGTTTCCTAATGTCTCTTCCCACCAAGTTGCTTAGTAAAAGGTGAGTGTGATAACAGCCCACGCCAGATTTCTCGGGAGATGCGGGAGCTCTCTCGCTTGGCTGGGTGCCCAGGCCAGGGTGTGGCCTTTGTGGAGCAACAGGAATCTCGATTTCCTCCCTGCTCTTCATCCCACACCCACTCAAGGCACCTCATTCTTTCCCACCCCACGGCGGCCACCACCTGAGCCTCGGCCCTAGTCCTGGCCCTTTCCTCCAGTTAGTCTCTCAAAACCCCCGAATCATCCTAGTGCCCCAAGCGCGATCATCTTCAAACCTCAATTCTTCCGTTTTACCCACATCACCCACCCCCAGCTTCCGATGCTGTGCAGAAGTCCGTCCCTCCCACCTAACTTGATAACTTTGTGCATCTCCCTCTTCTGTTGGTCTCTCCTCACCCCCACCTGACTCTGGACGTTCCCTCACCAGTACTGGTTTCCTCTGTTAATCCTAACCTACAGGTCAAGAAGGCCCAGCCTGAAATTCACCTTTTCAATGAAGCCCTCCCTAAACTCCTATAGTATTTATCACCTGGATGCCTGATTTTGTTTTGAATGACACAAGCCTTGTGCTGCTGTACCTGTTTCATGCATGTCAAGCACAGTATCTCAACTAGACAATAAACGTAGAGTCCATTCACTCATCACACACTACTAAAGACCTACTAATGTGAGGCACCAGGCAAGGCATCGGGGTAATGGGTATCATTAGTTACCATTTATCAAGAATGTACCGTGTGCCAGATTTTATCCTAATCCTCACGATGACGCTGGAAGGTGCTGGCATCACCCTGGTTTACAGGTGAGAAAGCCAAAGATGAGAGATTATGTAACTTGTCCAGTATTGCACAGATAGTAATAGATAAAACTGGGACAAGACAGAGAAACAGGGCTGAGAAATAGTATAATGGGTCAGCTGTAACCAGACCCCAAAGAATGTGGATTAAGGCATTGCCCATTTGGAAGGATGTCAATAATTATCACATACAGGCATACGTCAGAGATATTATGGGCTCAGTTCCAGACCTGCAAATAAAGCAAATGTTGCAATAAAGCGAAGCCGAGAACTTTTTGCTTTCCCAGTACATATAAGTCATGTTTACACTATACTGTAGTCTATTAAGTATATGATAGCATTATGTCTAAAAAAACAATGTATATAACAACGAAACAAATATAACAATAATGAAAAAGTTTGAAATATTGTTGAGAAATGCCAAAATGTGACAAAGAGACACAGAGTGAGCAAATGCTGTTGGGAAAATGGTGCCAATAGACTTGCTCGACACAGCGTTACCACAAACCTTCAATCTTTAAAAAATGCAATAACTGCAAAGCACAATAAAACAAGGTATGCCTGTATATGATATATATATAATATGACAATGCCATATATACATACATGTATGTGTGTGTGTGTGTATATATATATATATATGAAATAACCATTGACATCCTTCCAAATGGGCAATGACTTAATTCATTCTTTGCAGTCTATATCCGTATCTGAAGACAGAGCTGTACACTACATTCATTAATGACTTAGATTAAATAGGCATGCCCCTGCTAAGTTTGTGGATGACTCAGTATGATTACGATGAGTCAGAAATTAATGCAATTATCAGAGCAACAGATTTATTGAACAAATTTAACTAAGAAAATAAAATTTAACTGGGATAAACATAGTGTCCTGCATTTGGGTTCAAATATCCAACAGTGCAAGCACACAAAGAGAATGACAGGGCTTTGCAAGCAACAGTGGAAGAAAAGAATCAACAGTTAACTGAGTATGGGGGCTTCCCTGGTGGTGCAGTGGTTAAGAATCCGCCTGCCAATGCAGGGGATATGGGTTCAAGCCCTGGTCCGGGAAGATCCCATACGTCTCAGAGCAACTAAGCACGTGAGCCACAACTACTGAGCCTACGCTCTAGAGCCCGCGAGGCACAACTACTGAGCCCGCGTGCTACAACTACTGAAGCCCGCATGCCTAGAGCCTGTGCTCCGCAACAAGAGAAGCCACCGCAATGAGAAGCCCCCGCACCGCAACGAAGAGTAGCCCCCGCTTGCAGCAACTAGACAAAGCCCGTGTGCAGCAATGAAGACCCAGTGCGGCCAAAAATAAACAAAATAAATTTTAAAAAAGCACAACAGTACACTGAGTATGATTGAAGAGGGGAATGTGGGTTAAAAAAAAATTAATATTATGTCAGGCTATAGTAATAAAGCTATATCTGGGAAATGGAAATGCCACTATTTCAAGTTCTTTTGCAACAAATCTAATGTTTTGCTCAGAATTCTAAGTCCCAATTTGAAAGTAAGTCAAACTGGTATATATGTTCAAATGAAATTGATATAATTAAGAGTCCTCATATTTCACAGTTTCATAGATTGCATGCTGACCGAATGAATGTATGCACTTTGGCGTAACCTAAAACTAAGTTTATAATGTATAATTGTAGGCTGACATCACTCCCAAACTTTTCTGTGAAGGTGTGGGATCAGGTCGCCACAGTTCCCATCCATGTAGGCAATCCCAAAATGATGACCGTAAATGGTATACTTAACACAAGCCCTGTTAATCCCACTTCTTATCAAACCCAACATATTCCTGGACTAAAAGGAGAAGCTTGATTGATAACCTAATCTCACCAGCTGGCAACACTCAGGAGCAGTTTCCATTTCAAACGTGGAAAAGGCGTTTAACTTCACGTGAACAGCACGTCCACCAACAGAACAATGGGAAATCGGGCAAATGGCAACCAGTGTTCACTTCTGGGGTAAAAGTAATCAAAACATAGAACATCTCGGCTTCCCCGGTGGCACAGTGCTTGAGAGTCCGCCTGCCGATGCAGGGGACACGGGTTCGTGCCCCAGTCCGGGAAGGTCCCACATGCCGGGGAGCGGCTGGGCCCGTGAGCCATGGCCACTGAGCCTGCGCGTCAAAAAACCATAGAACATCTGGCACACCTTTATCACCTAACTCTTTCAGCTGAGACTCACTGTGGAAATTGCCTGTGGCCATGTGTATTTGTTTCCCAGGGCTGCCACCCTAAAGTACCACTAACTGGCTTAAAACAACAGAAATGTATTGTCTCACAGTTCTGGCAGCTAGATGCTCAAGATCAATGTGTTAGCAGGGTTGGTTCCTTCGAGGGCTGTGAGGGTGAATCTGCCCCACACCTCTCTCCTCTCTTCTGGTGGTTTGAGGACAATCCTTGGTGTTTCCTTGGCCTATAGGTGCATCACCCGGGTCTCTGCCTTCATCTTCCCGTGGTGTTCTTCTCCCTGTGTCTCTTCATATGGTCTTTCCTCTGCACAGGTCTGCGTCCAAGTTTCCACTTTTCATAAGGACACCAGTCATATTGGATTAGGGCTCACCCTAATGACCTCATTCTAACTTGATTACCTCTACAAAGACTCAACTTCCAAATAAGGTCACATGCTGAGGTCGTAGGGGCTAGGACTTCAGTATATCTTTTGCGGAATGGGTAGCAACTCAACCCGTAACACTGAGTTAATCTTCTCCAGGACCCATTCCTCCCGCCCCTTGAGGTTTAGCTGATTTCGTGGCTGCCATCTAGAGAGTGTCTTCCCGCTTCCCTTACAGCTAGGCAGGGGCATGTGACTAAGCTCCAATCAGTTCCACGCAAGGGAACAATGATTTGTGCACTTTCAGGGTTACATCGTTTAAAAAAGGAAGATGCTTGGGGTTCATCCTCCCTCTTTCTGGTTCCGTAAGACGTGAAAGCAGAATTACAATGCAAGACCTAAGTCATTTAAAAGTTTCTAGTTGCCACATTAGATAAGAAGGAACGGGTGGAGTGAATTTTAAATTTATTTAGTCCATCATGTCCAGAATATTAGCACTTCAATGTGTAACTATAAAAAATTATTGATAAGGTATTTTACATTCTTCATTTGGTACTAAGTGTTTGAAACGCGTGTGTATTTCACACTTAGGGAACATCTCAGTTTGGACTAGCCACATTTCAAATGCACAAGAGTCACGTGTGGCAACTGGCTACTGCAATGCGGTGCAGCTCTGGAGGGCAGCAGAAGGACACTGTAAAAGAACCTGGGCCCCTGGATGAGCCCATGCAGCAGACCTGTCCTGCTGGCTCTGGAGTGCTTGAAACCTTTACTTAAGGAAACAGTTCTACCTTATTCAATTCCAGGGTATTTTGTCACCACAGCTCACCCCATACCATAATAAATACGTTCTCTGGGGTCTCACTGAAGGACCCTGCAGCTTCTCAGTTATGAAACATCCCTTCAAAGAATGGATACCGGCTCCCATGGGGGAAAAAAAAACCCTCCAAAACTGTAGCCCAAGTTCGAAAGATTACCAAGGAAACATTCTCAGCATTGAGAGATACATTTCAAAATAAACCCGTCCCAGGAGAACATGTCGTTCCTCAGACTTTTTGTTCTTTTCCCCACATTATAAATCTCTACACTTCCTGGTCAGTCAGCCCACTGGACAGCCCAGGAGGAAGGAGGGAGGGAGAGACCGTATCATTCAGCCTCCTGAGAAAACCAAAACTGAGATCCTTCAGGCAGTGCTTTACAAAAAGTGAAAATATTTTCACGTGATAACATCTAATAATTAGATAACCAAGTCAATCAGAACACACTGACTTTCCTAGTTTAAAAGGAGGTGGGGACTCAAAAGGAAAGTCAAGACTTGTCACTAATGTCATCGGGTTTTTTTAATATTTATTTTTATTTTTTTATTTATGTTTTTGGCTACATCGGGTCTTAGTTATGGCATGTGGGATCTTAGTTCCCTGACCAGGGATGGAACCCGAGTCCCTTGCGCTGGAAGGCGGATTCTTAACCACTGGACCACTGGAGAAGTCCCAGTAATGTCATCTTTATAGATACTGGGCCTTCGACTCATGCTAACACCTGCTGCCATAGAAATGAAAATAACCACCCCTTACAGCAAAGATCTGTGGATAGAAACACAACTGAAGATCTCCACGGAATGAATTCAGAAGCAATTCCTATTTCACTCCAAAGGAAAAGCTACATACAAGAATTTATCAAGCAAAAAACATCGAGGTCAGCAATAGTTCGAAATGATTACATAATTAATTCAGAATAAAGAGATACTAGGTAATAACCTAGATGATTCACCGCTTATGTAGACGATCAGATTTCTCAAAGTTTAGGGGCCGGGTTCTGAGTTTCATATTGGTCTCCAGCTGCAGCTGGAATGGTATCAGGTTTAACCAAGAATTCCTGCAATTATGGTCTGGGGTAACTATTTGGGTTGGCCAAAAAGTTTGTTCGGGTTTTTTCCATAACATCTCACGGAAAAGCCCAAATGAACTTTTTGGCCAACACAACAGAATGAGGCTGTGGTCCAGTTAGCCAGCAATAGGGCTCCATACAGAATTAGAATTAGTTTTCTTAACTGCAGCAGAAGAGAAGAAAGTAGCAGCATCTGTCCTCTCTTGCTTTAAAAGTTCAGTCTGAAGTGCATTTGCCTCTCAGGAAGCAACCCAAGGATTTGCCACTGTGGAGAGCACTGGTAATAATAAAGTCATTCTATGGGTCTTTATTGCTTAGGGCAAGAGAGCAGAATTCACTTCCTGCAGTTTGCAGCTTTTGAACTTAGGAAAGGGAATGCCCTGTGCCAACAAGTGTGTACAGCTGTTGCCAGTACAAGCTTTGGCATCACGATAAACCGGGGTTCAGATCTCTCTGCCATTTATCGAATGTGCGACTTTGTCCAAGTTACTTAACTTTCCTCAACCTTAACTTCTCCCTCTGTAAATTGCTATTACAGTAATGGTCTTTACTGGAGACAGTTTTGTAAGCATTACACGTAAAGGGTTTGCTACAGTGCCTGGCACACAGTAAGCATTCAATCAATGAGACCTCTTCTCCTAATTTCTGTTGCAGTAGGTCAGCGATCAATACGTGTTTACTCTTTTTTTTTTTTTTTTTGCAGTACGCAGGCCTCTCACTGTTGTAGCCTCTCCTGCTGCGGAGCACAGGCTCCGGACGCACAGGCTCAGCGGCCATGGCTCACGGGCCCAGCCACTCCGCGGCATGTGGGATCTTCCCGGACCGGGGCACGAGCCCGTGTCCCCTGCATCGGCAGGCGGACTCTCAACCACTGCGCCACCAGGGAAGCCCAATACGTGTTTACTCTTGTGATTAAACTTATGTGTTTACCCTTGTGATTAATATTATGTATTAGGCACTGACACCCACTAAAAAAATATGATACTCTAGCCTCACTCTATTAGACACTGAAAATAGTCCAAAGATGAAGAAACTGTGGAGCTAAGATTTATGAGCACGCATGCTCAGTGGGGGAGTGCCAGGGCCCCTGAGAAACTGCTCTAGATAGAAAAGGATGGAGGTATGTTTTGGGTTGAACTGTGTGCCCCATCCTGACACACACCCTGCAAAATTGGTAAGTTGGAGTCTTGAGTACCTCAGAATATGGCCTGATCTGGAGATGGGGTCTTTACAAAGATAATCAAATCAAAATGACATCATCAGGGTGGGCCCTAATCCAATATGACTGGTGTCCTTATAAAAAAAGGAAAATTTGAAGAGAGATAGACACACACAGAGAGATCACCATGTGAAGATGCAGGCAGAGATCAGGGTGACGCATCTCCAAGCCAATGACTGCATACCACCAGACAAAGCTGGGAGAGGCATGGATCCCATTCACTGTCACAGCCCTCACGAGGAAGCAGCCCTGCCAACACCTTGATCTCAAACTTCTAGTCCCCAGAACCATGAGACAATACACTATGGCTGTTTAAGCCACTCAATGTGTGTTTACGGCAGCCCTAGGAAACTTATACAAGGTGAAATGAGGCAGCAAGCAGATTCCCCACTTAAGACGGGCTGACAAGACCTGGAGAAACTATGTAGCCTGACACGAACCTGACCAAATTCTCTGCAGAAGTTTCCGAGAGCCTCAGACCTCCATCTCAAAAGGTCACCTCCGATGTATTTTTAAATTATGTCGATGAAAACAAAGAGGCTTAGCTTTACAATAGGTTTGGCCAAGGCTCCTCCGTCAATAGGCTCGGATTTTAAATACTCTCATTATTTTTTGCATGTATGGCAGGGGAGGGAGTCTTGGGCATCTGTAAAAACTTATCATAGGGCTTCCCTGGTGGTGCAGTGGTTGAGAGTCCGCCTGCCGATGCAGGGGACACGGGTTCGTGCCCCGGTCCGGGAGGATCCCACATGCCGCAGGGCGGCTGGGCCCGTGAGCCATGGCCGCTGAGCCTGCGAGTACAGAGCCTGTGCTCCACAACGGGAGAGGCCACAGCAGTGAGAGGCCCGCGTACTGCAAAAAAAAAAACAAAAACAACTTATCATACATGACGAAAAACTCCTTGAAAAAATACCTTGGCAGAGGTGTCGATTATTGACCTTCATGAGAGCTATTCTCTCAACAGGCAACAAATTCAAACTCCTGTCCGAGCAGGATGTGTCTGGTTCCTCAAGGTTCACGGGGTATGTGCATTCTTTGGCTGAAAGCTGCAGTCCTTAGTAGCTGCTACAGAAAGAAATACCATCAATTTAACCTCTCGTGGAGCCAGCCATTTTCAACTGGCTGCCTTTATTTTTTGTTTGTTTCCCTAAATGGAACGTCCACTGCTTCCTTATTATAATGGAAAACAGAATTGGGAACAAATCTTTCATGAAATTAAACACACACCCACAGAGTAAACTCTGAAGGCCTCGATCATGTTTGAGAGGCAGTTCTCAAGATTTGTTACAAAGATCTTTCAGCCCCTTTTCCCATCCCTCAGCCTCCACCCATTTCACTCAAGGCACTAAAAATTGGCATTTACAAAGAAATTCCAGAAGCCTGAGCATTTTATTAGCACAGGGAAATCCCAACCTTCCTGGCCTCATTTCTCATGATGACAGCTCATTTTTCCATGTGGAACCACGTACTAGTTGCTGCAAATATTTAAAGAGGTAAAGAAGCTACTTTCAAACTAGTCATAAAAGAAATAAATAACGAGGATTTAGTACTCTGTGCTTACTTTATAAGCGTAAAAAGTCAAGTACATCCATTTTTAAAACTAGAATGAAAAATTTATAGTGTTCTTGCTAAAAGACTCAGAGCCATGCCATGGGCACTTTCCTGGGCTCCTGAAGCCTCACCGTTCTGCATAGCAAGGGCAATTTTTGGAAACTGAGTCTACCCACTGTGCTTCACGGCCGGCTCCCCTGCATTACCCTTTCCTCTGCTCCTCTCCTAACCATCGTTCCAAATCCTATGCATCCCTGAGGCCTGGAAGAAGCTTCACCTCCATAAAGCTCCCCCCAATTTTCCCATTTCCAGTGATTTACCCTTCTCTGAAAATCTATAGCATTTATCATCCAGGTCTCACAATTCAACAAGTGGTTATATTATCCTGGAGATCCTTTTAATATCTATATTATACATGATCTGTATTTTGCCTTAGTTATTTCCTGTGTGTAGCTTTTCTCCTCCCACCTCGGCTTATGAGCTTCTTCAAGACAAGAACCATCCCTCACATTTCTCCCATATCCTTTCCAGTATCTAACCCAAGTTCAAGGATGCCCAAAATCAAGTTAGCAATGGGAACTGGAAAATGTCATCCACGTTAGGATTTCTTTGGCCTCTGTGGATTATCTGCAGGCTCACAATCATGTTTAGGGATGAAAGCAAGGAGACAAGGACAGGATCTAACCACAGCCCAGGGAATCGGGCCCATTCCCCTAGGTCACACACATAAACCCACCCTTGACTTAGCAGCTGTCTGAGTCAAGGGTTCCAGAAAGGACACTCGGAGGAAATCTCCACCCGCATGATGGGCTTGGTGCAGCACGATGACCTTCAGGCCATCCACGGGGGGCTCCTTTGGGCCACACTTGTCCTTCCTCACTCCTGGGATTTGCTCTCAATGGCCACAAACTCATCTGGCTGCAGACCTCCCAGACACAGGCTGGCTGAAACATGATCACGCCCGTGGGTCACCTGCCTTCCCTTTATGAGAACATGAACATGATCTGCTGTCCCCCTTCTTCCTACCCCCCAGAAACACAAAGGGGCCTTTCTTTCCCATTCTCCTTTCAGCCTCACACAAAGACAAGCAGGAATATTTGATGGCCGAGGGTTTAAGGTTGTTTACGGTTGTTCTTTGAGAGAGACCACTCACTTCAGGTAAAGGAGATTATAGTTTGGCTCATTGAACTGAATATAAACAGTTTAAGACTTGTTTTTCTTGTAATAAGTGGTACATGTGGGCGCATACACGTACACCAAAAAAGGCAAACCCCAAGGCACCCGGTGAAAAGCAAAACTCCCTCCCGCACCCACTCCTAGCTCTGAATCCCTCCTCAGAGGCAGCAAGTGTTAGCAGATTATTCCACCCTCCAGACCACATACACCTTTCAGCCTACTTTTTTCATCGTGGATTTCTTTCTTGAAAACCCTAATTATACTCTGGACTCATGGTTTACTTTTAATTAGCAATTAAATTAGCAATTTTAAAATAATTTTCAATTTTTAAAATATTCAAGGTCAGTAAACTATTTCCCACAGGAAATAAAGTTGGCACCAACAAAAATATGACTTTGCCGTTTTCCCTATTTGACTATTTTAAATTTCAGACACAAATAAGAATTCCCAATGGTCACGCAGAATAACAGAATTGAGAGAACTCTAGTTGTTTCTTTCGTGTCACAAGCACTCGGGTATCGGTCTCATCTCAAATCCACTGCTTAAACGGAGAAATACGTGTTGTAAGAGAGAGGAGGCCCTCACTGCCCAGGCTTGAGCTCTGAAGACCCCTCACGATACCCAAGCAGGAGGCAGGAACCCTCCCGAGGAAAGCTTGTAGTGAGTCTGAACCTGTCTGCCAACCACAGCGCTGAAGTCCTCTGAACTACATCGTGGGTTCCTGATTAAGAAAGAGGAAGAAAGATTTACCAAGCATCTCCTGAGTGCCAGGCCTAAGATGTGTGCCTTACAGACATCAGCATATTTTAACCTTCACAACAACTTCGTGAGGCTAATATTATTTTCTCCGCTTTTCAGGTGAGAAACCTGGGGGTTCAGGGAAGGGTAGAGACTTGCCCAAGGCCACGGACCTCGGTCCAAAGTCACTTTTCCAAGCTACTGCCTGGACTGCTCTGTTTCATAAAATCAAACCTCCATCCAAATTTCCTCTTTCAGGAAACCTGGGCTCTGGAACCAGGCTACTTTGGCACAGAAACTGGCTATACAACTTTGAGCTAGAAGAACCCAGGCCCAGGCAAGGGACTGGAGCTCCCTGGGTCTCAGTTTCTTCATCTGGAAAATGAGCCTGACAATAATACCTACCACATCAGGTCTGTGGCAAGATTAAATGAAGTTCACGTAATGAGCCTGGCATAGTGCCTGACATATAGTAAATACTTCACAACGGTTAGCTCTTCAAGCTGGGGTTTGGAACGGTTTTCTTTTTTGCTTTTATTCCCTCCATCTCACAGTACAGTGATGGCGCTCTGGGAAGCAATCTGGGATGAAACTGGGGAGCCATCTGAAATTGTCTGGCCCCATAATACCAATTTCTTTTGCTCTCCTCCCCCAAGCGTGCTCCTCTAACGTTTTTCCCCTTTGTCCTAACTGCCAAAACCACAGCCTTTCTGCGGCCAAATCCCAGACGCTTTTAATAATGTTATTACTGTGACTTTTTTCCCGAAATCATGGAAATATTTCAGTTTTTATTTAAAAAAACTAGATTCCAGCAACACCCTCTCTAAGGCCACCAGTTTTTAATTTTTAAACCAAAAGTGTACGCTATCATTTCCCCCTGCCCCTGTTCATATATCATGGAATTCTAGACTGATTCAATTTTGCTAAAACAATCTCAACTTGTGCAAATGGAAGCTGCCCAAATTCCCTTGGAATGGAAAAGGTATTTGTTAACCTGGTCAGGGAATGTACAAACCCGCATCTGCTCGACTGGGCAACATTTTCCATTTAATTGCCTTTCCCTTCTTCACTGAAAGTCCAATGAGGTCTGCAGGTTGTAGCGTCATTGGGCCAGCAAATGAGGAGGTTGGAGGGGGTTTCTCTGGGGATTGGCAGGGACAAGGAGTTAAGGAAGTCAGATGACCAAGGCTCTCACTCGGGCCAAAGGCTAGGTGGACGACTTCAGCCAAGTCTCTTCACATTCTCTGAGCTGTAGTTCACTTACCTGAAGAATGAGAAGGTGAGGCCCACTTTTTCCTGAAAACCCTTTCTAGCTCTAACTTCCTTTCAGCACGACAAGATTCTGCAATCATCCCACAGGCATCTCATCTGCTCTGGGCCTTATCAGGGCAGTAAGTTACATGTCATGATGCAGCCTCAGGAGATAAGCTTCAGCAAAAAGGAGGTGTGTGTGGGTGTGCGTGTGTGCGTGTGTGTGGGTGTGATGTTAGCCATAAAAGACACAGCCTCCACTTATTGCAAAAATGTGGCTGCACCAAGCTATCATATAATTCATGGCATAGAAATAAAATCCAGGTTCACCTTTAACTACCTAATGCAAAACGACAGCCAAGCAAACCCAGTAGGAGGGTGACATCTCACACCCTTCCATGAATTTCCCCCATTCAACCATTTCTGCTCCAAGCATCTGGAGTACAGCTAGTACAAGACTGGAACCTCAGCAGCGTTTATAAGGTGACCTTTTGTTACAATAGCATCACATATAATCCCGCTGCTATGTTGTCTTTCTCCATTTTCTCCTCTGGGAGACTTTGTCTCGTAATTCTGACATCATAACTGGTTCCTCCAATCCAGTCTTTTATGATGAATAACAAATGAGGGAGAACCCCAGGAATGCTGGGAGAATAAAGGTGCAGACAGCAATAGATATCGCTGTTTCACCACAAGAGCCTAACAGAATTTAAAAGTTTTCTAAATGCCAAGACGAACCTTGCTAACACGTAATTCCTAACCACTTTCACGAGACTAGCTTCCTCTAAGAATGACATTCTGAATCAGATCTGGGGGGACTTTAACGATGCTGAGGCATTTGACTGATCCTTTTTGTTAAGGTGTTTAATTTCAGCCAGTATAAGGACTGGTAGGCTGTTTTAAGGACTTTAGCTTTTATTCCAAGTGAGATGCAGAGCCCGTAGGTGGAGGGGGGAGGGTTTGAGCAGTAATCTCATTAGAATTTTCAAAGGAATACTCTGGCACTCTATCGAGAATCAAGGGGAGGAAAAAAGATGTTTAATTTGACTGTTCCTTTCTGTCCAAGGCACAGATGCCAGGAGTAAAAAAAAAAAAAAAAAAGTCATTTTTGGAAACTATACACACATAGAGCAAGGAACCTAGAACACGCCGTTCACAAAAGCACCCTGAGCTGGGCCCCAGAGTGCTTCTGGCTTCTGTAGTTGATTAACCCAGCACCTTATCAAGGTATGAGGGAGGGTGTTGCTGCAGCCCCAGGAACGTGGGGGGAACAGCCAGACTACTTACGTCACTCTTCCTGAACTTGGCTTTCAAGCTCTTCATGTTTAGTCCATTCAGCCTTCCAGAGCTCTAGAGGAGACTTTCAGCACCTAACCAGAGGAAGAAAAGAAGAAATTAAGTATCTAGGTTCCCAAACAAACACTATAGATACTCCCTCCTGAATGGATTAGGACTTCGGGCCATGGGTAGGCGACTGGGGTCGAGTCAGGAAGGTGGTCAGGGTGAAGGGCTGGGAAGTGGTAAAGAACATACGTTATTCCCGTTCATGGTACTACCTGGAACCTTCTGACATTTTCAAGTTAACCGAAACTTGAAATTTTATCCCAACTTCCCATTCAAAGTAGAAAAAGCTTAAGTAACTGCTGACCTGTCACTGCACAAAATACAGTATCCGTGTGCCTAACTCACTCCTCTCCACACCCTTCACATTATAGTTATACCCTCAACCTCCTCTGGAAGGGTCACCGTAGTGAAGCATGATAGGGAAAACAGCTCATATTCCAGATGCCATTCATTCCCTATTTATTTTTCTCAGTGTGGCTTCTTTCCTTCCCCCTCCTAGATGCACAGAGCAATGAGTGAAAAATGCAAGAAACAACAAAACCTCCCTCACTGAATATGTCATTCCTCAGGAAGCCACTCAAAACAGTGGAAGACTCCCCCCAGGTCATCGTGGGACCCAGTGATTCAGAGCCAGAGCTGGAGTTTTAAGAAACCACCTCATTTAGGAGGGGTCTGTGGTCCCTTCAGAAAGTGAAGGTAATTTTTGGAATGACAGTATATATGTACTTTTTTTAAGAGAAGAAAGTTGCTATATTCATCAGATTCTGCAAGGGGGTTGTCACCATCCAAAAGGTAAGACTATTGATCTAGTCTAAGACCCTCATTTTCCAGAGGTCGAGACAGAGCCTCCTGAGAGAAGTGAAGAAAACCTGTGTGCATTCCCAAAACCTCTGTATGATAAAAGTCAAAACCAGACCCCAAAGTCAGACTGATGGTTGAATGCCTTTTCCGCTGTCCTATGGCTTTAAAACTAAAACCCAACAGTAAATTCCTGTGCTAAAATATGGTACGAACTTGATCTTTTCCATCTTTAAACCTGGAAAATGTACAGTGTGGAACCCTCCCGTTCAGGTCAAAAAGGCCCGAAAAATCTTTGTGCAAGTTCCCATCACCTAGTAAGTGCTCCGGAAATGTAACTTCAAGCCTCAGTTGACAAAGTGAGAACGGGGGACATCAACAGTCCTGTCCATCTGAGGACTAAGGAAGGGTGGTCGGATGTTGACCACAGTTGACCATCATTTTTCAAAAGCCTTTCAAGGTCGTCATGTTTCTCCACCATCCTTATCATTCTGGACTAAACCGATTTGAGGAAATAGAGCAGGGGAAATGCAAGCAACTGAAAGGCTGGACTCATCCCTCCTCAGGTCTTCATCGCCACCTCCAGAAGTGGTCCAGCAGCTCCCTGGCTTCTAATTTGTTTACTTTCATTACTGCGGCTGCCCTTAAGCAGGGCCCTTGGGCGAATGGTACCAAAACCCGGTCATCATAAAGCACCTCAATGACATTAATCTGGAGGCCACACCATTAGGCAGCCTCCCTGTGGTCCCTTTCAATCTTCCCAGCCTCAGCAGGGGTGACAGAATGTGTGTTGCCTTGGAAACCACACACACTGTAATTACACCTTGTTAACTGCCACGTATTTAACCACAGAAGGCTGGGCTGGGACCTGGACAGCAAAGTACAAACTCCCAGACAGTGTTTCTGGAAGCTGGCCCCCTCCTTAATCTGAATCAGAAGGACCTGGGGACAGTTTGCTAAATGCAAAAGTCAATGGAAATTGAATCTCAGGACCAGGGCCCAGGAACCTCCTTGGTTGAATATTTACTTGGCATACAAGTTTGAGAACCTAGAAATAAGGTACATGAAACAGGAACTATCCTTATCAAAGTTGAGCTGGTTTATAAAACAGCCCTTCTTCATGTCAAAGCAAACCACCTTTGATGAATTCAAGTAGAAATAATGACAATCAGATGTTCCCAACCTGTCACTGGCTCATGGTTCTCCATCAAATGTAGCTAGAAAATGGAAATCGCCCTTTCAGTTCAATTCCTTCCACCCTCTGGGAGAGGTGCTAATAACCAAGAAAAGAGGCCAAATCCATGCAGCAGGAAAAGAAGCAAAGAGAAACCCAGGCTTAGATAATCCACAAACTGTGTAGCCCACCAAGGTGGAACCACCCAAAGCATTCCTTCAGGCAAGAACGCAATGTCTTAGGCAACGAAGTTGGGTCGGATTTTTGTTTGAGGTCACGTTGGGGTGGGGGTGGGGGGGTGTTCGTGGGTGTGGTGCCAGTTTTTTTGGGTGTTTGTCTTTGTGTCCGCTGCCCCCCAACCCACCCCCAGCATGGCAGTGAGAAGTATGCAAACGAACAATTAAGAGGATTAAGTAAATAAAGCAAGTAATTCCAAAAATTCCCAGGGGGAGGTATTAGCTGTGAAGTGAATGTTTTCCTGGAATCAAGGCTCTGGGTGTGTGAGAGCTGGGTCCAAGAGTATAACTCCAGGACGACAGAGATAGGGGTCAAGGGTAAAGAAGTTCTGGAAACCCACAGAATAGTAACTTCAGAAACAAGAACTGTAGCTGGGGGTAATTCAAGTTAGTAACAGATCACAGCTTTCCCGGTATTGGTAAAAGAACCTAACCCCTGGAAGCCAGGACTAGGGAGAAGTCACCTGCCCCTGAAATGATGCTGGGCTCCCTCTGCCTCAATACCTCTTCCTCTTCCCCAAGAGGACCCAGGAGTCAATGAGTGACTTGCCTTCCTTGGGTCAGCTGGAATCTTACAGCTCTAATTCCCAAATTCAAACTTCCAAAAGCCAGACTGATAAAGTGACATCTATCAATCTAGCCAGGCTACACTAATAGCAGTCCTTGGAAAAGTCACTTAATCAAGACGCTTAGATCAAAAGAGCTGCAGTGAAGACAAATGAATTGCACGGAGTCTCATTTGAATGGTTCAAAAAGGGGATGAAAGGTTTCACGTATATGGGAAAGGGTGTTTGAATCACATTCTTTCTCCCCTTTCAAGCATGTCTACCCACGGAGCAGAAATGTTAGTCAGTTTGCTCCCTGCGCAAACCCAGAATAAGTCACTGAAACACAGCTTCGTCCCCCGTCATCATGTGATGTCACTCCATCGCGGAGGATGGAGTAGGGCAGAGATGCACAAACGTGCTGCCCTCTCATCTGGAATACTAGATCCAACAAACAGGGTTTGTTAAGCCATTTTCCCTTTAAAAATAATGTAACTCTCAATCAAAGCTTAACATGAGCTACCTTATCTGATATAATTCTAGCCTGAATCAAAAAAGCTTGATATTAGCCTATAGGGCTACAGTATGAACTAATAAGTTAGACTTCTTTGAGTACTAAAAACGACTTATAATAGGGCTTCCCTGGTGGCGCAGTGGTTGAGAGTCCGCCTGCCGATGCAGGGGACGCGGGTTCGTGCCCCGGTCCGGGCAGATCCCACGTGCCGCGGAGTGGCTGGGCCCGTGAGCCACGGCCGCTGAGCCTGCGCGTCCGGAGCATGACTTATAATTGATAGAGTTTCATTTTGGGGTGATAAAAATGTTCTACATTTACTGCCATGATAGCTGTACAACCTGTGAACGTACCAAAAGCCATTCAACTGTATAATTCAAATGGGCAAACTGAGGAGGATGCGACTGAACAAAGCTGTCGTTTTTTTAAAAGTTTAATAATCTCCATTACCTCTCCGATCCTTAGGGTTAAAAAAATTCCAGGTTAGAAACGTCTGGACTGACTGAAAATGATCTTCGAAGGAACAAAGGCTAACAAGCAGTGCCCTTAGTGCTAACATGTGGTTGCTGGCCCAGCCGCTCCGCGGCACGTGGGACCTTGCCGGACCGGGGCACGAACCCGCGTCCCCTGCATCGGCAGTCGGACTCCCAACCACTGCGCCACCAGGGAAGCCCTAGATTCTCTTTATTTAGCCATTTCTCTACCATAAGCCACCCCCAGCTGAAACGGTTAGAAAAAAACGCTCCTGTCCTCTATCTTCCAACCACTCCTTCTCCCACCCGCCCCCGCTTCCACCCGGACATATGACGCAAAGATTATTTCATAAGACAACGCTGGCAATTATGTCAGTGCATAAGGGTCCCCCTGGAGCCCCAGCCAGGTATTTGGATTCTGTAATCAGAGGTGAGGCTCAGAAATCTGTAATTTTTCTTTTTTTTAAACTTGCCGGGTGATTTGGATGCTCAATTAGATTGGGAACCACTGTTCTAGACTCAGTGGTACCATACCTATAATTGACACCTTCATTAAAGATAATCTAGAGATATTGTATGAGTAGATATAATAGACCCACGTTTTCGAGCACTGACTGAACCTTTCAAAATATTGTGTGGGGTGAGAGGGGAGCCCTCTACACTAAAATCTAGGAGAGAAACTAGGAGGTTACCCATGGCCACTAAGAAACGATATGAACTCGCAAAGGCAGATGGTAGTGGTACCCACATGTACATTTTCCTGAATCACAGGAATGTATTAGCATCCAAGATGCCATACCCCCAGGATTCAAGGGCAGTGGTTTAAAACAATTCCCTGTGAATCACCACAGCATTAGAGGTGAAAAAAACATCAGACTTAAAATCCAAAGCACTGAAGAGAATACTGAACCAATGCCAGAAACTAAAATTAAAATACTTCTCTCCTTGCCAGCATCTACTACCTATTCTCCCTCAAGTACCTGTTTTCTCAATCATCTCTCTCCCACAAACATGGAATTTGAACCAAAAGCTATAAATGCTCAATGCTCTCAATCTGGCAAGACAAACACTATAAAAAGTAACTCCCCAAGGAGCAGCTTGGATGGCATGACAGGCTCTCTCGTCAGGGACATCTTTATCTGGAGAGACCTTTCACAGCATCAGAGAAGTCTTCACCATAGGGGTAGGGTCTAAGTGGCTATAAAGGAAACTCAGGATTTGGGCAAGCTGATGAGAAAAGGGCACCTTGTCAGGCCCTTCCCACAAGATCGGGTACACCCATCTGAGGTTTCCCAGGCAAGGGTCAGATACCTGTCCAAGCTCTGCCCTCAGTCCTAGAAGCTTCTCTCAGAAGGCTGTGTAGGTATGGTGGGAATCATTGCAAAGTTCTCTCCAAAGATCCTCCCCCAATCTCCACACACCCTGACCCTTTTAGACCTTGGATGTGAGCGAGGGGTTCAAGGGCCCCAATACCAATTTTTGACAAATCTGAAAATGTACATCTCAGGCTGTTTACGTTGGAATGGAGGATTTTCAGGGTAGAGTTTTCATTTTGCTTATTACTCGGGTGCTAGCTGTTGGCATAAAATCGGTAAGTGTTTCCTGAAGGAATGTGTAGGACAAAGATACGGGTCAGGTGCCTGGGTAACCTTTAGACTTTGCCATTGACCTCAGCAAGGCTCTCTTTGGTCCCAAATGGACTGGGTTAACTGTACTGGGGTTTGAGTAAACTCCGTGATCAGTTTTCACATCTACATGTGAAAACATTAAGAAGTTAAAAACAAAGCAACCAACCAAAACCACCACCTCATTTGGCCTATGAATCTTACCAGGCTGGCCCTCCTTTCCCCTCCTGCCTGCCTCTCCTCTTTCCTGGCTGTGCTTCTCCTGCAGCATCTCCCTAACCACATGCTGAGCTCAGCCAAGGGAGCTGACCATTTCAGTAATGGAATGTAAGAGTCAACAGAGAGCAAGGACCATCCACTAGAATCCTGGGGGCAAGCGCTTAGGACAGAGATTTTATCAGCCTGATACAAAGCAGGCCAAGGACTCCCCCAAATCTACATGCCTGGTCTATTATTACTGCATGAGATTCTACCACTTCCAGTCAGGGAGCTTCTCAACAAGGAAAAAGTCCATCCTGGCCACGCCCACGTCTTCACCACTAACAGCAGGACTCTCTGCGAGGTCCACACTCAGCAGAAGTTCACTGAGGCTGAGAGAAAGGATGAGCGACCAAGCACCGAGTGTCAAATTGCAAGCACAAAGATAGAACAGACATATCATTCCAAAGTAAGCGGCCAGTCCAGCACGCATATTTTCAAAGGATTTAGCTGAAAACTGGTTAACAGGACTCTCAAACCTTCACTCACGTCCGGAGTTTAAAAGGATCAGAGCACGTGGAGAATGGGGGCGGATCTTTCTTCAGAGAGAACTATGCAATGATTCCCATCACGCCTACTCAACCTCATGAGAAAGGCCTACAGGACCCCTTGGAGAGACTGGACAGGGGTCTGATCCTTGCCTAGAAAACCTAAAAGGTGGGAGAGAAACTGGCCTAAGCTGTGAGGATGGGAAAAAGAAGGAGCGGCGGCTGCTGGGCTGTGATCAGCGTGAACGCTGGAGTTTATCTGAGCACAGATGTACGCCTCCTGTAGACCAGATGTAGACAATTCACGAGAGACGGTAGCAAGCTGTCCTGGATCCTGTCTAACACAGTGGATTAGAGGGTGAAGAGAGCAGGAGAAACTGATTCCCAGATAGAGAAGCAACAAAGCAGAGGTGAGTACATCACCTGCATAGAGGGAATCAGGGGGCCCCCAGTGATGGTCCAGGAGTGGAACAAGGAAGGGGAGAGGGATCTCCAAAGCCCTCCTCTACAGGTTTGCTAGGGCTGCCATAACAAAGTATCACGATCTGGTGGCTTACGCAAGAGAAGTCTATATCCTCACAGTTCTGGAGGCCAGAAGTCCAAAATCAGGGTAACAGCGAGGCTGATTTTGATTTTACTCTGAAGCCTCGCTCCCTCATTGTGGGTGGTTTTCTTCTCCCACTGTTTTCACATGGTCTTCCCTCTTTGTGTGTCTGTGTCCTAATGTCTTCTTATGAGGACACCAGTCACACTCATATAACCCTATTTGCCTTACTCACATCTTTAAAGACCCTATCTCCAAATACAGTCACATTCCACAGTACTGGGGGTTAGGGCTTCAACATATGAATTTTAGGAGGACACAATCCAAACCATAATTCCCCCCCAAAAGACCCCAAGAGCGAGAGTCAGCTCAAAACATCTATCAGGTTCAGAGAGCACAGCACTATCTTGCTATGTACCATCAAGTAAGAACTTTTTTTTTTTTTTTTTGCAGTACGTGGGCCTCTCACTGTTGTGGCCTCTCCCGTTGCGGAGCACAGGCTCCAGACGCGCAGGCTCAGCGGCCATGGCTCACGGGCCCAGCCCCTCTGCGGCATGTGGGATCCTCCCGGACCGGGGCACGAACCGGTGTCCCCTGCATCGGCAGGCGGACTCTCAACCACTGTGCCACCAGGGGAGCCCAAGTAAGAACTTTCTTATCCCTATTACTTCGCATCTCCCTGCTCCAACCCCCGGTTTACCATTGCAACCCTGGGGGGGCATGGTGGGAACAAAACATGACCATTAGATGAAGACAGGAGAAGAGGAGGAGAAAGCAGGGAAAGAGAGAAAAGGAAAGATATTTTCTTTTAAATCACATTTGAAATTTTAATTTTTATTTGAAACCAGGCATTCCAAGTTCTAAACTAAGAATATTTAGCAATTGAAACTGACTGTAGAATTTTTTAAAAATCTAATGAGAAAAGTTATAGATTTCATCGAGAAGCAAGAGATAGACTCACTTCATTGAATAAATTTTAAAGTGTCAGTGGGACACAAACAACGCTGCTTTAGGATCACATCTTCGGTGTCTTACTTACTCAGCAAAGATACATATAAATAAATGAATGAATGAGTCAACACACATGCAAACTTTACTAAGCATTAATTATGGGCTAGATGCTTTCACATATGTCATCTCTTTTATGAATTCACTAAGGTGCAGGTGTGTTAAAAGACTGCCCAGATGATAAGGAAGGGGGAAAGGTAAGGGGAAAAAAAGACATAGCAATTGTTTCATTTTGGCAATGAATCTTTTCTAAAATACTCCAATATCTTACTTACTCCCTCCAAAAAATGATCGTGTTCTTTGAAAACTGTAAATGCCATTCAGATATTGTATCATAATAGTCATGAAGTAAAACTCTTAAGAACATTAATCTCCCTCCCTATATTCACAACTTGCCTTTATTTGGGGATGACATTTCTTTTGAGAAACAAATACATCATTCTTCTTTAAAAATAAAACCTGCCATCAACCAGGACCGACCGATCTTGGTCCATGAATCAGTCAGAGCCACCAGCATTGGTACGAAATTGGCCGGGGCTCTAGTAACACTACTATCTGGGCTGTCAAATCGGCTGCTAACATGCTCTGATAAGCCTACCAAAGGAAAGCCCCAAGGTTACCCTGTGCCCCAAATCCACCCAATTTAAAAAGCATGGGCTTAGTCAAAACAAGCTACCTCTGGAATATAAAAATCACTCTAGGGCTAAGAAATTCCATGTGATTATCCCTCACGTTGAGTTTTTTTTTTTAATTCATTTATTTATTTGTTTTTTGGCTGCATTGGTTCTTCGTTGCTGCGCGCGGGCTTTCTCTAGTTGCGGCGAGCAGGGACTACTCCTCGGTGCAGTGGCTTCTCTTGTTACGGAGCACGGGTTCTAGAGCGCAGTTTCAGTAGTTGTGGCCCACGGGCTTAGTTGCTCCACGGTATGTGGGATCTTTCCAAACCAGAGCTCGAACCCGTCTCCCCTGCATTGGCAGGCAGATTCTTAACCACTGTGCCACCAGGAAAGTCCCTGAGGTTATTTTTTAAGATGATCTCTAAAATGCCGTTCCTAGTGTACGTTTCCAAATCTTTAATGCTGGTGTCAACAGCTCTGTCAAAACACACCACGTGTCCATCTCTCAAGCAAAAAGGCCGCCCTGCACACACCTAGTAATCAGCCGGAAACGGCAAGCATATGTGCTAAGCACCTCACCTTCTTCATCTCAGGTCCATTCCATGGCTTTTCCCCATCTTCAGATCCAAAAGAACCAATCAAGTTTTAAAAGACAGGGCATGGGACTTCTCTGGTGGCACAGTGGTTAAGAATCCGCCTGCCAGTGCAGGGGACACGGGTTCGAGTCCTGGTTCCGGAAGATCTCACATGCCGCGGAGCCTAAGCCCGTATGCCACAACTACTGAGCCTGCACTCTAGAGCCTGTGGGCCACAAATTCTGAGCCCACGACCCACAACTACTGAGCCGTGAGCCACAACTACTGAAGCCCACGTGCCTAGAGCCTGTGCTCTGCAACGAAAAGCCCGCGCACCGCAACGAAGAGTAGCCCCCGCTCGCTGCAACTAGAGAAAGCCGCGCACAGCAACGAAGACCAAACACAGCCAAAGATGAATAAATACGTTTATATTTAAAAAAAAAAAAAAAAAAAAGACAGGGCCACCCCGCAAACGTTACTAGTTAAAATACAAAATGTGGAAAGCAAACAGTTACTGTGGCAAGCAGTTTGGCAGCTTAAGTTAAATATAAATTTACCATTCAACCTGGCAATTACACTCCTATGCATCTTGCCAAGGGAAATGAAAACACACGTCCACACAGGGATGTGTACATGAACGTATAGCAGCAGCATTCATAATTGTGAAAAAGTGGAAACAACTGAACTATCCATCAATTAGGTACACAAAACGTGGCATTTCCACACAGTGGAACGCAGTACTCTCCAGCACCAAAAAGGAACAAAGTGTTGATACATGTGGCGCAAAACCATTGTGCTAAGTGAAGGTCAGACACAGAGGCCACATACTGTAAGATTCCATCTGTATGACACATCCGGAACTGGCAAATTTATAGACAGGAAGTAGATTAGCAGTTGTCTAGGGCTGGGAATGGTAACAAGGAGGGACTGCAAATGAGCATATGTGCTCTTTTTGGGGCTGAGAGAGGTGTTTTAAAACTCAATGGCGGGGCTTCCCTGGTGGCGCAGTGGTTGAGAGTCCGCCCGCCGATGCAGGGGACACGGGTTCGTGCCCCGATCCGGGAAGATCCCACATGCCGCAGAGCAGCTGGGCCCGTGAGCCATGGTCGCTGAGCCTGCGCGTCCGGAGCCTGTGCTCCGCAACGGGAGAGGCCACAACAGTGAGAGGCCCGCGTACCGCAAAAAAAACACAAAAACTCAATGGTGGGAGGGAGGGTGGGAGGGAGGGAGACGCAAGAGGGAAGAGATATGGGAACATATGTATACATATAACTGATTCACTTTGTTATAAAGCAGAAACTAACACACCATTGTAAAGCAATTATACTCCAATAAAGATGTTAAAAAAAAAAAATACCTCAATGGTGGGAGAGGAGGAACCAAGATGGCGGAGTAGAAGGACGTGTTCTCACTCCCTTTTGCGAGACCACCAGAAACACAACTAGCTGCTGGACAATCATCAACAGGAAGACACTGGAACTCACCAAAAAAGATAGCCCACATCCAGAGACAAAGGAGAAGCCACAATGAGATGGTAGGAGGGGCGCAATCACAGTAAAATCAAATCCCATAACTGCTGGGTGGGTGACTCACAGACTGGAGAACACTTATACCACAGAAGTCCACCCACTGGAGTGAAGGTTCTGAGCCCCACGTCAGGCTTCCCAACCTGGGGGTCCGGCAACGGAAGGAGGAATTCCTAGAGAATCAGACTTTGAAGCCTTGTGGGAATTGACTGCAGGATTTCGACAGGACTGGGGGAAACAGAGACTCCACTCTTGGAGGGTACACACAAAGTAGTGTGTGCATAGGGACCCAGGGGAAGGAGCAGTGACCCCAGGGGAGACTGAACCAGACCTACCTGCTAGTGTTGGAGGGTCTCCTGCAGAGGCGGGGGTGGGCCTGTTTCACTGTGGGGACAAGGACACCAGCAGCAGAAGTTCTGGGAAGTACTCCTTGGCCTCAGCCCTCACAGAGTCTGCCATTAGCCCCACCAAAGAGCCCAGGTAGGCTCCAGTGTTGGGTTGCCTCAGGCCAAACAACCAACAGGGACGGAACCCAGCCCCACACATCAACAGTCAAGTGGATTAAAGTTTTACTGAGCTCTGCCCACCAGAGCAAGTAAGCTCTACACAACACCAGTCCCTCCCATCAAGCCTCTTAGCCTCATCCACCAGAGGGCAGACAACAAAACAAGAAGAGCTACAAACCTACAGCCTGTGGAACAAAAACCACATTCACAGAAAGACAGACAAGATGAAAAGGCAGAGGGCTATATACCAGATGAAGGAACAAGATAAAACCCCAGAAAAACAACTAAATGAAGTGGAGATAGGCAACCTTCCAGAAAAAGAATTCAGAATAATGATAGTGAAGATGATCCAGGACCTCAGAAAAAGAATGGAGGCAAAGATCGAGAAGATGAAAGAAATGTTTAACAAAGACCTAGAAGAATTAAAGAACAAACAAACAGAGATGAACAATACAATAACTGAAATGAAAACTATACTAGAAGGAATCAATAGCAGAATAACTGAGGAAGAAGAACGGATAAGTGACCTGGAAGCCAGAAAGGTGGAATTCACTGCTGCAGAGCAAACTAAAGAAAAAAGAATGAAAAGAAATGAGGACATCCTAAGATACCACTGGGACAACATTAAATGCAACAACATTCACATTATAGGGGTCCCAGAAGGAGAAGAGAGAAAGGACCAGAGAAAATATTTGAAGAGATTATAGTCGAAAACTTCCCTAACGTGGGAAAGGAAATAGCCACCTAAGTCCAGGAAGCGCAGGAGTCCCATACAGGATAAAAGGGATAAACCCAAGAAGAAACATGCCAAGACACATAGTAATCAAACTGGCAAAAATTACATAGAAAGAAAAATTATTGAAAGCAGCAAGGGAAAAATGACAAATAACATACAAGGGAACTCCCATAAGGTTAACAGCTGATTTCTCAGCAGAAACTCTACAAGCCAGAAGGGAGTGGCATGATATACTTAAAGTGATGAAAGGGAAGAACCTACAACCAAGATTACTCTACCTGACAAGGATCTCATTCAGATTCAATGGAGAAATCAAAAGCTTTACAGACAAACAAAAGCTAAGAGAATTCAGCAGCACCAAACCAGCTCTACAACAAATGCTAAAGGAACTTCTCTAGGCAGGAAACACAAGAGAAGGAAAAGACCTACAAAAAAAAACCCAAAACAATTAAGAAATTGGTAATAATAACATACATATCACTAATTACCTTAAATGTAAATGGATTAAATGCTCCAACCAAAAGACAGAGGCTTGCTGAATGGATACAAAAACAAGACCCATATACATGCTGTCTACAAGAGACCCACTTCAGACCTAGGGACACATACAGACTGAAAGTGAGGGGATGGAAAAAGATATTCCATGCAAATGGAAATCAAAAGAAAGCTGGAGTAGCAATACTCATATCAGATAAAATAGACTTTAAAATAAAGAATGTTACAAGAGACAAGGAAGGACACTACATAATGATCAAGGGATCGATCCAAGAAGAAGATATAACAATTATAAATATATATGCACCCAACACAGGAGCACCTCAATACATAAGGCAACTGCTAACAGCTCTAAAAGTGGAAATCGACAGTAACACAATAATACTGGGGGACTTTAACACCTCACTTACACCAATGGACAGATCATCCAAAATAAAAATAAATAAGGAAACAGAAGCTTTAAATGACACAATAGACCAGATAGATTTAATTGATATTTATAGGACATTCCATCCAAAAACAGCAGATTACACTTTCTTCTCAAGTGCACATGGAACATTCTCCAGGATAGATCACATCTTGGGTCACAAATCAAGCCTCAGTAAATTTAAGAAAATTGAAATCATATCAAGCATCTTTTCTGACCACAACGCTAGGAGATTAGAAATGAATTACAGGGAAAAAAACGTAAAAAACACAAGCACATGGAGGCTAAACAAAACATTACTAAATAACCAAGAGATCAGTGAAGAAATCCAAGGGGAAATCAAACAATACCAGAGACAAATGACAATGAAAGCACGATGATCCAAAACCTATGGGATGCAGCAAAAGCAGTTCTAAGTGGTGGGGATGGTGGTGTGCTGAATTGGGTGATTGGGACTGACATGTATATAAGGATGTGTATAAAATTGATGACTAATAAGAACCTGCAGTATAAAACAAACAAACAAAACAACTAATACTAAACTTTCTTTGGGTTATTTGTATGGATGTATGTTAATATAAATGTTTCAGACATTACATGAAATTTCTAAAAATCTTATGTATTCTGGTATAATGTTATAAGTCATCATTCTAGTTATTACTCTAAAATGTATGTCTCAGAAATAGCTAAATGTCCTTGTCAATTGCATTATTATGAACTTTCATCAAATCTTTAACCGTGGTCATGTTTAAGTCTTTTGTCATTTACAGAGAGTTCTGGGTGTACTCTGATGCTTTTGCAAAAATGTTCCTATAAAAGGGTTTCATCTTCAAGGAATTCATGGAAAAGACTCTGACAAGTACAGGTTTCTGGTAACTGACTATACGGCTGAACTGAATGAATGAGCATTTTCAGAACTCTAATGGAAAACTGAGGAATTCATAAAAGTGCTAACAAAAGATCAAGCTGAAAAAAAAATTAATTACGTGGGACTGAGTGAACTGATGAGGATGATTATTTTTGTGACTTTCTGTTTGAATTAAAAAAAAAAAATCCCACAAGGACTCAGAGGCAAAAAATATACGAATCGATTTTCACTGCAAAGTAAAGGAGCTGTTACAGTGGAGGATTACTTGACTGAATGTCAATATTATGACATCGTATGAGTGTGTTTCGTATTTGGTAACTGCAATCATTGTTGCTTCTGTTGTGGTCATCCATTTACAATGCTTGGTGTCAGTTTATTTATCTCTTGTAAAAATAAAATACAGTGAGTGTGTGTGAAAAAAAACGCTCAATGGTGATGATGATTCCACAACTCTATAAATTTACTAAAAATTGAACAGTACTGTATACTAAAAATGGTGAATTTTGTGGAATGTAAATCATACCTCAATGAAGCTGTTTTTAAAAAGATGAAATACAAAAAGTCAAAAGGAGGTCCATATGCAAAGGTTGTTAGGTAGTGAGAAACATCTTTAGAGTGAAAGGGTAGCTCCCTGGATGGTTATATTTGATTCCCAAATGTCGGCTTACCGTGACGTCATCGGTTCTTTGACTCGGTTTTAAAATGGGATAACTTGGACTCTCCACATTCTAGAATGTAGGAAATGTCATTTACGATGATCACAATGGTTCTGATGAATCCCTCCCCAGTCATCCAGTGCCTCAAATACTTTTGAGACTAAGGGATAAATAAGTTAATAACATGGATTCTGTGAATTCTGATACCCTAGGAGCAGGAGTGGGGGAGTAGATGGAGAACACAATGATTATTTCTGCTGCCCCAGCTACCATGTTTGGATGTCATTCATACATCGTGTATTCATAAATCATATAGTCTCATCTCCAGTCCAACAGGGACGGGGTCCCTGCTCACTTGAAGGGGCAGGTCTCCACATTTTCTCTAACATAACGTGTTACCATGCACGCTGTCTGACCTGTGACCCTCAGTGCCCGCCTGCTTCTGATAACTGCACTCCTTCTAGAAAACTGTCCTACCCCTGCCTCCCCATCACCACTGCAACCAGGTTATATTCTGACTGTAGCTGTTCCCTAGAGATGGGAATGCGTCCTTAGCAAGGCTATTCAGACACCCTCCCTGGGATTTCTGGGGGTGGGGCGGGGAAGAGGAGGGGCAAGTATAAGAGGAAGGGAAAAGAGAAGGGAGTGGAAGGGGGAGGAAAAAGGGAAGACAAGACCTTCCTCTCTGGCAGAGAAACTGGAAAAATGTGAGCCTGGCGGCTGCCCAAGACTCAATCCTAACCCAGTGCAGAGAGCTGGTCTGAGGGAGGGAACCAGGAAGACCCCTGATTCCAGGGATCCCAGAGGCCCTTACACCCTTTTAGCACAGGATTTAGCGTCACGAGCCAAGGCACTCCGCCTTCTTTCCTGAGCTAGTTCAAGTTGAGTTTCAGTCACTTGCAATCTAGAGTACCGACCAATCCTTCGGTGCCTTCTCACCTAGTCGACCTTGCTCAGGCTGTCACCTCAGATGCCACCATAAAAGAGGGGCCTAGGACCTCAGTAGCACTGCTGCAGCTTGCATTTCTGTCTGCTCAGCTCATTTCTGAAGACAGTAGCTCCATCCACCCCATGGACCTACAGAACTGAACTACACACTCTCCGGAGTTTAACTGGGCTGAGTACAATGGGGGGGCCTATGAGGGCCCCTCGGAACCCACAGGTTAGGGAGGGCATACTGGTCACTCATTTGTTTGGCTGTTAGGTGCTCCTTGAGCTGGCAGCAACGCCTCACCACCTCCACCTCCAAGCACTCCGTTCTTTCTTCACCACAGAAGACCTGGCCAGCAAGCCCCACCTTCTGGGCTACTTCCATCCTGAAAATATGAATAGCTCTTTGGCTCTCCTACAGGAACCAGCCAACAAGGAAAACAATCATGAGTAACTGGAAATGAATAGCGTTAGACTTTCAAAATCCCTCACGAAATAAAAAGCCATCCAAACAGCTGGGCCCTGGAGGGACCCAGTGCTGCGGCTAAGAATGAAGACGGAAACTTCAGGACAGCTGGGGACAGGGAGAGAGGGGCAGACAGCGGGGAAGCTGCCCTGGAGTAGGGGGTTGCAACGCTGGGGTTCAGCTGGGCCAGGAGACCTCGGGGCCCAAGGATAATTCTTGGAGCAGTTAATCCTTGAATATCCCTCTCACTCACCCTAATTTATTCTAAACAAGACACCTGGAAGAGAAGCCCAACGCAGTGGCTCAGTCACCACGGCACCACTCCCCAGGGGCTATGCCAACCTGGATTTGCCACACTACTGTCCTGGCAGCGCAAATGGAAAAGCCTTCCAGATCCCTTCCATTAGAAGCTCCAGACTGCTCCATGCCTGTGCTCTGTGGGGTGCCTAGAACCGCCTGCCCAGTGAACACGAACTCCTGTTGACTGAAGTTGATACCCTGGACCTCCTACCTTTCAATTTTCAACCCTTTGTTGTGTTTAGGGATAAGAAGAAAACAGCATTAATATAAAGGATGGGGAATGCTTTTATCAACTGCAACAAAGATTTAAAACACACCCACCCTGGGCGCCACGCATATCCACAAACTCACATAGCTTGCATCTGATCCTACGAGGGTCTACAGAGTAAAAATATCGTGCCTACTCAAGAGCTTGCAATTTAGGAGGAAAAATAAGAAACCTATACTGTTTTATTTACTCATATACACTGAATACCAACTCTGGGCCAAGTACATAGGGGATACAGAAATGTGGCCCATACACAATCCTTGCCTACAAGAAAGAAAAAAATGTCCATGTAGATGAATGCATTTGCATGAAAGTAGAGAGAGACAGACTTGTGAACCAAGAACACAAATATCCATTATTCCATGTGTAATCAGTTTGTGATGAAGCTTTTGAGCTACTGTACTTCTCTAAGGAAACACTGAAAGCTAAGGGCCAAATTCCAGATAACTGGGTAGAGATGCAGGGAAGCTTAATCAAGCATGCATCTATTGAGGGCATTCTAGGTGTCCGGTGGTTACTGGGGTTACGGGACCTACAAGATGACATATTACTTAGACCAGTGCTGTCTAATACCGTAGTCATTAGTCACATGTGGCCGCTGAGCACTTAGAACGTGGCTACTGCAAGCTGACACACACTGTAAGTGGAAAATACACAACGGATTTCAAAGACTTACTATGAAAAAAGAATGTCAACTATATCATGAATAGGTTGACTGAATATATGTTGATAGTATTTTGGATAGCCTAGATAAAATAAATTATTATGATTAATTTCATTTGCTTCACTTTCCTTTTTGTGCCTACCGGAAATTTTTTTTTTAATAAATTTATTTATTTTTGGCTGTGTTGGGTCTTCGTTGCTGCACGCGGGCTTTCTCTAGTTGTGGCGAGCGGGAGCTACTCTCCGTTGCAGTGCGTGGGCTTCTCATTGCAGTGGCTTCTCTTGTTGCAGAGCATGGGCTCTACGCGCGAGGCTCCAGAAGTCGTGGCACGCGGGCTCAAAAGTTGTGGCTCAAGGGCTCCAGAGCTCAGGCTCAGTAGTTGTGGCGCATGGGCTTAGTCGCTCCGCGGCATGTGGGATCTTCCCCGACCAGGGCTCAAACCCCTGTCCCCTGCATTGGCAGGCGGATTCTTAACCACTGTGCCACCAGGGAAGCCCTAGAAACTTTTAAATGACTTACGGTGGCTTGTATTTGTGGCTTGCTTGTATTCCATTAGACAGTGATGATTTAGATCTTCCTTTCAAAGACGGATGACAGTATCCAATTAACAATAACAGCATTTACTTATTACTTACAAGGCAGGCACAAAATTAAGAAAAAATGTACATGTTTAATATTCACTTACTACCAAATCATAAAACTTAGATCTAGTAAACCCTGCAAGCGATAATGGTTGAAAGTTAGTTAAAAAAAAGATTCACTCTGCCACATGAGAAGGAATGATTAATCAACAATTTTATTTCAAAACTCACAGACTTCTATGCAAACTATTACTCTGTTATATATGGTTCAGAAAACATCTATTGTTCTCTATCAACAGCTGGACAATTTTCCAAAGGATTCAACAGGGAATTTAACTTCTCCTTCATTCTAAGTATCACCATCTTCACCTTAACCACAATGTTCCTGCTCCGTGCCTAGATGATGACTGAAACAAGGCAAGTTGTCTGCTGAGACTGAGGAATTTGTTAATACAGTCGGGAAGAGGACTGGTCACGATTAAAGGAAATGTGTCTTTATATTGTCCACATTACCCAAGGATATAAAGAAGGACTAAATAGAGGAATGATAACACAGGGAAACATAGTTCTGAACTTCACAGAAGATGTCCGGCAGATGTGTTTCAGTGACATATGGGGGCAACCCGTCTTTATAGCTATAGATTATGATGGCAGGTACAGTCATAGTGGCCAATCTATCAGCAGTTCTTCAGAGGTAGGATGATAAGGAACATGATAACATTAGCGATAGTAATAACAGCCGCAATAGCTGTCATTTATGTAAATGATTACTTTGCAAAATTTTATTTTACAAAATTTTATTTTTTTACTATTTGATTATAAGTGAGTATTATCTCATTTAATGCTCACACCACTTCGAAATTAGCTGCTATTGTGTTTATTCTCAGTTTCAAGATTAGGAAATTGCAGCCAGGAAAGTTTACTTAGCCAAAGTGGCACAATTTAAAAATGGAGAAGGCTGGATTCAGATTCAGCTCCCAAGCCCAAAATACAACGCTGGGCTGCATATCAGACAACACTAGTAATTAAAAAAAAAAAAGTCTGGCCAACACACCAACCGTTTTACAACTTCAAAAAGATTCAGTTGCCTTTAAAGGTGGAACAGTCCTCAGATCGGCCGCTGGCACGTACAGAGCTCCCCCTAGGAAGTCTGAATGGACCGATATGAAAAAAGGCATTCCTTCTGGCTGTTTGTCCTCACAACATTCCGGGGAAAGGTGGTATTTTTATTTCTTTGTCCTTTTCACATGTGCAGCTGCGCATAATTAATGAATTTATCTAATGAATTTTTCACCAGTCAGAAAGATCCTTTTCCATATAGCTTTGCTAAAGATACCGAGTCAATAACAGAAAATGTAAAGATAATTACAGACGAGTGAAGTGGCTATTTTAATACGCAGCTGAGCTGGCAAACTACAGATTATGGCGGAGGTTTCCATAGTTTAGCAACAATATGGAAGAGCAGAACTTCGAGATATTTAGAGGCTTCCCCATCATTAGGACATTTCTGTTCCTTAAGAAATTATTCTAGGGCTTCCCTGGTGGCGCAGTGGTTGAGGGTCCGCCTGCCGATGCAGGGGACATGGGTTCGTGCCCCGGTCCGAGAAGATCCCACATGCCGCGGAGCGGCTGGGCCCGTGCGCCACGGCCGCTGAGCCTGCGTGTCCAGAGCCTGTGCTCCGCAACGGGAGAGGCCACAACAGTGAGAGGCCCGCGTACCGCAAAAAAATAAATTATTCTAATGTCCTGTATAACACCTCTCTCCAAGCTATAAAACAATGAAATACTACAATGCTTTACGACAATTAAAAGCACCAATATCATAATAAAAGTGCATTTTAAAACAATCACCAGCGAGACACTAATGGGGCGGGCGGTGGGGGGGGGCAGGTGACATTTGTTCTGGAAGCCACACATAGAAGCACCCACAGCCGGCAGGCTGCCACCTCAGATATCACCAGGATAGGGTGAGCTACTCTTTCTTTTTCTTTTGCCACCATGGATATAAACACCCACTTGCAATGTAATGAGAATCAAATGCGCTTTGTTCCAAGCAGTATGCACTTAAAATAATCAGGGGTTGTTTTAAAGGAGAAGAAAGCAAGCTTGTTGCCAAACAAGGCACAAACAGTAGCAGCCGTCAACAGATTGGCCAGGAGACAGGCTGGGACAGGAGTCGTTCTGAAGAAATCTTGTTCTAGCTTTGAGACTGCAGAGGAAAAGCGATAGAAAAAGTCAACAAACAGCACACCGACATGGTGTACAGTTGTATAGCTCAGAAAGAATCTAATTACTGAGGAGTTGATCAAGATTGCTGACTGGATGTATACAGAAGGTTAGTGGCAGAAATGAGTCTTTTCTTAAAAAAAAAAAAAAACCTCCTAGGAAATCCTGGATGGTATACAGATATTGGTTGGTTTTCACGCCTATATTTTCAAGTTTTTCCCAATTTATAAAAAGCTCATAGGAAAGAAATGTGAAACTTTTTTCTCAAAAGAGAAAAATGATACAGCCCCAAAGAAAATTAAGGGTTTTTTTTTTTTTTTTTAAACAAAGATTCAAGAAGGTTCTGGGAGTATTCGAAGCAGCTTGTATCCATGATGAATGTGGATTGGGCCTGAAATAAGATTCAGCTTGAGCGAGAATGGTAGACTACTCCCCACCCAGCCCTGGGCGAGGCCTTCCTGACATGGTTCAGTGCGGGACCTCAGGGCCCTACATATGTTTGTGGCCCTTGAACAACACAAGTCTGAACTGTGCAAGTCCACTTATATGTGAAAGTTTCTCAATAAATGGATTGGAAAAACTGGGGGAGATTTGCGACAGTTTGAAAAAACCCACCAATGAACCGTGTAGCCTAGAAATACAAAAAAATGTTTAAATGGTATGTCATGAATGCATAAAATGTGTAGATACTAGTGCATCCTTACATAGGCATAACGTGAGTGATATTTAATATAAAATAAATGTGTTAGTTTTCTTACTGTTTTGTAACTTTGCTGTCAAAGAATTATATTACTGTAGAGTATGCCTGTGTCTCTCATAACTGGAGAATCTGCATATCAGCCTATCATCACAGGTAAGTGTTTTTTTAAAATATGGAACGATGTTTCCAATACTGTATTATTAATATGACTGTAATACCGTATGTCACAAACGTTTATCAAGATTCATTCATTAGTGTATAGGCTACACTGCCATGAAGCAATTGTATCGACTACACTAGGCTACCATAAAGCAATCACATTGCTGCTTCTTCCTACAAATATGCATTTTTTCACATATTTTCATTTTTGATGTCTAGTGTTAGTAATACGTGTAACATCTACAGGGTTTTGTATCATAAGACAATACTGATGTAGACACCGACAGACAATTCATCATATAAACAGTCAACGTAAACTTACAGTATCAATACATACAGTACAGTGTTGTAAGTGTATTTTCCTTACACTATTTCCTTAACCTTTCTTTTTTCTAGCTTACTTTATTGTAAGACTACAATACATAATATACATAACAAAATATGTGCTAATCGACTGTTTACCTCATCAGTAAGGCTTCTGGTCAACAGTAGGCTATTAGAAGTTAAGTTCTGGGGGAGTCAGAAGTGATACAGGGACTTTCAACTTGGTGCGAGGGGGAATCCCCTTAACCCCCCCTCACTGTTCAGGGGTCAACTGTGTTTTCCTTCTGGCTGCCTTTGGCAAGGAAGAAAGAAAAAGCAACCCACAAGTCCGTGAGCCTTGTGGCTCACCAGTTCCCACGTCCTCTGGGGTAGCTGGGAGGAGGCTACTGTGAATAGGCTGCTTCTCCCACCAGTGAAATGACTATGGGTCAAAGCATCCACTGAAAGTTAGCACTCCCTTTCACTTTTGAAAAGCGGTCAGTCACCAGCAGCTCAACTCTCGTAGGAGGTGATGGTCAAGTTATGTGGGCATTCTCATCAAAGGTAGAGGCTCAGCACAGAACTCGTTAACGCACTGACAAGGCTTGACAAATAGATTTGTTTATGTGGTTCTCGGCCAGCAGGATGCTAGGGGCCTGGGTTCCACTTCCTTTTCCAACCTTCATGTCACTGCTCAATGTCATCTGCCCCACCCAGGACTCCCCACTAGTCTCCAACACAGCTTGTCCAAGTCTACACCAGTCTTCTTCACTGATAAACAATTATAATTAGCTCCATGTGGGGCTCCCAAGGTCACTGTCTACACCCGAGAGAAACAGAAATGGACAACATCTAGAAGCCTTGTGCCAAGAGCAGCCAGAACTAAGGTTCACATCTAGCTTTGCCTCTTACTGACTGTGCCACTTTCCAAGGGGTCATTTCGCTTCCCTAGACCTCAGTATCCGCTGTAAACTGAGTTCCCGCCACCATCCCATTCCAACCACTGGAGCCTTGTGCTCCAGTGGAATGAAAATGTGTTAACCTCTTTAAAACTCGAAGCTCCATGAAGGCAGGCATTGCTGCTCATCCCTGGATCTTCTATCTACTGCCCAACGACTCCACCAACACGTGCTGCTCAAGGGGGATCGGACACTGCGTAAGACGGCCCGCACCTCCGGAAGCTGCCGGCCTAGGATCAAAGTGACTGGAGCAAAGACGGCGCTCAATTCAATTAAACCAACTCGTTGAAAGAACCTGCATCATTCACCCTGTTACACGCAGGCCCGCGTCCCTTTTGGCCCAATTATTGGCTGAAGAGATGGAGAATGTCGCCTAAGATGGAGGGACAGAACAAGTTCCTGAGTGTGGTCGACGATGGCAGTACCTTCTCCCAGCACCTGCTACCTCCCACAGAAGGGCGAGTTCCTCTGCAAGAGCAGGCTTCCAGCTGAGGGCCAGCTCCCCAACTAGGAAACGTGGCCCTGACTTCCTCGAGTCCCTTTGGAGGCAGCCCCATAGGCTAGGAGGCCGAGATGAGAAGCACAGAACAGAGAGCCAGTCACGATATCCCCCCCACCTGGCTGAGCAGTCAGAGATCGACCCCCGTGAGCTTAGAAGTGTCGCGGGCTGGACCCAGGGACATCTCAGTTCCCTCCTGCAACAGCAAAGGGAGGAAACTGCTGCTGACTGGAAAGCAGAGAACGGCACAGGTCCAACGCTAGACCAAGAAGTGTTGTCCCTGGGGTGAGGAACTCACGACCCAGCCCTAGAATCCATCACATCTCCGCGAAATAGTCATACGACAGGTTCGCTTTTTATTACTTCTAAATAGCATCTTACTGCATCCAATAGAAATAGTTCCTAAAAATGGTCAGTGGTATGCAGACTGGTTAGTGTAGCAACTAGAGACTGGTTTTCCTACTGAGGGTATAAACCCCACAATTATTACTTTTCACTCGTGTATGATAGGTTATCAGGTCTGGGGAACAGTGGCACATGATCGAAAACAGACCCCCTGTCATTGCATCCTGATCCTTAGGAGGTGGCTGTTAAAGGTAAACAGGACAAAGGCAACAAGATTTTCTAGGTACAGTCGATAGATCTTGCGTTAACCTGGGGATTCCAAAGAGGTTCATAACTGGGCTTCACACACAGGGACTTCCATGAACCTCTTGAAACTGACAAGGATTACAAATGTACAGCATCATTTCATAAAAGTGAATTTCCCCCTAGGAAAAGTGGTCCAACACCTGCATCCAAGTTGCAGAAGTGTCCATCTTTGACTCAAAAATATTGAAGTATCACTGCTAGATGGCCTGCCTCGGTTTGCAGAATGAACTCCTCTTGGAGGAAAACACTTGACTCTGTGCTGTCCTAGGGCAAAGGAAGCTGCTCAGCCTTTTACTCCCCACCAGTGAGCTCTGCCAGAGCTTTTTTTCCTGGCTGGGTTTCTGTCACTTCAGCCAGCAAAGGGAACTGGACAGATGTAGTGAAAGTGAAAAGAGAGAGATGCTGCTGGGCTGTTAATTCTAGAGTCATTTACCTCTTTAAAAAGAAAACACTCTGGATTAAGCAAACTGAATTCATCTAGTAAGCAAAGGAAAAAGAAAAAAAGAAAAATACTGATACTGCTCTTACCAACTGCAACACTTAACAGGGATAAGAAAAGTTGAATTGAGGTTTAAAAGTAGTAATTGATTTTGAGGGAAACTGATATAGTAGAGGATGAACTGCTTATGTTTGGTTACTTGATGATAAACTTTGGTGTTCACTAAATGTCAATTTAAGAAAAAAATAAAGGAAAAGAGTATATATTTTCTTCCACTGTAGAATAAACTTCTTGGACTACAACCAACTTTTCTCATAACTGGATTCCGTTCATTTAGAAGCAGGGGTGGATAAGTCATGAACTCCCAAAGGTTGCCCCTTACCCAGGGGTGACCAATGGTTGTGGAATTTATAAGGCAAGACACTATTTCCAGTGGAATTTATAAGGCAAGACACTATTTCCATTTACTACAGAAAGAACTGGACTAGATCCCAGGTAAGGTTAAATGAGGTGAGACCCATCACACAAAACCAGCTGGTGAAGCAGTTAAGACACAGTAACTGCTCCAAAGGGTGGATAGGGCAGAAAGGGGTTTCTTAACGATAGGTAAGAGAACCAAGGCTTATAGAGGTGATGTGACTTGCCCGAGAAAGAACTACATCTTCTGAACTTCAACCTTAGCATTTTGCTAACTACCTCTACTCCTCGGCCTTTTGATTACTGTTTAAATTCTCCTCTAGACTCCGAAAGCTCAATATCTGATGACCACCCTGAAGGACTATATGGCCCTGGTGTGTGTGTGTGTGTGTGTGTGTGTGTGTGTGTGTGTGTGTATGTGTGTGTGTTTCAATGTTAACCACCTACTATGTGACAGATACTCTACTGGACACAATATAAGATTGAAGAATGAGGCATACTTCAAAGAGAAAAATGTTTTGTTTTAAAACACATGGCTAAGTCCGTACAGCTACAGTTACTTACTAAAATATTGACTAAATTGACTAATAACCAGTGAGTCTGATATCAAAGGCTAGAGCAGTCTGTTCATTGTAGATGGCTAGAGTTGGGAAACTGAGGTTTGATTAACAACACTTCTCTTTCATTAAACCAACACTTTTCAGCTCGTGGGTAGCAATAAAACAAAAAGAAATAATCTCTAAATCATGCAGCATCTTAATGATTTTTTTAAAAAGATACCATCAGTATCATATACCTACATAAATAATGGGGAAAAAAGTCTAGAATCCTTTTCCCTATCACCTATTTAAAACATACCCAAGAGGCCTTTGATGTATTTAGCTTTGTTTTGTCAACTCCTATATTCATCATCTCTCCTACGTAGAGGAAATCCAGTTGGCTTTTAGCAAAATAATGCACAGCACTAACAGTGAATGTTTTCAGTACCACGAGTTAAGGATTATATGATGTGACAGTTTTTTAAGTATTTCTGGGTACACTACTATATATACTGGTTTCTCCTGGATCTTCAGATTAAGGTCACCGTTCCCCCCAACCACAGAAAAAAGGAAACAGCACCTCAGGAGGAATGCACAAAATCAGAGCAATGATGAGGAAACCCTCTGCAACAATTCTGAGAAATGCACTTTCTATTCTTAGAAATTCAGTGTGGTGGGTGTTACTCGAGACCGTTTCTAGTCTGTTTGGATCCTGTATGGAACGGAGAGTGAACATCACTTGGTTATACATCTTCCACATTTAAAATGTGGGAAAGCTAAGGTACCAAGAAAAGGAAAGATGGGTGTGCTTCTGAGCATCGTGTTACTTATGTATTCTTTTGAATTCAGGTTTAGGTAAATGCTGCAGAAAAATATGAAGACACAAGTGCTTTGTGGGATAGATCACACAGACTTAAATAAAGTGCTTTGTGTATGAGAACCTGTGTTTTTATCCTGATGCAACCTGTAAATATGACATCTGGGGCACTCAAATACAGCTGGGAGAACAGCCAGCACCACTTAGGATATCCGATATGTGCTAAGAGAAATTCTAAGTAGAAAAATCACAACAAAATAGCATGAAATTCTTTCATTCAACAAACATGTGAGTACTTATGGTACGTCAACAATGTTCTAGACACTAGGGATTCAACAGTAAACAAAAAGAGACAAAACCCCTGTCTTCCTGGAGCACATATTCTAGTAAGGACAGACATACTACTGATATGAACCGAACTAATACAAACTTCTGGCAAGTATGAAGGCAATTAAGTGCCATGGAAGTAAATAGAGGAGAAAAGGGAACTCTCCGTGTCCAGTGGTTAGGTACTGGTGCTTTCACTGTTGGGGGCCCGGGTTCGACCCCTGGTCAAAAATAAATAAGTAAATGGATGAATAAATAAACAAACAAATAAAGGAGAAAAGAGCAGCAGGACATGCTGGAACGGGGCGGCCAGGGAAGATGGGCTGAGAAGGTAATGTCTAAGTGAAGAGCTAAGGGGTTGAGGGCCACAGCCCTGGAGACATCTAGGGGAAGAGCAGTCCAGAGAGTGGGAACAGTAAACGCGATGGCTCTGAGACAGGAGTGTGCCTGGTAATTTGAAGGAATAATGAGGAAACCAATGGGTTTAAATGCCTTGAACTGCTTCCAGATTAAGAGATTACAATTCAGGCAAAATGTCATGAACACAGCCATATTTTCACACACACTTAGAGCAGGAATGTGCCTTTGTAAATGCATAGTCAAGCCCCTTAATCTTTCCAAGTCTGAAGAAATGAGGAAGAGAAGGTAGAGTGAGTAACCCAGGGTTACACCACCAGTGGCTGGCCAAGATAAGGCTTCAGCACACATATCCCAAACTCAGCACCACACTTCTGTCTGATGCTCCAACTTTATAATTAAGAGGCACTCTTATTTTTTTTAATTGAAAAAACTAAAGAATCCAGCCAACTAACACGCTTAGAGCTAAAAATTGATCAATTTCACTTTTCATTCAGCAAATAACCAAGAGAGACCCTACATACATCCTACATATTGCTGAGGAAGAAATAATGAATGCATCATTACCTAGATCTCACTACCCAGCAATCAAATGTATAGGTGTGTAACAAAGAAACTACTCAAGGGAACATATCTCAGATGTTGACTGCAGTACAGTTACAGTAAAAAAGTGGGAAAGATCAACTGTCCTCTGAAGAAAAAGTATAACAGTGAAAAAGTGGAAATTCAAATTTTCTCTTGGTGAGGAAAAGCGTATGCTATAATTTATTCCTACACTAGAGTTCTCTGTAGCAGCTAAAGTAAATAAGATCTACATGTACCTCAAACACATAATGACAAATTTAAAAGTGCAAGCCGTGTGTATATAGAATTATGCCATTTAAATAAAATGTTAAACACACAAGCTCGTGGATACAGTTTGCGGATATGTAATACCGAAGTACCAAACACCTTTTGGGCACTGTGGACACTGACTTCACATTAGTGGTTACCTGAGGATGGAGGCAGAGGAGGAAGGATGGATAAAATATTTCAGTTACAGTTTATTTTTAAGGGTCAGGTGTGGGGGGGTATGAAGCAAATATGGAAAGATTAGCAACTCAAACATAAGTCGTGGGAAAATGGAAGCCTTACTATGTTCTCTTTAGGTACGTTTGAGATTTTTCATACTTTTATTTGGAAAAAGAGGAAGGCTAAAAGGAAGGAAGAGAGAGACAGACAAAGCTCCTTCATCACATTCCAGTGACTCCAAGGCCGAGTTCCCCGAACTTGCAAAGCTCAGGTTCTTCACCTTTAAAAGGTGAGTGATACTAGGTGTGCCTCCCTCAAAGATGCTATAGAAGTGGCAGTCTGGAGACAGAACTTCATTGTCAGATACACTACTAGCAGACAGGGGCACTACATCACGTCCCCATTGAATCTCCAAGGCCCAGCATCCATTACTTTATTTCAATTTCACAGATAACAGTAATAAGATTTTTCAACAGGGTTATAACCCTCCCTCCCTCCCCCCCAAAAAAAGCCATAAAAACACATCTAAGTAATGTAAATGATACAATACATTCATTACTGAAGCATTTCAATGAATGGAGACAGCCCAGAATGGGAGCACCTCACCCAATCCAAGTTCTGCAAGCACTGGTTAAAAATTACAAGAACTGGATACATTTCCTCACATAAAATCTATTATCTTACAAGCAGAAGGGAAAAAATATGACACTGGTTAAGTAAGCATCATTAAGAAAGGATGATCTGATTACGTCCATCAGTAATAAAATTCCCAGCCACACCTGTAAACAACGACTGCAGGCTGGGGACAGAGCAATCAAACTCCAGCCTCCAGGTGATACACTCTCTCTTTTCCAACTTTGTTCAGACCTCAAGGAGGTGAGACTCTCCTCGCTAAGATGAGCTTCTTTTAAGTCTCACTGATCAGTAAAACAATTCCTCCCTCTGCCAGGCCCTGACGGTCTTGAGATGACATTCTCCAGAGAACTGGCAGGGCGCTCGGTAGTCTCCTCCCGCGGAAGGAAAAGAGAAACCCATCTAAGTCACCTGTGAGCCTGTGGCCAAGGGAAGCCGCTGGTTCAGGTGAGCGGCGCTGAGTCCGCAGATTTGCCCCAATCACTGGAAACAAAGTTGCTCTGAGCTGGGCTCCTTGGAGAAGCCCAAGCCTGGCTACAGAGCCCAGGCGCTGGGAGATCACTTGCAGCGCCTCCACTTTCCCCTGAGCTCCGTCTGCCGCGTCTGCTGTCTCTCCCGGCTCTGAGGCCCACCCCCCTCCACAAAAGCTGGGGACGAGGTCGAAACTCAGAGAGCGTGAGCCCGGGGTTAGCAGATGTAGGGAGGGTACCCACCCTCCCGGGCAGAGGTTGGGATAGATGGCGGGCGGGCGCCCCTCTCGCGCGCAGCTCCACATCCTGCCTCCTCCCAAAGCCCCAGCTGCCCGAAGGCTGCCCGAACTCCAGCATCTCTCCTCCCGGCCCTCCTCGGAGCTGCGGTGGGGAAACGGACAGGAAGGACGGGGAGCGGGGTCAGTCGCAGGCCCGGAGTGGCCCTGCCAGCACCCTTGGGCCAGCGGAGGGCTCCCGGAGTCAGAAAAAGAACAATAGCGGACCTTCGGTCGCCGAGCCCCAGGGTCTCCCGCTCGCGCCTTCCTCCCCAGCTCCTCCAGGCTCAGCGCGGAGGCGGGTCGAGCCCTGAAGCGGGGACTGGGGGGAGCCAGACGCAGGCGGGCCAGGCAGGTGGGACAGGGAGCCGACTCGGGGCACCCAGAACGCCCTTCCGGGGACTGGTCATTCATTCCCACCCGCGCTCCCTCCGCACCCACCCCAGCCCCAGCCGGCCTGCGAGTCGCGGGGGCCGGTAGGAGAAAACCCCGCTCCTAACTTGGCTCGTCCTCCCTTTCTGCTCTGACGCCCACCATCCTCCTCTTCCTGTGTTTCCCAGTCTGCTCTCTGCAGACAGCGGGCGGCCGGCGGGGACAAGGGACTGGTGGCGGGACCCTCGCTGCCAGCCCGCCGAGCCACTCCGCCGGCGCGTCGTCCGCGCCTATCTGGCCGCCTCCCTCGTCCGAACCCCAGACACAAAGGCGGGGACCGGAGCCCGCGAGCCCGCTCCGGGGGAGCCTCCCGACTCTCGGCGCCGCGCACTCACCCCATCTAGGCGGCGGCGGCGGCTCCCGGGCCCCGCTGGCTGCGCCACCCCGCACGCCGCTTCCCCAGGAAAACGCGGACGCCGGGCTCGCTTCCTGCTCAGCTTCCTGCGCCTCGGTCCCTCCTCCTCCCCCGCTGCGGGGGTCAGTGGGCGCCGCGGCTCCCGGGCTGGGCAGGCGGGGCGGGGCGGGGGCAGCACCACCACGTGGCCGCCCGGCGCCGGCCCCCGCCGACCCGGATCCCGCGGGAGCGGGAAGGGAGGTGCTAACCATTCCCCTCCCCTTCCACCCCGCGCGGCCCCAGATTCCACGAGTCAGGTGATCCGGACCTGCGGGAGGTACTCCCGGCCCGCGCGCCCTGGGCGTCCGCGGCTTGCTTTTAGTTTTCCACGGATCGTGGGATTCTCCCCCGTGGATCTTTCATCATCATCACCTGAAGTTAATGGAAACCACCGGTGCTCTGACCCCAGGGTTTAGGACGGATGAGATCCTGAATAGTAATGCATTTCTGGTTAACGTCCAAAGTCGTTTGCGGTCGTGGGGTGTTTTAAAGTCGCTGATCCAAGCGCTTTCTAACCAGAATCAAATCGGTCATATTTTCCAAAATTACTGAACAGAAAGCAAACTGGAACATGCTCGTAGTCTCTGGACTGAACCAGTTGGTTGGAATATGTTCGGTAACGCTCATCAGGTGGCAGGAGAAAACTACCAGCGTTAAGTATTGCTCGGAGAGTTAGGAAGGAGAAACCTACTGTCTGAACTGAGAGGCACCATGGGGAACGCCCTCCCTGCAGGGTCTGGGATGCAAACGAGGCGCCGACAGCTCCTCTCTCTTCCCCAGCCCGCTGAGCCCGGCGTTTGAATCGTGATGGGCTCCTCCTGTAGTTCCAAGGATTTCAAAGCTCTCCACCTCCCGTTAAATTTGGGACGGCTTTGCCACTCATTTTGATCATGTTAACCAGCTGTGGCTTAAAAAGTCTTCTGATGAACCTAGGGGCAGGACAGGAATAAAGACGCAGACTTAGAGAAGGGACTTGAGGACATGGGGAGGGGGAAGGGTAAGCTGGGGACGAAGTGAGAGAGTGACATGGACATATATACACTATCAAGTGTAAAAAGATAGCTAGTGGGAAGCAGCCACACAGCACAGGGAGATCAGCTCGGTGCTTTGTGACAACCTAGAGGGATGGCCTAGGGATGGTGGGAGGGAGGCTAAAGAGGGAGGGGATATGGGGATACACGTATACATACAGCTGATTCATGTTGTTATACAGCAGAAACTAACACAACATTGTAAAGCAATTATACTCCAGTAAAGATGTTAAAAAAAGAAAAGTCTTTAATCACCACAGCCCCTGTGTTCCCCCTGTTAACGCTACGTCCTTTGCACAGGGCAGGAAGTTTTCTAGAATAAATGAGTGGTATGAGTCCTTTTTTTGGTGAGATCGGCTCCATCGATTTTTTTTTTTTTTAATTCCAACAAAACTGAAATTAACCTGAGTTCAGTTTATGATGTCTTGGTCAGATCTCCATGACCCCAGGTCAGACTTCGTCTGCACCCCTGTCTCCCCCACCCATGGCCAAGCCAAGGGAACAGCCTGTCTTAGCTTTAACAGGTGACTTATCAAACAGAGAGCAAAAGCTGTGTAACTAGTTGCATGGTCTTCCCTTCCTAAATCATAGGTCAGAGATTCCTTAGAGAAGTGAGGAAGAGCGGGTTTAAAGCAAGGTGTACACTCCTCTTCCTGTCTTTTATCCCTCTCAAATCACCCTCTAAAAGACACGGGAACTGGTAAACTTCCTTTTGGTTTAGTGCTGACAATTTCCACAATACGGTTTTTCATTGCAGTTCATATGAATGGTGTAGCGTAGGGTATTTATCGGGAACAATACTGCCACGTGTGAGTTTTCTGTTCCCCTTTCAGCAGGTCAGTCTCATTCAAGTGGTGGCAGCTGGCAAGGTGGGCATTGGAACGGGGTACAGGGTGTACCGTGCTGCTTTGGAAAGTTAACGTGTGTATTCTGTAGCTGAAGGAGTTAAAATATCAAACAAAACTGTGTAAGGCAGGGTCATCAGCCTTTTATTCATAGGAACTCTGTCCCTCTTCTTTTTTTTTTTTTTTTTCTCTTCTACATGGCCAGGCCCTGTCCCAGCTACCTGCTTGGGGGCCGGTAGGCCCCTGTCAGCCCTGTGGCTCCCATAGGTGGCTTGTGTGCTTATTCTCCTTAATTAATTAATTTATTTGTTTATTTTTTTAATTTTAGAATTTTTTTATACAGCAGGTTCTTATTAGTTATCCATTTTATACATATTAGTGTAGCTATGTCAATCCCAATCTCCCAATTCATCACACCACCACCACCCCGCCACTATTCTCCTTGATTTATAATCCCACCATCTACATTAGTCTGGGTGAGAGATTGTTGTGGAGGGAAGGATTCATAGTTAATCTTTGTGCCAAGACCCTTTACCAGCTCCCACCCTCCGTTGAAACTCAAACCACCTGCCCAGACCACAGCTGACCTTCTGCCACCTGCAGGGAGATTGGTGGTCAAGTATGGGATTGAACACCCGTGCTTGACCACCAAGTGGTTTTATTGCCCGGGCCTTTTAGAAAGTGCTAATTGGGTTCCTTGGATACATTGAACACCACCCTTGGATGGAGAGCTGACCCGCGTGAAAGGGTTTGAGAGATGGAAGCAAGGATAAAATGACCATATAAACTGCATAAATTTGGTAGAACCTTTTGGGGATGAACAGCATGTTGAATTTCAATAGGAGAAGTATCCCCAAATCAAAGCAACTGTGGTGTGATGTGCAATACTGAGAGTAATAAGAGCCAGGGGTCCCCGGGCAGGGACCCCGACCCCTGTGTTTGACTAACTTGCCATTTGAACTGCACCACGTATTTGAATCTCACCTGGCCCACTTTGCCAAACAGTAAAAGAGAACGTTGAATTACATGGCCTCTAACACCCTAAGACCATTCTCTTAGTTTGAAGAGCCTTCACAAGCAACGTTGTCCCCACATGTTATGGCAAAGGGTCTGTTCTAGCAGGTCCTAATAGTGTTGCTAGCCAGTACTTAGCAGGATCCATAAATGAAATTCATCGATTGGTAGGGCTCAATTTTCATTTTTAAAATTAAATAATATTACATTCCTTCTTTCTTGCTCCATCTCTCACCAGTAACAGTTCTCCCCAGATTGAAAACGTCTTAAGTTTGAGAAAACAAAGCTAAGACTTGTTGGGATAAAAAGAAACTGTCCCTGAAGGAGGAGATAGAGATAGCCGAAAAGTACCAGAATCAAAAAGTACCCCTCCACTCTCTGGTGTTTCGTCGGGATCTGACTGCATTTCTGGGTCTAGTTAGAGGCAGCATAATTTAGAGGAATGTGGTGATATTGGACCCGGTCCAGAGAATGGAACAAAAACACAATCAGAAGTTGGAGAGAGATCATCTACGGGGAAAAGGCCAAATATTCATAGCAAAACCACCTTTTGTGTTTTCTTGACGATGTTTCCAAATAGGAGGAAACTGTGACATGGGAGAAATTAATACGTGTGGCATTGCTTTTCATAATTTAGTAAGACCATAGTAATAAAGTAGCATGCAAACACTGATTAGCCCATGGTTCCTCCACATGCCAGGAAGCCAGCAGAAATTTCTCCAAGGGTAGGTTACTACCCTTTCCTTCTCAGTGACCTTGGGCACCTGATGGGGAGGGGAGGCTAAGATGTTTGGTAAAAATACATTCCGCAGCCCTGCATCAGAGCCCCGATCGTAGGAGTATGGCAGAGAAGCTAAGCGTCTGAACCTTGACACTACAAACCTGAGGTCTTAAGACTGTCTGGCCCATCATCTCCAATGAGGAATGGAAAGTCTGCAGAACTGTGCTGTCCAGTATGGCAGCCACTAGCCACGTGTGAACACCTGAAATGTCACTACCCTACTAGGCTACTGAGCATGTGAAATGTCACTAGTCCAAATTGAGATGTACAATAAATGCAAAATACGCACCAAATTTCAAAGACTAACAAAGAAAAATGTCTCACAAGTTTTACATTGATTACACATTGAAATGCTGATATTTTGGATATATTAGGTTAAATATATTATAGACACTAATTTCAGTTATTTCTTTTTGCTTTTTAAAACGTAGCTAAGTAGAAAATTGACAAATTACTATCTGGCTTACATTGTATTTCTATTGGATAGCACTGCTATGGGGGCTGATATTAGCAGCTAACACACATTTAGCATCTACTGTGTACCAGGCACTCTTCTAAGTGATATATACATTAACCATGGTGGTCATATAATTAATTTTACAATCTGTGACACTTCTGAGAGTGAAGTAGGGCAGGCGAATGCTGAACCAGCCAGGATACCGGACAAAAGGCATAAACTGGAACTGTCCTGAACAAACCGAGACGTCAGGCCCACCTAATGTTAGGTCAAATTAATCCTTACGTCAAACCTATAAGTACCATTATCATCCCCATTGGGCACATGAGGGAACTGAGGCACAGAGAGATTAAGTAACTTGCCCAAAGTCACACAGCGGGAGGTAGTAGTGCTGGGATTCAAACCAGGGCAGTCCAGCTCTCGAGCCTTCACTCTTAACTGCTGTGCACCAGTCTGCTCAAGAGCTAAGTATGGATAGAGGATTTAGTAGATGCCGTTTTCCTTACTTCGCACAGCAACTTGGACAGAGTATTATCCTGTTTTTAGAGTGCAGAAACTGAGCTTTAAATAGATCCAGCAACTTGTCCAAATCCTAGAACCGGAAAGAATAGAGCCGAGAATGGAGGTGTGGGATGCCCGACTCCAGAGAGGTCCTCGTAACCGCCGTGTCATATTGCTTTCAGGCCACCACTGTTTAAAAACAGCTCCCATATTGATCTCACTACTTCTCCCTGTTCTGGCAGAGGACTGGATAAGAGACGACGAGAACCCAGGTGTCATCACCTTGGAACAAATACCAAAAGCTCAATCTTCTTGGCCTCTCCTTTCTTGGAAGGAGCATTTTAAGATAATCCAAAGAGCCATCCATGTGCCACATTGGTGGTTCTGCTGTGCGTGTCAGAAATTCCAGAAAGTATCTGCCATTGAAGCAGTGGAGGAGGGCATTGTGAGGAGCTCACAAACAGCAAGGAGGCAGCTGATCATCAAAAGGCTAAGAGTGGGCTTCCCTTGTGGCGCGGTGGTTGAGAGTCCGCCTGCCGATGCAGGGGACACGGGTTCGTGCCCCGGTCCGGGAAGATCCCACATGCCGCGGAGCGGCTGGGCCCATGAGCCATGGCCGCTGAGCCTGCGCGTCCGGAGCCTGTGCTCCGCAATGGGAGAGGCCACAGCAGTGAGAGGCCCGCATACTGCAAAAACAAACAAACAAACAAACAAAATGACATAAAAATGGTCATAGGATATAGTTTAAACACTTCTAGGGCACAATTTGCTAAATCTTTATGGAAAATTACTGGCTAATATGTAAGGTACAGCATTGAGCACACATAGTAAAAAGAAATATGAGATGCCCTTGACCTCCAACCTATTTGAAGAGATGATCTTAGGCATACATGGACAAAGAGTCATGAAAAGAAAACAGCAAATGCCTTCATGTTGCTTTCTAGCTCCTCAGCACTGTTCTGTGGCTTTGCCAAGCCATGTTGCCAGGCAAGCTGTGCCCTTGAAAACACGAGGCGTACTATTCTGCTGAACTATTACGAAGCAGTGTGCTATGGGAACCAAAATACAAGTAAACTCACCTCCACCCACAGAGATTCCAATTCTAGAGTGCGGCCTGGATTGAAAATGACTATACCACGCGGCTTCTGTGCTAGTAAATAACGTGGTTGAAACATCACGAGCATTGGAATCAGCTGCCTGTTACAGCGATAACGAGGCCTGCTAGGAGGTAACAGTGGCTTTAACAAAATAGGGGCTTGTTTTTCTCATATTCTGAAAAGTTATAACTTTTTCTCGTATTCTGAAAAGTATAACTGAAAAGTTATCTCGTATTCTGAAAAGTTGCTTTATTTAGATCAGTGGCTCAAGTTTGTCAGGTCTGAGGTCTCTGTGATTCTCTAGAATTTCCCCTCATGCTGTCCCCTACAGCATCCACTCCGTGTTCCAGGCAGGCAGAAGGGGAAGAGTGGACAGCCAGTGTGGCCTGCCCCTCTTAGGGAGATCTTCTGAAAGCCCCACCCAACTTCTTAATTTTATTGGTCAAAACTGTATCACATGGCCAGCCCCCTCTGAAAGGAAGGGAAGGAAATACAGACTTTTTTGCTGGGTACATTGTACATGAAATAAAATTGGGGTTCTGCTAATGTGGAAATGGGGGGAATGGATATTGGGTTTATCTGTTGCTGTGAAACAAATGACCTCAAAACTTAGTGGCTTAAAACAGCAACAACAGGGGCTTCCTTGGTGGCGCAGTGGTTGGGAGTCCGCGTGCCAACGCAGGGGACACAGATTCGAACCCTGGTCTGGGAAGATCCCACGTGCCACAGAGCAACAAAGCCCGTGAGCCACAGCTGCTGAGCCCACGTGCCGCAACTACTGAAGCCTGTGCACCTGGAGTCCGTGCTCTGCAGCAAGGGGGGCCACCGCGGTGGGGAGTCCATGCACCGCAGCAGGGAGTGGCCCCTGCTCGCTGCAACTAGGGAAAAGCCCACACGCAGCAAGGAAGAACCAACGCAGCCAATAAATAAATAATTTAAAAAAAAAAAAAGAAGAAGAAAAAACAGCAACAACAATATTATCTATTATTTCTCATGATTCTGTGGGTTGACCAGGTGGTTCTGGAATGGCCAAATAACCTGAAATGACCTCACTCCTAGAGCCGGTGGTTAGTGTTGGTCCCTGGCTGGAGGTCAGCTAGGGATTGTTGGCTGAGACATTGGTTCTCCTTCACGTGGTGTCTTGGATTTCCTCGTGGACTGGTGGCTGGGGTCCAAGAAGGAACGTTCTGAGGGCATGCACCTCAGTGTGCAAGCGCTTATCAAGCCTCCACTTACACCATGCTTGCCATGGTCCCATTGGCCAAAGCTCATGGCCTGGCCGAATCCAAAGTCAAAGTGGGAAGCAATTACACAAAGGCATAAAATCCAGGAAGAAGGGTTCACAGGGGACCAGCAAAGTACCAGTCCACCATAGGTAGGCATCTAGCTATCTCTGCCAAAGCATCTCTTTTGATAATATGTTAAAATTTAGCAGTGCTTATTTTGCAGCAAGCGTAGAACAATATTTGGCAGGCATTAACTCTGAAAATCCTCACAACCTTGTGGGGTACATGCTCTTATTATTTCCATTTAGAGATGAGGAACTAGATCAGGGAAGCTTAAGAAAGTTGCTGAAGGTCACATAGTAAGAAAACACCAGGGCTGGAATTTGAACCCAACCTGAATATGCAGCTTGGACAGGGGTTTGTGAGCACATTCTGGCTTCAGTAAGATGGGAGGAAATCAAGTGACAGAGATCTAATAAAACAGCCATTTAAAAGAGATTTCTCCCATGTTTTAAACACCATTGTCTTTCATCCTCTCCGGTAGCAGGTGCAGAGAGAAGAGTGACACATCCCTGCCCATCAGAGTCAAGGCAGAAGGACTGTACTGAGGAGATGCTCACTTGCTTTCTGGGCAGGTGGTCTAATGCACGCTGGGTCCCTCTTCCCCAAGTACACACTGCGGAAAGCAGAGGTGAAAGCACACGTGAGCCAGGTACAGTTGGGGTGGCTACAGTTGCCCCTGGGAAAACTTGAGGAAGAAGTCTGAACACCTAGGAGCCTCGATGAAGGAATCTAGGAGGTTTCTGAAAGGGAAAAACCCCCAAAATTTACTGCCCTTAAACCTCGACAAGTGTGTCAGAAGCGAATCACCCTAACATGCTAGAAACACCTTCCACTGATGAAAAGCACAGTGAAGATGCTCTCCTTTTTCTGTTTGAAAGTGAGTTTCTCCAAGTGTGGCCTCTGCACTAGTCTGTCCACAGAAATACTGACTCAGTTCTCCATTGGGTGGATCAGAAAATCTGCATGTTTAAGGAGAATCCCAAGGGACTCTTATACACAATACATTTGCAAATTATTGGTTTAAAAATGTTCTTTCAGGGCTTCCCTGTCCAAAAAAAAAAAAAAAAAAAAAAAAAAAAAAAATGTTCCTTCAGTATGATGATTTTTAAAACAGTGCTTTCAAACTTTAAAAAATTTTTTCTTTATTTTCTTTCTTTCTTTTATTTTTTTTGGCTGCATTGGGTCTTCATTGCTGCATGTGGGCTTTCTCTAGTTGCGGTGAGCCGGCGCTACTCTTTGTTGCAGTGTGCGGGCTTCTCATTGCGGTGGCTTCTCTTGTTGAGGAGCACGGGCTCTAGGCGCATGGGCTTCAGTACTTGTGGCTCGCGGGCCCTAGAGCGCAGGCTCGTAGTCGTTGTGCACGGGCTTGGTTGCTCCGCGGCATGTGGGATCTTCCTGGCCCAGGGCTCGAACCCGTGTTCCCTACATTGGCAGGCGGATTCTTAACCGCTGCGCCACCAGGGAAGCCCTGGTTTTCAAACTTTAATGTGCATCTGAATCCCCTGAGATCTCTTGAAAAAGTAGGTTCTGATTCAGTAGGTCTGAAGAAAGGCTTGAAATTCTGCCTTTTTAACAATTTCCCAGCCCTGATGCTGGTCTGAAGAACCAAGCTCCACACCTTGTAGCCAAGCTTTAAAAACCTTGGAGGGAGGGCTTCCCTGGTGGCGCAGTGGTTGAGAGTCCGCCTGCCGATGCAGGGCACACGGGTTCGTGCCCCGGTCCGGGAGGATCCCACATGCCGCAGAGCGGCTGGGTCCGTGAGCCATGGCCGCGGAGCCTGCGCATCCGGAGCCTGTGCCCCGCAACGGGAGAGGCCACAACAGTGAGAGGCCCGCGGACCGCAAAAAAAAAAAAAAAACCTTGGAGGGAAAAAACCAAAACAAACCCTTTTGGGTTGTAACATGGGGAGGCAGACAAACACAGTGGAAGTGGAGGCAGGGGTACCCTCGGCGCATCTGTGGGAGAGACAGAAGGTCACTGCCCTTTCCAAAGGGACAGGTCACTGATAAAAGATACAGACGCAGTAGCAAAAGAGGGAGCTTAGAGATATCCAGAACAGGCTCCCCAGTCAAGGTGAGATTGATGGGCAAGTGCAACAGGATAGAGCGATGAAGGTGTTTTTCTAACGAATCTGGCCTGAGGAGTTCAGACCATCGTTAAAGAGCTTGAAGAAACTCAGAAGAGTCAGATGGTGCAAAATCAATGGGACTGAATGAACACAAATATTTAGACAGGCTTATCTCCTAAGGTGCAAAAATACACAATTTGTATTTTAAGAGTTTGTGTGTGGTTTGTTCTTCAACCCTTGTCTTTTTTTTTTTTTTTTGCGGTACACGGGTCTCTCACTGTTGTGGCCTCTCCCGTTGCTGAGCACAGGCTCCGGACGTGCAGGCTCAGCGGCCAAGGCTCACGGGCCCAGCCGCTCCCTGGCGTGTGGGATCTTCCCGGACCGGGGCACGAACCCACGTCCCCTGCACCGGCAGGCAGACTCTCAACCACTGCGCCACCAGGGAAGCCCCAACCCTTGCTTTTTGCTGTGGTTTTATGTTGTTTATACGCAGAAGGAAGATACTGGTAGTATACGCTATGTGCTAGTTCCCCAGAAAAGTACATTTTTAATCCTTGCAAATGAATCTGGATACCTTCCTCAGGCAGATCCCCCCGATGCCCCGCCCCGGGCGGCGTATGGAGCAAAGTTCATTCTCTTTGCAAAGCGGAACCTGATACTATCCCTTAGCTACACAGTGGCTGGCATCGATACCACCCTTTAGAGTTAACAAAGGATTTTTACACCCACCTGTCACATTTTTTACCCCCCCATTATGAAAAATAAGTAAGGCAATAATTACTGTCCTTTTGTGCAATAAAAAAAACCGGGTTTGTGGCGCAGTGGTTGAGAGTCCGCCTGCCGATGCAGGGGACGCGGGTTCGTGCCCCGGTCCGGGAAGATCCCACGTGCCGCGGAGCGGCTGGGCCTGTGAGCCATGGCCGCTGAGCCTGCGCGTCCGGAGCCTGTGCTCCGCAACGCGAGAGGCCACAGCAGTGAGAGGCCCACGTACCGAAAAAAAAAAACCAAAAAAACCCCAAAACTAAGTTACACAGAGTTTTAGGGATTTGTCTAAGGAGCAGACTCAAAGCTAGAGCCCCCGCTCCTCTGCGCTTGCCGCCGCCGCGGTAGCTGGGGGTCGGGGAGAGGACGAGCTGCCGCGGAGCCCGGAGAGTCCGTCTCCGTCGCTGTTTTTGCCTGAGGACCCTTCCTTCCTCGGTCGCACCCTGACTCCCTTGGTGTCGATGGGGAGTCCCTGAGGACACCTCAGCACACAGTGGAGATGCCTCTCTTTGCCACCAATCCCTTCGATCAGGATACCGAGAAAGCAACCGGTGAGATGAATACTGCTGACGACTGGGGCCTCATTTTGGATATCCATGATAAAGCCGGTCAGTCTCGCACTGGTGGTTATTGGACGGATTTTGAATAGTCTTTTGGGATGGTATAGCCCCATCACCAAGGCCTAAACGCTCTGCTGCAAGGACTGTCCACTTTGGTATGAGCTCTGACAGCTGTGTGAGCTCTGGGAGCCCTTTAACGTAGAGCTCTCAGTCGCTTTTTGTCCAGCCTTGTGGGCAGCAGACCTCAGTGGACACCATGCAGGCCTAAAGGTTGTCTACGGTCTATTATGAGGAGGGTGAACCATAAAGATCCTCACGTTGCTATGCAGGCTCTGACTTTTCTAGGAGCATGTGTATCAAATTGTGGCAACATGTTTCACTTAGAAGTATGTTCAAGAGATTTTGCTAGTGAAGTAAGCAATGTATTAAACAAGTGTCACCCTAAAATGCGTGAAAAATTAAAGGCTCGTATGGTTGAATGGATGGATGAATTTAAGAATCATCCACAGCTTAGTCGACTATCAGCAATGGTTAATAACCTTAAGGAACAAGGTGTTACGTTTCCAGCTATTGGCTGTCAGATGAGGATACTGAGACCCAGAATGGTTAAGTGACTTGCCCAGGGCCACAGCTAGTAGTTGACAGAGCTGGAACTAGGACACAGGCCTCCTCTCGGTCCAGTGTTCCTTCCACTACACGATCCTGCCTTCCGTTTGAGGCTGCAGAACAAGCAAAAGCAAGCCCAGCTCTGGTAGCCAAAGATCCTGGTTCTGTGGCTAACAAAAAAGAAGATTTAGCGAAAGCCATTGAGTTGTCACTGAAGGAACAAAGGCAGCAGTCAACCACCCTTTCCAGTTGTTTTTTTTTTTTTTGCGGTACGCGGGCCTCTCACTGTTGTGGCCTCTCCCGTTGCGGAGCACAGGTTCCGGACGCGCAGGCTCAGCGGCCATGGCTCACGGGCCCAGCCGCTCCGCGGCATGTGGGATCTTCCCGGACCGGGGCACGAACCAGTGTCCCCTGCATCGGCAGGCGGACTCCCAACCACTGTGCCACGAGGGAAGCCCCACACTTTCCAGTTTGTATCCAAACACATCTAATCTAGTAACTAACCACCAACACGAAGGCTGAAAAGTCTGTGCTGTATGTGACTTGGAAGCTGCTGAAGATAATGAACTCACTTTTAGAGTAGGAGAAATTGTTACAGTTCTTTTTTTTTTTTAATTTAATTTCAATTTTTAAATTTTTGGGTGCATTGGGTCTTCGTTGCTGTGTGTGGGCTTTCTCTGGTTGCGGTGAGTGGGGGCTACTGTTCGTTGCGGTGTGCGGGCTTCTCATTGCGGTGGCTTCTATTGTTGTGGAGCATGGGCTCTAGGTGCACAGGCTTCAGTAGTTGTGGCACGCGGGCTCAGTAGTTGTGGCTCGCGGGCTCTAGAGCGCAGGCTCAGTAGTTGTGGCACACGGGCTTAGTTGCTCCGCGGCATGTGGGATCTTCCCGGACCAGGGCTCGAACCCTGCATTGGCAGGCGGATTCTTAACCACTGCGCCACCAGGGAAGCCCTGTTACAGTTCTTGATGACAGTGACCCCAACTGGTGGAAAGGTGAAACCCATCAAGGCCTGGGGTTATTCCCCTCTAATTTTGTGACTGCAGATCTCACCGCTGAACCAGAAATGATTAAAACAGAGAAGATGGTACAATTTAGTGATGATGTTCAGGTAGAAACGATAGAACCAGAGCCAGAACAAGCCTACATGGATGAAGATAAAATGGACCAATTGCTACAGATGTTGCAAAGTACGGATCCCAGTGATGATCAACCAGATCTGCCAGAGTTCCTTCATCTTGAAGCCATGTGTCACCAGATGGGACCTCTCATTGATGAGAAGCTGGAAGATATTGATAGAGAATATTCAGAACTCAGTGTTAAAGTGATGGAGGCCCTGTCCTTGTATACCAAGTTAAGGAATGAAGATCCAATGTATTCCATGCATGCGAAATTACAGAATCAGCAGTATTATATCCAGTCACCTGGTGTTTCTGGTCCTCAGGTGTACCCATGCCCTCCTCAGCGTGGAGCTTACCTGGTCACAGGGAACGCACAGATGGGCCAGCTCCAGAGCTACAGCCTTCCCCTGGAGCACCTGTCTTCTCTCAGCCAAGGAGCAGTGCCACTGCCCGCAAGCCCAGCCCTTCCTAGTCAGCAGGCTCAGGCTTCCTACCTCAACACAACGGGCAGTTCTGTTCAAGGGAGCACGTAGCCCAGCCAGGCTTCAGTGGACAGTCCTCCTCCTGCCGCCGCTGCCGCCCCCGTCGTCATGATATGCCAGAACGCGGGGACCAGCCTGTCCCAGGTGCCGAACTTTCACATCAGCGCTGCCCCAGCCCAGAGGCAGCCATCAGCCCCCTCCGCCCCAGCAGCCGTACTCGCAGAAGGCCCTGCTGTAGGACTGGGATTCCTCTTTATGGCAAGTATCTGCTAAACGCTGATGACAATGTTATGAGATTCTTTGATATCTTAAGATTTGTTTATCCTCAGCTTATAGGAATCATATCTTGGTCAACAAGTTCCAATATTCAAGAAGGGAGACCTCTCTTCAATTTGCACTGACTTTTTAGAGGTCCTCCCCTCCCCCTCCCCCAGAGGAATGAAACTACTTACAACATTTAATTGCTTTCATCATATGAAAGAATCAATGCAAGATTATTTGTCTCGTAAAATTACCTGGTCTGCAAAGCAGTCAAGCTGGCAAGCACCACTGTGGCAGATGTGTGCTTAGATCGCTGTGTAACTTCTCTCGTGGCCGCTTTGAATCACAGTGGTGATCATATTTAACACTGTTAACTTAATTGACATTGCTGCTTTATTTTAATCATGAGCAACTACCATGTTTCATAATGTTTTGTGTAAACTTAAGATAATTACACTGTCTTTTTAAACTGCAAGAGAACAAAGCTGTAGTGTATGTACATGAAGGCATTATGTTGTCCATGTTTCAGTTTCCCATTAAACGGAACCGTCCTTGGAGTAAAAAAAAAAAAAAAAAGCCAGAGCCCCAGTTTTCTGAGGCCTGGCCCCTTGATCTGTTTGCTACACTACAATATTTCCATGGATTATTGGAATCTCATAGACACCCAAAGGATAGGGGCACTCTGTCTCACTAAACTGAAGCAAGAGCACAGGCATGACTGAGAAAGGCCTAGGTGGTTGCAGAAACCCAAGCTTACAGAGCTGGGGAATGGACTCTGGCCTCCAGCAACATGGCTGATGGGAAATTCTGAAAAAAATTCCCTACAAACACGTAGAAACACCAGGTACTATACACCAAGCATTTGGTTTTAAAAGCACAGTTAAACTTGTAAGAAAGTGAGATTCACAGGCAGCAAGAAAAAAAGTTGAAACCAGAGTGGCTAGCAGACCCTGAAGAATGGGGCTGCTTGGGGCATCTGCTGATCCAGGGAGCTTGGTTCTCTGTGGGGGGACTACAGGCCTGTTGGGATGAGAACTGAGACCCTGGAGAAAGCTAGGGGTCTCAAACATCTACATTCTCAAGTCAAAAGTTGGGTTAGGAAAAAAAAATCCATCCTCTAGCAAAAAGAAAGCCAACCAGGAAACGTCTTTATTTCAGCCTCGGTAAAAGGCATGAAAAATGAAAACAAAGTAGGTCTTGGCTGTGAATTTATGATCCCAAGCCTGACATCATGGTGATTTAGTATTTACTCTACTTGCATGGTCCAGGAAACTCCAGGTAGAAAAATTATTTAAAGAATACATCTAGTTCATAACACCCCAAGGCACCTGGTATTAGGAAGGATGCAGCTTCAACCCAGAGTCTTCAGGATTCTTACATTTAAGAGGAGCCTTATTTGACAGCAAAAATAAGAGACACATGAGAAAAGAGCCACCACAAACTGGGCTCAGCAGAAACAATGGAGAACAGAATTAGCCTGCAAGAGCTTTGGGCATAGGATTATCTAATACAAAATGTAAAATGAGTGTGCTTAACATATTTAAGAAGTAACAGAGGGAATTGTGACCATAAGAATTGAACAAAAGACCATCAAGAATAAATGGGCACTGTGGTGACCTAAATGGGAAGGAAGTCCAAGAAAGAGGGCATATATGTATACGTATAGCTGATTCATTTTGATGTACAGGAGAAACTAACACACAACATTGTAAAGCCACTATATTCCAATAAAAATTAAAAAAAATAAAATGCTTATAAAAAGTAAATTAATGTTAACTTAAAATTTAAAAAAAAGGATAAATGGGCAGTTTTGAAAAGAACCAAATAGAATTTCTAGAAATGTAAAATATAATGATTGAAATTTAAAATGTGATGGGTGGATTAAATGACAGGTATACCACAGCTAAAGAGAATTACTAAACTGGAAGAGAGGGATGAAGAATCACTTCATAATGCCGTACAGAGAGAGAAAGACATGGAAACTATGAAATTGAGGCTAAGAGGTGTGGAGGAAAAAAAACAGATGTTCAAAATATATCTAGCTGGAGTTCCAGAAGGAGACAATAGACAAATGGAAGAAAGGCAATATTCAAAACAATAATGAAAAGCCTGAATTTGTGAGAGACCTGAATTCTTAGATTGGAGAAATATATCAAATCTGAAGCAAGATAAATAAAAATGAACCCATTACTACAAGCATCATAATGAAGCTTTAGAAAACTAAAAACAAAACAAAATGAAAAAAGGAAGAAAAAAATCATAAAAAGAACCAGAGATAAAGAAGAGATTACCCAAAAAGGAAAAATAATTAGATACCAGTCTTCTCAACAGCAACAAGAGAATTCAGAATCCAGGGGGACAATTCAAAGTACGGAAAGAAAATAATTGCCCCTAGAATTGTATACCCTGCTAAACTATCATCTAGGACATGAGGCAAAAAAAGACATTTTCAGAAGAATGTGGGAGGATAGCTTCATACGCTGGGAACTCTTAAGCCTCTTCAGGGGATTCTCTATGCCTGTCTCTATATCATTCAAATCTCCATGGTCATAAAAAGTATGGACAGTGCTGTACCTACATTTTATCACATTGGTAACGTTTTAAAAAGTATTCAGGCTGGTAGGTTCCTTATGTTAGATGACACTGTGCTTATCTTGAGATTCTAGCCATTCATTCTGCATAGCCCTCTTTTTTGTTTTGTTTTTGAGAATACATCTGAGTTGCACACAGATACACATATACACACATATGTATACACACACAGTGTTGGGGAGGTTCTGCCAGAGGAGATTTAGTGAAAGGCAGGAAGTTCAGGGCAGTCATACTCAATATCCATTATCGATCTGAGCAGGGTGAGGAGTTTCAGGTATTTTTAATATACCTGCTAAGAGTCCCCATTGTGGGCTGAACTGTCTCCCCTGAATTCATATGTTGAAGTCTTAAACTCCCAGTACTTCAAAATGTGACTATTTTTTGAGAAAGGGACTTTAAATGGGTAATTAATTTGAAATGAGGACATTAGGGTGGGCCCTCATCACAGAGAAACACCAGGGGTGTGTATGAACTTCATGACAACCACGTGAAGAGGCAGGAAGGTGGTGACTACCTGAATGCTAAGGAGAGAGGCCTCAGAGGAAACCAATCCTGCCAACACCTTGAACTTGGACTTCCAGCCTCCAGAACTACAAGAAAATAAATTTCTATTGTTTAAGTCACTCAGCCCATGGTATTTTGTTATGACAACCCTAGCAAACTAAGACAACCCACTTTTTTCTTTTCAGTGCATGCCTTCCCTCCGTTGGTAACACTCATCAACAGGCTCTGCTTTTTGTCACTGGACATGAAGTTTTCACTTTTCTGGGTCAAAATTCGTCTTCTGGATAAGTGACGGAAAGTATACTCCCTTCTTTCTCCCCTAGGATGCCCATGCGCGGCTCTGCATCAGCAAGTAGTTCAGTCCTGGGCCCGAGTGAGATCCTTGAAGATCTTCCTCCTCTCTTTCCATAGAATTCCTCCTTGTGCTCCTTTTCTCACCCAGGACTCCCAAAGAGCAAAAGACTGATTTTCCCCAGCTGCGCCATGACGCTGCTCTCTGCCCCAACTATACCCCAGATGCTCAGTTTGTTGGCTCTAGGGCTTGCGTTGATTTCTAGAAGTGAGGTGAATAAGACGTTGAAAGCCCAGGCCGGACAATTCCCCACCCCAGATATGGAAACTTTGGGAGACAAACATTTCTTCTGCTCTGCACCAGAGGCCTGCTGCCATCCGGGAAGGAATGCAGAGCACTCCCGCTGCAGCTGGACCTGGGGAGAGCTTTTTTAGCCTTGAGAGCTACAGACCCATGTTAAGCAACTCAGCAAGTTCTAAATTCCTGAGTATTGTTTTGATATCATTTGCTAGATTATTTTGGTCTCAATAGAGTTTTAAATGTTAAAGTTAGTTACATATCTGATAGAATATTGCAGCCTATCTCAGATTCCATTGGTTTTTTAAAAACAATGGTACTTGGAGCCTGTCGTTTCCCAGGGTACCTCAGGGGGTAGAACTCAGGAAAGAGGCCCCTCGTTCTGGCTTTAAGTCCTGTGGATCCAATTCTCCTTGGGATTAGTACCCATGGCCCTGATCCTAATCCACTACTTTTCCTCTTAACACAAGTACTTACAGAATAATTATAGGTAATTATGAAGTTCCCACAAATATTGAGAGGGTTATACATCCTCATCCTGATGAATTAAGATGCAGCCGTAAGTCTTCCTTTGCACAAGTATACCATATCCTCTTTATCCATTCATCTGTCAATGGACATTTAAGTAGTTTCCCTTCCTCCTCTTAAAACCTCTGTAGTCGTATCTGAAACTCCTCATCCACGATTGGAAGAAACAGACTTAAAATGCAAAAGCACGATGGAGGTCACATTTTAGTGTGAATGAGCTTTGTTTGAACTGTCGTTGGCCAATCCAAGTATCAGTGTGAGTGATGATCATACTCTGTTTTGTCTGGAGAGGTGGGGAGAGGTGGAGAGTGAGAGGCTTTGTGTAAATCCTGGCTAGAATTGTAACTCCTTCGTGGGATCTAGTTCCTCTTTGCATCCCTAGCTTCTAGCCAGAGATGCAGGGAGCCCACCAGTGTGTTGAGTGGAAGAGAATGTGAAGAGATTTGAGAGAAGATATTTCTCCCCTGAGGGGGAAAGGACCCCCAGAGACCTGGCAAAAAAAGGATCAGCTTCATGATTCCTCATCCCTCTAATGTTTTCTCCTTCCCTTAGGCAACTTTGCTTGCACAGTTTATATAGAAACTTTGTGTGCTTTTTGTTTTTACAATGTTTAGTTCCCAGGGATCTTTTTTTTTTTTTAACATCTTTATTGGGGTATAATCGCTCCACAATGGTGTGCTAGCTTCCGCTTTACAACAAAGTGAATCAGCCATACCAGGGATCTTTTAATTAAGATCTTACTGCTCTTATTTTCGATCCCACGCATTGAGGCACTTAGTACACGCTCAATAAATGCCTGCCCCTTGATCGCTCTCCTTGGTAATTATGTTCTAGAAATAGAAGTCTATTACTGAGCTGGATTATTATTTTCCTCCCCACTATGCACTTTTGTGCCTCACAAACATTTATGGTTAACCTAAGAAAAGGAGAGTGGAATGCAATTTTTTGGTTTTCTCTAAGTGGATTTTTAAAGTCTGAATGCACGTGCAGAAAGATATTTGATTGAAGAATTTTGCTTGGAAAATGGGGACAGAATCTTTTCCACAGGGTCTCCTTCACTTTCAACAAGTTTTACCAATTCCGAACTGTAGGAAGAAAGAGCTGCAATTGATGACTCGGTCAACTGCTACGGAGAGGCCAAGTTTTGGATGATGAATTCCTGCCTTCTCTCCAAATCCCTGCTGGTTGAGATAAGGAATCCTCCCATTTATTTATGGGACAAAAGGCATTTTGAAAGTCTGAGCCTTTCCTGAGACACGATGCCTCTAATGTTTTAGGCTGGCCATTCTGGAAAACATGGATTGTTTGTATGTGCTGAGAACACTGAACATACTACTCATTCTTTTAAAAAATTTTTTTAAAGTTTAATAACATTATTAAACGTTACTTTCCATTTACAGTTATTATAAAATATTGGCTATAGTCCCCATGTTGTATAATACATCTCTGAGACTATCTTACACCCAATAGTTTGAACCTCCCATTCCCCCCACCAAAAGTGCCCCGCCCCCCACAACTGGTAACCACTAGTTTGTTCTCTATATCTGTGAGTCTGCTTCTTTTTTTAAATAAATTTATTTATTTTATTATTTTATTTAATCTATTTATTGTTTCTGGCTGCGTTGGGTCTTCTTTGCTGTGCGTGGGCTTTCTCTCTAGTTGCGGCGAGCAGTTGGCTCGTGGGCTCTAGAGCGCAGGCTCAGTAGCTGTGGCGCATGGGCTTAGCTGCTCCACGGCATGTGGGATCTTCCCGGACCAGGGCTCGAACCCGTGTCCCCTGCACTGGCAGGCGGATTCTCAGCCACCGCGCCACCAGGGAAGCCCTGTGAGTCTGCTTCTTTTATGTTATATTCACTAGTTTGTTGTATTTTTTAGATTCCACATATAAGTGGTATCATGCAGTAAATTATCTTTCTCTGTCTGACTTATTTCACTTAGCATAATGTCCACCAAGTCCATCCATGTTGCTGCAAATGGCAAAATTCTGTTCTTTTTTTTAATGGCCTCATACTACTCACTCTTAACTCTTATAAATGAAGTATCACCAAGCCTCTATTTCAGATGAGATCCTTTCTAATCACCCCTCAATGTATGTCATGAGGCTCTCTTTTGCTTTGGGAAAACCATTTTTAAAAAATCATATTAAGTAGTCAGAAGCAAGCTAGCACAAGTGATAGCAAGGGTAAGGGCTGGAGCTAGGGTCTACGGCTTTGAATCCCAGGGCCACCGCTCGCTGGCTGTGGGACCCTGAGCAAGGCAATCTGTCTCCCTGTGCCTTGGTTTCTCATCTGTATAATGGGACTAAAAAGAGTGCCTGCCTCCCTCACTAGAGATTTTGTGAGGATTCAATGAGAAGATGCAAGCAAATTGTTCAGCCCAGCGCCTGACACGTAGGAAACCCTCTGTGAGTGTCAGCAGTGGTTCTAATCTATTATCGGCCATTAACTGCACCACTTTGGGTGATATATTTCCAGAAAGAAGATGACGTTTCCTCTTTCCTTTCTAAAACACAAGAGAGCTATTGAACACTAAACACTGTGGCTGAAGGGCTATTTAGGAATGAAAAATATCTCCAGACCTCATCATTTTAAACCTCTAAGTTTTATCCACAGTTTTCTAGAACCACTTTTAAATCATCTGGCATTTCAGTAGTAGCGTAATTAAAAAGCAGTATTTTAAAAGTGGGGGATTAAATTACATATAATGTACAGAAAGAAACTCTATTCATTTTTAGGGGTTTGCTTCTATTTATAAATCAATTTCCTCTTCCTATTTAAACCCAAACAGTTCACATTCCTGCATAAGTTTATGGTTATTGGTGTTTCTGTGGAAACAACCACCTAGGAAGTGGTATTTCTCAGCCTAAGAGCTTCGCCTTAAGTTTTCTTGGCAGGATGAGAGAAGGGTGTTTCATGCCCATAAAACCTATAATTTTAGCATAATCGTCAGATAATAAAGATAATAACAGAGTTGTAGAACTTTAAAAGTAGAACATTAGATCCCATCTAGGCCAACCCCCTCATTTTACAGATGAGTAAATACCATATGCTTGGACCTTGTTTTACAGTCCTAGGAGGGTTTTCATATAGTTGTATCATTTGCCTTTCCAACAACCCTTTGAGGTAGTCAGAGGGTAGGTTTATTTATCTCCACTTTGTAGATAAAGAAACGGAGGCTTTGGAAGGATGAGTGACTTGCCCAAACTATGGAAGGTGTCAGTCAAAGGACACATCTACAGCTCCAGCTTTCCACTGCCTTGTCGATACTCTTCCCACCAACGAGCTGGATGCCGCTCAGGACTCTGCATGCCTACAGCACTGTCTAGACTTCAGTTCTCCCAGGCTGGATACTTTTGGACTTTGAAACTCTGCCATGTGTAGAACTAACCCCAACTCCGCCGCCTAACATGGTACATGAGGCCCCCCACACCTGGCCTTCAGCCTCATCTTCTACCATGCCTGCGTTCCACTTTTTGTTCCAGCAACTCTAAAAGCAGATACTGCTGCTCATATCCTTCCATCTCAGTGTTTTCACCCAAACCAACTTCCTTTAAGAATGAGCCTGAGATGCTCATCATTTTTGTCCTGCCCCCATATACCCTTCCTGAGAACCTACCTTAGCCATAGTTCTCAAAAAGGCAGGTCTACACACTACCTGACTTCCCCTGAACCTGATCGTACCAGAGGTGGCCATGAAATCCAGAGAGAGAGAGAAAAATGAAGAGATGTGTGGGCCTAAGGAAAAATAGGAGGCCACGTGGCTCTGGAAAGACTGATGAAAACACAGAAATTATCTCTGTTCTTGGTAACTTTACATGACCTGGCTCCAAACCCTAGCAAGGCTTCCACAAGATACTCCTGTATAATTCACAAATCCTCACTTTGCCAGTGAGATGCTGGTCAACTAGCTCTTAAAAAGCGAACAACAAAGTCCTGATTTATAGCGATTGCCAATTTCCAAGGTGTAAATACTCCCACCGGGGACTATTTCAAGCTACCATGATGTCTCTGAATACAGAGTGGGGAAGATGTGCCTTTTGTGAGCTTGTATAAGCTGGCTCTAGCTCACTGTTGCCTTGGGCTTAAGCTAAAGTAGGTGGGTTCCCGTTCCTTGCAACCGAATACTATATTATATCAGATTAAGACATCATTTATTGGCTAGTTTATTGATCATCAGTAAAGAAAAGAACACTCTACTTTTAAAACTATGCCATGAAGCTTTAAGGGCTGTCCTGTGCCATGCATGAATCAGGACCACCAGCCTTTGCTCCTTTGACAATTTCTTGTGTCTATTTCTCTGGTTTTAGCAATTTATCTTGCCTTTAGCTGTGTTGCTTGCTGTGTGATAGATGATTCTTTGTTTGGTATCTTAGTAACAAAATGTAACAGAGCTTCGTTTACTTGTATCTCTTTTTCTTGAGTCCTATAAAACGCTTGCTTTTTTGGGAGAAAATACAGAACTGTGGTCATTCTTCCAATGATACATATCTGCTTTCTTTGTGTCCAATGTATGGTCTTTTACTCTGTTCCCATACTTTTCTATGTAGACCAGAGCTTCTTGCTGTAATACCAAATCATATGTAATTTCTAGAAGACGTTTTAAATGGCAATTAAACTCCACATTAAATGTCGCAAATAACTCAGACAAACGGATGACAAAATGACCAAGGTCGCTCTTGTGCGGTAATGACAATTATGCTACGACAGCTTGCCTGGCCTACAGCTACTATGCCTCCATCGATTATAGGACAGATCGTAGATTTGGAGATGCTACAATGTGGAAAACAGCGCATCTTAGAATCATCTCCGCTACAGAAAGCATGTTGGCTCAGCTATCACCTCCTCCATCCTCCTCGGAAAGAGATGCTTTTCCAGCCATCTTCTCTTTCTCCCTTGGAGCTGGGCGAAGCACCCTTCCTTGGGTCCCCGTGGTACCCTGCATACAGCTCTGCTTTTGCACTTACCTGCCTATCATGGTGTCACCGAATGCAGAGTTAGGCAGACATATGGTGTCCTAAATATGCGTTAACCTGAGGAATGCAGCTTCAATACTCTTCGGGTGGACAGCAGAGTGTCTGACACATAAGAGGCCCCCAGGAAGTGCTTAATGACTGATTTGTGAATCCTAGGAGAGAGGGCTCATCTTTCAGGCCAGCAGCATGCAAAGTTCTGAGTAGGACAGCCCCTGTCTGTCCCAGGTCCTCTCCTGCAGCAAACCACCCCTGACCATCCCTACTTGTTATCATCAAAATGCCAGAGTCCGCTGTCCTCCTGCTTCCACTCTCTCCCATGGCCTTCGTGTGGGAAACCAAGTCGTACTAAAATTCTGATAAGCAATGATAGCATCGTGACAGCTCATAGCTTTTGCCAGGAAGTTAGAATGAGCTAAGTCACAGAAGAGAATCTTGGGCTGATGTGAGGACAGGCTGTTTTTCTGAGTCCCTACAATCGTACCATTTAAATGGTTGCCTGAGTTCACTTCATAACCTAATTTTGGGCCACGATATACTCGTGATATTCTCATCTCTGCATCTCTCGTCTCTGCATTTCAATCTCCTGCTCTGGGACCCTTTCTTCCATTTTTACGGGATTGGGTTGGACAGCGGGACCAGCGCTCCTGAGGGCGGACCTGTAAGGGAGGCCACTGGAAGAGACCAAGTTTCCTCTTCTCCGCAGGGTGACCCACTTGCTTGACTAAGTCAACCATGTTCCATCATCTCCCAGCCAAGAGTCACAACACCCGACTCAAGTCATGATGATACACTGTCCTCCCTAAATGAGGAAAATACTCAATCTCTTCCAGATCTTCCTTCTTGATCTCCATCCTGGGTGTATCTCATTCTCCTCTATTTATTTTCAAAACTTCCAAAAATAAAAGTTACTTCTGATGTTTGATTTTCTCACAATGCTCTTTCTTCCACACATTGCTCGACTGTCCGAGGTCTAACATAAATGAGGAAAGTTGAAGAAGGAAGTACTACTTATAGGTACCAATTAAATAAACAACAGTGATTCAAAAAAAGGAATGCAGCTTCAATACTCTTCGGGTGGACAGCAGAGTGTCTGACACATAAGAGGCCCCCAGGAAGTGGGGGTTTGGTGTCTTGCACATTGGGATACTGGAAGGAATATCAAAGGATTGGAAAGTGGGGCCCCTTCCAACTTCTAGCTCCTGTTGATTTAATGTTCAGACAGAGGTGGGCGGAGGGGTGCCCTCTCCCCTGCTTTGCAAAGGCAGAAATAAGCCTCTGATAACTCTTCTTCTACAGGGAGGCTCTGTGGATACAGGACTTCAAGAATGAAACACTTAATTATAACCAAACATGGAGCGAACGAAGGAATGAGAGCTGAGTTGGGCGGTTTTATGTGACTCCTGCCTACAAAAGAAGCAGCTTCTTCCAAATTTTGTAAGAGATCAGTGACAAGCTGGAATTTTTCATTTCTGGGCACAGTGAGAAGTTACATTTAAAGAACCATCCTTGTTTATGTTTCAAAAGCAAGTAAGTTCTGGCTCACCACCGTGGTGAGCTTTGAGGCCGTTGAATGTTCTTGGAACTTTCATATGGATAATAATTTCATGACTGGGGAAAAATATTTCAGTCATTTCCCTAACTCTAATAGTTTCCATCCATAACCCCAAAAAGGAAGGTAAAAAATAACAAACGGATATGATGAGGTTGTTGCTCCTGAGTCTTTGTTACATTTGAGTGAGCCAACGACAGGGATGTAGGAGAGGGTCTGTGCCGACTTGTCCTCTCTCACCGAGAACCTCTTCTGTGTAGCCGCTTGTATACATCAGGGCTTGATACAATCTGCAGAGGTAGAAAAGAGGTTTCTTTTCTTTTCTTTTTTTGAGATAAGATATCCATTTCATGTGAGAAAGAAATCTGTGTCCTCGGCCTTATAATTATAATACTGATATTTATCAAGTGTCTAGCAGGGACCAGAAAATTACAACTACTATTCATAATCCTTACAACCCCCATTACACAGATGTGAAAACTGAGACTAGGGAGTTCAAATGACTTAACCAAGACAACAGAGCCAGACTATGGCTGAGCCAGGCTTTGAACACATTCTTCTCCAACTCCAAATTTTACATTCTTTCCCTTCTACTTTGCAGCCAAGTAAACTCACCAGCCTATGTTGGAATAAGGTCTCAGAAAAGTATATTGGAAATAGAGAAAGGAATGAGAATTTTATCATTTTATCAGTTTAGAACATGCTACATATGGGGTCTCTGGGGAGTCTACAAACCACCAAAAGTAAATTTGAGTTAACTATAAAAGAGAACGGAGGGTGTTGTTAGGACACAGTCACTTCCAGATGGGTGCAAATCACCTCTCTCTATAGATCCTGCCATGACCCAGCCCACCGACTCCCCACCTCAGGTTGCTGTGCAGAGGCCCCTCACGTTGACTCTGATCTACACATTGACCTCAGAACCTCATACTGTGAATCTCCAGTCTGGGGACCCCACCGTGTTCTACTCCCTTACCCCTTGGGCTTCTAGAATTTCCAGGTGCTCACACTGTAGCCAGAGCTTTTCCATTATTCCCCTTAATGGCCTTTTTAGCAATCAGCGGTCTTTTCCAGGTACACATTGCCAACGTGGTCCACTTGGGGGAAATTGTCTGGGAAAAGGTTGGGTATTCCTGCAGAGGAGTCTTTGGTTCATAGTAGATTCAAATAGGCTAACAGTTTTAGGACAGAACAGATTTCAATGGCCTGTGGCTGGCTTCTAAGGAATTCTCCCTCCTGTTTCCACTCTCACTTGGGCTACAGCAGAACCTCCCACCAGTCCCTTTGCTTTTCCTCTTCCCTGCACTCACCTCTCCTGCCCAATCCCCAAAGCCAAAGTAATCTTCAGACGCTGTAAATCAATTTCCTGCTTCGAACATTGCAATGGCCTCCCATCATGCTCAGAATCAAACCCAAACTCCACACCCCAGCCCGCAGGACCCTGTAAGATCTGACCACTCTCTTCCCCCTGCCTCACCTCACCTCTCTTCTTGTTCGCCGGGCCCCGGCAGAGTTATCTTCTCTCTCTTCCCTCAACATGCCAAGCCCTCTCCTCCTCAGGGCCTTGGCACTCACGGTTCCCTCTGCCTGGAGTAGTATTCCCTACATCTTCACCATTTTCATCCTTTAGGTCTCAGACCTCCTCAGATAGCTCTTCTCCGGCTACCTCATCGGATGTGGCAGACCCCCTCCCCCAATCACTCACTACCGTCTTACCTGTTTCTTTGTAGCACTTCCCACTAATTGCAATCCTCTCATTTTCTTATTTATTTTTTCTGGTTTAGTGTTCTATCACCCCTAATAGAATGTAGGGTCATGAGGATATGGGGGCTTTCTTTGGATCAGCACTGGGTCCTCAGCAGTAAACACTTGTTGAGCCACTGAGTCCCTTAAATTCTGTGGCCCTTTGTCTCTCAGTGCTTAGGAAAGCTTGCCCCCTCTCCTTTAGGACCTGACTCTAAATCCATACCTCCTGGGGAATCCTCCCACTTCCAGCCCTATTATTCCTAAATCCCTTCCGTAAATTTGTACCCGCTTTCTTAAGAGGAGTATGTTCTAAACAGGGCCTAATATATTATGAGAACTTCCACTTGTCAAATGATGAATGTGAAACATTGGAAAATGTCATTGCTACGGAGGGTTGCCATTTTGTAAGTCCAGTTGTGACATCGTATGTTACTGTTAACCATGTCTCTAGCAGCAACACATACTTGAGATCTCTCTGCATAGTAATGTGATTTTTTTTGTTTTTGTTTTTTTTTTGTGGTACGCAGGCCTCTCACTGTTGTGGCCTTTCCCGTTGCGGAGCACAGGCTCGGGACGCGCAGGCCCAGAGGCCGTGGCTCACCGGCCCAGCTGCTCCGTGGCACATGGGATCTTCCCGGACCGGGGCACGAACCCGTGTCCCCTGCATCGGCAGGCGGACTCTCAACCACTGCGCCACCAGGGAAGCCCAGTAGTAATGTTTTTGTGGGTTTTCTTGGTTTTCGGTTTTGGATAGCTGACTTCAAGTGAAACTCAAGTTTATTACTCTTTCTCTGTCTTCTCTTTTGGTTCTTTTTTTCAAATGTTTTTATTTTATAAGTTTATTTATTTATTTATTTTTGGCTGCACTGGGTCTTCATTGCTGTGCGCAGGCTTTCTCTAGTTGTGTTGAACAGGGGCTACTCTTCGTTGCGGTGCGCGGGCTTCTCATTGCGGTGGCTTCTCTTGTTGCAGAGCACGGGCTCTAGGCACGTGGGCTTCAGTAGCTGTGGCACAGGCTCGGTAGTAGTGGCTCGCGGGGCTTAGTTGCTCCGCGGCATGTGGCATCTTCCTGGACCAGGGCTCGAACCCATGTCCCCTACAATGGCAGGTGGATTCTTAACCACTGCACCACCAGGGAAGTCCCTCTTCTGGTTCTTAAAACAGAATATTACATATGCCTAGAATTCTAAAATGTGCGCCTCTGATATTTGTGACTAGAAACACCAAGTTTTAGGAATACAGCTCACCTTAAGAGGAATTTAAATTGCTTTTATTCACACAATGCTTTTGCAATCAGCCAATATGTGACTCTTCCCTCCTCCTCTGCTCTACATATCTATATTTGCAGTTTACAAAACACATCTGAATTACAGATCTCATTCACAACCTGTGGAGCTGTTAAAGAAGAAATGACGCCCGTTTTACAGAGGAAGAAAGCAGTTCACAGAGGTTGGGGATCCCAAGCTGTGTCCCAGTTGGCCACCCTCAGGTCTTTGGGGATGAAGCTTTTACTTCATTACTGTCGCAGTGTGGTTTTCGTAAGAAAATGGAGTCACCTTTAAAACAGGGTCATTAAAAGGCTGATTAAATCAAGTTGTGTGTGACACACACACACTTCACAGGCTGCTGAAGGGTCGAGTTCTCTTCATCTAGAACAGCGGTTTCTGAGGTTTTCCTCACAAAGATGCCTCTTTTTTTTCTTTTTTCTTTTTTCCATTGTGGATTCCCCAGACACAGAGGGTCCAATGGACAATCAGTTTTTGATCCTTTTATATAACTAGCATTTTTATGTGGACTTCATTAGATTCCAGTCAAAAGTGATGAATTTTTGTTTCACTTGCATGTGTAACCTCACCGTGGGTAGATTTAGTTGTTTTCTTCCATGAGTTTTAAAATGTTGATAGTAACACAAGGCTGCCTCCCTTAATACCACCTTGAGAACCCTCAGTGACCCGGGGATAATTTGTGCATAGGGTCTGAGTGTGTGTAATCTAGGTCTATACTGGGAAAGGCATTTACGAAATCAGGTGGAGTGCAAGTTAATTCATCCTTTAAGGCCTGTCCAAAGTCTTCTATCATAAGGCAGTTTGAAACATTACCTGAAATAACGAGTTACAGCTGCGGGCGGGCAGGTAGTCCTTCCCCTAATCCATCATTTATTATAGTGATACTGAACATTGAAGGGTTATTAGGTTTTTCCAATTTCCAGAACAAAAGGCAGTCGTATACCTTTGGCTGAAGGATACAAGGATATTTTCCTTTTTAAAGAAACATTCTATACAGATGTACACATGTACCGACGTATATTATTTTATTCTCCCAAAAGCTCTGTGAGTATAGTTATCTTTGCTTACAATTGAGGAGACCAAGCAGAGAGCAATTGAGTCTTTGTTCCCAGACTGCCCAGAATATCAGTAACAGAGGAAGAACTCAAACCTGCTTTCAGACTCTGCAGCTTACTTCCCTCAGAGGCCTTCCACTGGCAGCTTCGGGGGCTTCCCCCACAGGATTGGACCACATCGTGGTGAGATCCCTTTGGTGGAGTTTTCTGAAATGTTCAAGTTGGAGGAAAAGAAAGTGCTAATCACTTCTGAGGCCTCATCACCACTAAATTCCTGGTAAAAAAATTTCTAATTTGACTCGTTAATGAATCCGCCAAGATAACCCTGCCATTGGATAACAAGCTGCTAAATAATTTGAAGTTAGTTGTTTTCATGTTAAGGGTGTGTGAAATCTATGCCTGGCCATTCTAGGGGGAAAAAGGAAGCTGATTTGATAGTCGTGAGGTTTTCCTTGTCCTTATGCCCCTTCCATTTGGACACAGACATACTCTGAAACAATGTGGCCATTATTATAACACGATGGTATGGAATTTGGTCCTTGGGTGCCGGAAGATAAATTATGTTAGCTTGACAGTAGTCCTGGCTCTGTTTAAGCTGCCTCTCTTTCTGGAGTCACATGTTCAGGGTCAAGAACAAACTAACTTGCCGACACTTTTTTTTTTTTTTTTTGCTGTACGTGGGCCTCTCACTGCTGTGGCCTCTCCCGCTGCGGAGCACAGGTTCCAGACGCTCAGGCTCAGCGGCCACGGCACACGGGCCCAGCCACTCCGTGGCACGCGGGACACTCCCGGACCGGGGCACGAACCCGTGTCCCCTGCATCGGCAGGCGGACTCCCAACCACTGCGCCACCAGGGAAGCCCTTGCCCACACTTTACAGCTGAGCAGACTTGATAAGAAACAAGAAGGCTGGTGCCAGAGGGGCTCCATGGCTGAGTGACCCGTGCAGTCACACAGAGCCTGCTCTTGGTTAATGCTCAGCTGTTGCCATCTTGGAATCCTTACTAAGTTTTGAACAAGGGGCTCTGCATTTTCAGTTTGTGTTGAGTCCTCCCAATTATGCAGCCGGTCCTGCTTGGTGTCTCAGGAGATTAGCCTCAAAGACAGTGATCCGGCCAGGTCAGAGCGCTGCCAAGATTTGAGGTCTCCTGAGAGAGCTTGGGGATGAGCCAATATACTGCTGACAGGTCCAAGAGTGTGGGTCAGGACTGAAGGGGTGCCACAAAGCCCCCGGTCCTCAGCAGGGGCAGAGGGTGCTGCCCAACACCTGGCAGAAGGTTCCGTCTTAGTTGAAGCCAATGAGGTGGAGGCCTGACACCCAACCCCAAATGCCAAGAAGATATGGAATGCCCCCAGGATACTAGTCTCTTGTTTGGGGCCCACATACCTACTTAATCTACTTATCAGAGCGTTGGGCATGGTCAGATGGGAAACAGGTTCAGTATCCAACAGGCTGCAAGCTTTTGGATATTTTTAAAACCCTGTTAGTTTAGAAAGCACTTTTATTTTTTAGATGTTAACCTTTTTACTTATTATAGAATAATATTCATTGAGAAACAGTATTTCATTACTGATAAGCAGAAAAAAAATGTAAATATCACCGAGTCCCACTCCCGGGAGATGATCATTGTTAATATTTTTTTTCATTGTTAATATTTTAATGTACATATATATACTTTAAAAAAATAGGATTATATGGTATATGGACTCATTTAGTTGCTTTTTTTCATTTAATATTTTGAGAACATGCTCCCATGTCATTATATATTTTACTACTTCATCCCATTAAATCTACGATGATGCTAACCACATTTATATTTATTGAACTAACCTCTATAGTTTGATGTTTAAATTGTTCGTCATTCCTTGCTATTTTAAACAGTGCTGTGATGAACAGGCATGCAGCTATTTTTGCAATCATCCATGACTACCTCTTTAGAATAATTTACTAGAAGTGAGTTTTCTGAGTTAAAGATGTGAACATATTGACAGATCCTTGCCCAGTTGGCTCAAAGAACTGTTGAAACAATCTCCATTCTCACCAGCAGTGTAGACTAGTTTGGGACATGTTCCTAGAGTCCTATGGAGACTCGGTTTTGTGGGTGGGTGGGAGGGTGTGATTCACACCTAGAAGAGGATCCTTCTGGAATCTCATGGAATTTCTAGAATCGCAAGTGGTCAATAGGATGGGCATAGAAATGGCGGTACTTTTTATAATTTGGAGTCTAGCAATCGGTATGGGTGAAAATAATCCTAAAGAGATTACCGCCAAGAGGTCGCGCAAATATTCTACTTGCATATGATTGCACCTTCTAGCTTTATGTAACTGTGTAATCACATGGCGTTGAATCAAGGATTTATAAAAATTGCACTCAACCCATGTTCTATAATTTGAAAAAACAAAATAAAACAAGACTTTGGTTTTTTGGCTCCTTATTTAATCATTAATAATTTTTGGCTTGTTTGGGTTCCCTGCCCCTTTCCCTTCCAGATACCTTTAAGATTTTTCTTTTTCGCCACGAAGAGAAGTAGAGGTCATATACTATGTCTGACCATTCACAAGTCAGGTCCTTAATCTTCAGCTTCCTTTGTAAATAAAAATTTCAGCTCAAATCTCTTTTGTATTTATAAACACTGAGCTTCATAACCCCCAAGTCCCATTTTGTATCAGATTTCTCTTTAGGGAATCCATTTGTAATCCTTCTCTACAAAGCAGGCCTGCTTCTGGAAAAAATCAATAGGAGGGAAACATAAGTCGATCTACCAGAAGTGCAGCTGGATTTACAGGCTGGGTCAATCATAGGACGCTCTATATTTATGTATTTCTTATAATCAACAAAGATTTTATTATTGTACTATAGGGGTGATAGATATAGAATAGAATCAAAATTCTTAAAAATTATTATAGGCTACACAGAGACTTTCTAGTGAGGGGATATGTGATGTACAATGTCCTCTGAAGATAAATCTCCCCTGTGGATTATGGGTGATGCTCCAGGAAAACATGCTAATGTCAGGAAGAACCATTACCCACTAACATGCTGATAGTCATTTTCAGTGACTAGTGGTTTGGGTCTGTGGTGTGTTTATTTTCCTACACAAAAATGCAATGGATTATATAACCTCTGCAGTGGGCAGTCTTAGAATTCCCATGGTACAGTGGCTCATTCTTTTAAAAATGCATTAAATATGAATTAACCACTTCTCATTAATAGTAGCATACATTATTTTCTTGCTTCTGTCTCTTCTTTCCCTTTCTCCTGCACGCAGCCCTGTTTTCTGTTCCCAGCTCCTTGCCCACACTCATTTTCATTGCTTCCAGAGCTTACTCTCACATCCTTTTTACTTTCCTTTGTAACAACTCCAACACATTTCCTTTTACATTGGTGATTGTTGCTTAGCTTCTCTCCTTTGCTTTTTCCACCAAACCTTGTTTATTTTCATTTTTCTCCCAGTGGTCTAATTTTTCTCTGGGCCTGTCACATTTAATTGAGGTTTGTGGCATGGTTAAGATGAAGAAAGTCTTTTCTTCTCAGGCTCAAAAAGGAAATTATAGTTTCAGTTTATACAGTTTCAGTTTATCCTAGATTACTGACTCTCTTGAAGAGAATCCTCAGCTCTTTCCTTTATCAACCCAGTCAAGGAAGAGTTTTGTGCTCTGCATAGAACACACCAGGGACATGTAGGTTCAAGATGTGTGTTTCTGAGTCCTCAGTGCTGCTTTCTTAAACATTATGGAACAGTCTTATCACCAGCTTCCTCCCCTTTTCTCTTTCACTGCTTCTGCTCTTTACGGATGTTTTGAACTAGAATTCATCCTTCTTGTCAAAGGGGAACTTGGTAGCCCTAAGATCACTGATCAGAACACAAAAGATATTTAAAGAGAGGTGTTAAACTCAAATGATCACGCTGAGAGGCTCCCTCATTTGTGTAGTAAGAAGATTTGAAGGAGCATTGGAAAAGGATTCTGAAACAGTGGAGAGTTATGAGATGGGTTTCGTGTGGGGAACAGTCCCCCTTGCTTGTGAGTCTTTATCATCACTGGATCTGTGTCTCTCTTTTGGAGTGTCTCTGGAACATAGATATCCATGTGAGAGGAACATTATACTTTTTTGAGGTCTTTTGAGGTCCATTCTTAAGTGAGTGCATGTAGGGGATAATATGAAGTCTAAAATGTTCAGTATCTCAGACTCTCCACTGAGTCATTTCCTCATTTTTATTAATTGGCTTAGACCCAACTACAGAATGAAAGCTATTTTTATGCATTTGCTCACAACTGAGAGATCTAACACAAGACTTAAGCAACACAATCTTCCAGTTTAAGACAGGAAAAAAATGCCTTACTATATTCCATTAAATTACGCTGACAATATGTTTCACATTTTAAGGTCATCTTTGCCTTTTAAAACATTCATAGATAGGTTAAGAATAAACTTCGGGGGATGTAACAGTGCTTGGAGGTAACGAGGATATTCTCTCTATGATCTTCCCTCTATTGTGGCTTCCTTGGGATATATTTTGTCTTGCTTCCCTTCTTCAGAGACTGATGGATTGAAGCTCTATCAAACGCAAGTGCTCTGGAATAAGATGTGACCCACGTCCTCACTCCACTGTAAAAGTCACAAAGGCAGTAACTCAAGTGTATGGCTGACTCAGTAACTGCCCAGCATTATCTTTATTGAAATTATCCTGCAATCTAGAAATTAGAAGTGAAATAACCCATGAAGTCATCCTGACCCCGCTATTGCGGGCCAAGGTAAGAGATTTTCTGCGCTATTTTTCTATTACTCTTTCAATTTAGTTTTATAACTATCAGTCATGCGACAACTCTCATCATTTATCTGACAGATTTCTATTCTAACTAGCTGCAGAATGATAGAACTTATCACTAATAAGCAAAGCACCTCTCCTGAGATGAAGTAGCGTTTATTTTTCAAGGAAATAAGAGATGGGAGGCCAGCCCATAAAACCCGGGAAAACCTATGGGATGATTAGAAAGTTATTCATGAATTCCAATCTTGTCTGTGTCTAGGTGTGGAGTAGTAAGGTTTATCACGGGATGGAATTTGTCCAGGCAGCGTGCCTGGGGCAGTGGAGAAAGGTCTATACGTCTGAGGGAAAGGACTGCCCACTGAGCCATCGTCTTCCTTCTAGCTGTCAATGCTGAGCATGGGGAGACTAGAAATAGACAGAAGAGGGAACCTAGGTAGGTGGATTGGCCAGAGTAGACAGAGCAGTAGATTGAAATGAGCATCAGTTCTAGCAATGCAGGTCTGATTGTGGCTCCCATCCCCCTACAAGGTGATCTCCAAGTCTCTTAGTTTGGCGAAACTGTGGCCATCAATGTTCCACTCGGCCTCAGTGTTTGTTTCATTCCTGATTCCTTGGTCGTTCTGCTCCCTCTCTCTGGAATACCCACTTCCCTTGCCTACTTGAAATATTTGAATTTGTTTTTATCAAACTTAGTTTAGCTCTCGTTTCTTTGGGAAGCTTGCACTGACCCCAGAGACAAAGTCCATAACTCCCTTTCTGCCAAGTGCATGCTCTGATTGTTTTACTTACCCAAAGCCGTGTAATTTATTTATCTACTTGATTTTTTTGTCTGTTTCCTCTAATGAACTATGAGCTCCCTGAGGACAGATCTGTGTCTTTATTCACGTTGTGTCTGCTGTGCCTAGCACAGAACCTAGCACAGAGCAGGAGCTCATGACATTTATGTAGAGTGAATGAATGAATGAGTGAGTGAATGAGAAAGGAGGCACAGTTTTGGTGTTAGGAATTTAGGAGAGCATCCAGAGATACCACAGCGGGTGTTTCTGTATTGTGGTGGTGCTTGGATTAAATGTTTTCTAAGAAAATGCCGTTCATCAAATAGCTTTCCTGACTTTTACGGGGTCATAGATTCAGCACGAAGGAAAATTAGAAATCATCTTTTTCAACATCCCACTTCAAAAGAGAAGTCCCTTCTAGGGCATTATTGACAGTGAAGCACCTGGCTTGCATTGGAATACCCCAGCAGTAGCAATTTACCAGAGAGTCCGCTCTAGCCTCAGATGGCTATGTTTGTCTTTCGTGATTGGTCATAATTTGCTTCTTTGAAATCTTCACCTGAGTAAGCTCTCAGTAAAATTTAGCTATTACTATTGTCATTTTCTTTTTCTCTTCGTGAAAAATACCTAAAGGTAGTTATCAAGGTTTCCATCTCTTTTCAAGTTTAATTTCCCTGATGTCTTAAACCCAAGACTTGGTTCCCAGATCCCTGACCCTCCTGGCCCCTTTCCTTTGACTTGCCACGAGACACACCAGCCACCAGCGCGTGACCAGTGATTCTTGTGATCTGCTCTCTTCGACATTTCCTGGCTCAGTTCATTCCAGAGAAAGGCCCCTTTCATCCCTCTGCTCCATGCTTATCAGAAACAAATGCCCAAAGCAGAAGGCTGAAGTTGTGATTAGTTGGTATGGGAGAAAAATATATATGGGCTCAGAAATAAGAATCAAATCCTTGGTAGTAGTTATCCGCCAAAGGAGAGTTCGGTAGGGAAAGTGATTCTAAATAAGTGATCAGGGACATAGGAAGCTCATATTTGAAAAGAATTTGATAATATTAAGTAGAAATTATAGAAGAAAGCAAGCTTTCTTTCTGTACTGCTTATTCACACATTGCTGTTTGCTCTTTGAAAAGCAAAACAAATAACATTTATTTCTTGGCAGCAAAGCCATTTCAAGCTCAAATAATAAACTGAATTGCCAGAGAATCAGAGACTCGTGGGAGATTAAAAATAGTTTCTTCTGCATAGAAACTGAGATCATACATTGCATATATGAGATTCTTTTTTTTTAAATTGAAGTATAGCTGATTTACAATGTTGTGTTAATTTCTGCTATACAGGAAGGTGATTCAGTTATACATATATGTATATTCTTTTTTTAAAATATTCTTTTCCATTTTGTTTTATCACAGGATATTGAATATAGTTCCCTGTGCTGTACAGTAGGACCTTGTTTTTTATCCATTCTATATATAATAGCTCACATCTGCTAAGCCCAACTTCCCACTCCATCCCTCCCCCAAGCCCCTCTCCCTTGGCAACCATGTCTGTTCTTTGTGTTCAGGAGTCTGTTTCTGTTTCTTAGATAAGTTCATTTGTGTCACATTTCAGATTCCACATATAAGTGATATCATATGGCATTTGTGTTTCTCTTTCTGACTTACTTCACTTAGTATGATAATATCTAGGTCCATCCATGTTTCTACAAATGGCATTATTTCATTCTTTTTTATGGATAAGTAGTATTTCATTGTATATATGCACCACATCTTCTTTATCCATTCATCTGTTGATGGACATTTAGGTTGCTTCCATGTCTTGGCCGTTGTAAATACTGCTGCTATGAACATAGGGGTGCATGTATCTTTCTGAATTATAGTTTTATCTGGATATATACCCAGTAATGGGATTTCTGGGTCATATGGTAGCTCTATTTTTAGTCTTCTGAGGAACCTTCATAATGGTTCTCCACAGTGGCTGCACCAACTTACATTTTCACCAACAGTGTAGGAGGGTTCCCTTTTCTCCACACCCTCTCCAGCATTTGTTATTTGTAGACTTTTTTTTTTTAAAATCTTTAATGGGGTATAATTGCTTTACAATGGTGTGTTAGTTTCTGCTTTATAACAAAGTGAATAGTTATACATATACATATGTCCCCATATCTCTTCCCTCTTGCGCAGACTTTTTAAAGATGGTCATTCTGACCGGTGTGAGGTGATACCTCATTGTAGTTTTGATTTGCATTTCTCTAATAATTAGTGATGTTGAGCATCTTTTCAGCACATGGGAGATTCTTAAGTTCTTCTTGGATGGCCTGGGGGGAAAACAAAGCCAAAGATTCTCCTTTTTTGAAAAACTTATATGAATTTTAATATTAGCCACCATAAGTAAATGCATTTTCAGTATCACAAATATTTATAGATGTAGTCATAACCTATTTTAATATTTAGTAAAATACAACCCTTTATTTCTTTTTCTTTTTTTTGCAGTTTTGAAATCTTATTGAAAAAATATTTGACATATAACATCATGTAAATTTAGGTGTACATGTTAATTTGATACACTTATGTATCATAATATGATGACAATAATGAACACCTCTATCACCTTACATAATATTTTTAGTGGTTGGAATAATTAAGTTCTAGTCTCTTAGCAAGTTTGATGATTATAATACAATATTGTTGTCTGTATTCCCTATACTGCGCATTAGATCCCTAGGGCTTATTTACTGCTTGTTGTAAGTTCGTATCCTTAAACGTCTTTCCTACCCTTCTACCCATTCTCCTTTCCTGATGCAAATAATACCAGAATGAAATCAACAAGTAAGTAGAATGTCCTTCTAAAATTAATTAATTGTCAGCAGTAAAGGAATCATTTTGAAATGATATTGATAAAGAGCCCTGTGTTAACCAGCACGTGTAAATGATGTCCCAACCAGTAACCTGCCATCTGTATGACACAGCTTTCAAGTTATTTTCTTAATATTGGTGATGAGTTTGCACTGAGTGACCCCTATTCTCTTATCCAGCTCCTCTTGTTCTCAGTGATACATATTTGCGCAATGACTAGCTAAGGAGAGAGCTCTTACATCTTCTGCGCAGAAACTGAGATCTGGGCTGCTAGCTGAATATAAGGTACTGGCTGTGTCAAAAAGATGCAGCTAAGCGTGGGGTGCGGTCATGGGTTTGGGGAAGAGAAGACACAAGCTGGAGGAGACTGCCCATTCCAGGTGAGTCAGCCCAGGGAAACTGATATTTCTTTATAGGGCTCTTTATTGCAGGTGCAAAGATTGGTTTTACCAGCAGCATCTAGACTGAAAATCACAGGGTCCACGGTAATGGTGAAATTCAGAGATATGGTCCAGGGAAAGCAAGAGGGCCAACTGTTGCAGCAGACAATGTTGGTTTCCACTTTACCCCTTCCTTGTTCCTTGTAGGATCCTGATTTTGCACAGGTATCTCCCTTTTTCCCTCTCTTGTTCACTGTGCTCCCAGGGAGGCTGGGGATGAATTGCGACTAGCCTAAGCTAAGCATGGCGGTCTCTCTCTCTCTCTCACTGGGAATTAGTTTAAGCAAGTACACGTGAAGAGATTCTGGCCAGTGAGAAAAGTCTACGCTGGATCCTTTGAATAGAATTATAAAGAGAGATGCCTAGGAAGACAGTTTATTACTCTACTAGGCTTATCCCATCTGATGTGATGCCCAGAACCGCAGCAGTCATTGTACAACATGAGGAGCTAGGCTGAGGATCGGATCCACACATTGAAGATGACTGAGCAGAGACGTGGCAACCCCTGGGGCCTGAAACACTGAATTAACCAATCACAGAGCTGTCTATTACGAACTGAATTGTGTCTCTCCAAAATTCATATGTTGAAGTCTTAACTCTCAGTGCCTTGAAAAATGGCTGTATTTGGAGATAATGCCTTTTAAAGAGGTAATTAAGGTCAAATGAAGTCTTATGGGTGGGCCCTAATCCAATCAGACTAGTGTTTTGATAAGAAGAGGAGAGTTGGACATACAGAGAGAGGCACAGCGATGCAAGTGCAAAGAGAAGGCGGCCGTCTGCATGCCAAGCAGAGAGGACTTGGGAGTAACCGAAGCTCCCACACCTTGATCTCAGACTCTGAGTCTCCAGAACTAAGAGAAAATAAATTCCTGTTGTTTAAGCCACCCAGTCTGTGCTATTTAGTTAGGGCAACTCTTACAAACCGATACACTGCCCTACCTTTGGCCTTCTTAATATATAGGGCCATACAATTTTTGCTTTTTAAGTCACTTGAGTGGGGTTCTCTATTCTATTCTAGCAGAGTTGCTAAAAAATCAAAAAAGATATTGCAGCAATATTATTCTATTACAATGAAAGCAAGTCTGAAGATAGGAGATGTAGCTATAATATCTAACACTGAAGGTCAGAAAAACACAGAGAGTCATCCGAAGTAATATTGTCATAATGCAAGGAGTAGCAGGTCATCTAGTAACCAGGAGGAAGCTGAAGATGTCAGAGGAGTGGTAGCATTTTTATTTTTTTCCAAACACTAAGGTAGGGCTTTGGTTTCTGCTCTCCCAACCCTCCCATAGATGGACCTGAGGATGGAGCCTCATGAGGATATGGTTTGTGGCCAAGGGACAGAGTGAAGCTGACAGTCCCATGTGTGGGTTTAGACCGATGACTATGACCTCAGCTAACCAATCAAATTAACTAGCAACAGATGAAAAACAAATTTTGACCAGCTTCAGAGAATGAGAATTTACAAAGTCCTATGTAGTAGTTAGAGTAGGACAGCACGGAACCCACTTCATTTTACGGGTTTCCCCTACTCATTAAGTTATCCCAAGTTCTAACTTCAAAGCAGGGAGTTGGGCAACACTGGATAAAGAGAGATCAACTGCCAACATATAATAGTGTTTTTACATATTATCAAATAGCTCAGGCTTGGCTCTGAGCTATGAAATAAGAAATGTTCCTCTCGTGACTAAATACAAAGTTATATTTGTTGAACCAAGTATATTTTTCTAGAGAATAGTGGTGGGGTTGACCATAAGCACATTATTTTAAGTTTTCAATGCTTAGATTAGAAGAGCTCATTTTTGGTCTTCCTGCTTTGAGAATGTTCACTTTTAAGCTGTTCACCTTCCTGCTGAAGCTTTCTGAGATCACTTCCATTATTTCTTCACCCACCGCCAAAACATTCATTTGGCTCTAAAAGTATTGAAGACATCGCTAAGGGCATCTGTCCAGGTTGCAGTCCCATATTCCTTCTCTGAGCACTGCTTCATCCTGGAGGTGAGCCCCAGAAAGCCATGTTTATTCAATATGACATCACTTCTGTTATTGCACTAGGAATAGACGATCAGATTCTCTTTCAACGGAAATTTGAATTGGAAGTCAAAGATGCTGGTGGCCTCTGCTGGTCATTTGAACTGAAGAGATGTGAGCATGTGAGTTATGGGGAGGATTGTCTTATATCACATTCATGGGGAGCAGACAAGTCTGTTGCACAGAGAGAAAAGGATGAGGCAGATATGCAGAGAGAAGCTGAGGTTAGCAAGTATATGATGGGGGCTGGATTTGTGTGATGGAGACTAGGAAACTTGTAGCTCTAGCTCCTGGTAGATTTTCATTCCTGGTTCCAGCCCTTGGGGAGACCCATCTGTTCATTCTGCCCTTGAGTTCCTCCAAATCCCTTTGTTTTTAGGTTACCTTACTCCCTGGGGCTTATACTCATTTAAGTGGTTTTCTGTTATTTGTATCTAAAACCACCTTGGCCAAGGCAAAGCTAAAATTCAAACCCTTGGCTTGATATTCAGCATCATCCCCAATTTGGCCCTCATGTATTATGTCCATCTTCATGTCCCCCTGCCATCATACATGGAGCTTCATTCATACCAGTCTGCCTTCTTTCCTCCTCTCACACCTTATATTTCTTATATTTTTGTTTCATTCCCTATTTCACATAATTTCCTCTACTTAACATACTCTCTTTCTCTTCTTGGCCTACTTGAACCCTACACACTTTTAAAGGTCAACTCAAGTTTGCCTTTCTAAGTGAAGTCTTCCATAAGCTTCCCAGCCCACAACAATTTCTCCTTCCTTTAAACTTCTATAGTGCTTTTTCTTTCTCTTAACAACTGTTTTGATGTAACAAGAGCTTGTAGTAATGGATAAAAATAGGTTGGTTTCAGAGAAACACCTCGATGACAGATACTCTAGCACCAGAGTTTGGAAGTAATGTGAGAGACCAAGGAACATATCCCAGGATGTCAGAACATAGGGGTGGTACCAAAAATATCTTCAGGTATTACCTTTAATAAAATAATATCCAATATGTTGGAAAACATGAAACATGCATGTTCATATGACATTTATTATTTAGCTTTCTCAACAGTACCTACATTGAGTATGGTAAAGCAATTAGATGAGACGAGACAGAGACGGAGAAACAAGAGGATATAAAGGAGAAGATGGACACTGTGGCATTGGAGAAGATGCAGACGGTACAGAGAGGAGAGGAGAGGACAGAGAGGATGAGAAAGAGGTGAGGAGATGGTGAAGGGTCCTCCTTCCTTCTCCTTTCAGGCAAAATCAACTTTAACCCCGACTCTCTGACACTACTTCCTCTCTCAAAGAAGAGAATGGTTAGGAGAAGTTATGAAGATGAAGTAAATACAGAACAGTAGGATGACAAGGAAGATGAGGACCAGTTCTTCTCTTAGGCAAGGAAGACTTAGAATCTCTCACCTTTGACCCAGGGTGGGATATTCCAGTCTTTATGACAAGAATTAACCTGTAAGTACAAATTAGTATTTTTCATAATGAATATGTGAATCCTTATAGCCCTGCCCACTCAACAACATTCACTCAACAAACATTTGTTGTACTTTCTATTATCAGTTGGTTCATTAACATATGGATTAGTCACAGCTGTCTCCTGTTGCATATTGTAGAAGAACAAAGTCTGATAACACTGGCGGTAAATAGCACGCAGCCATAGGCATTTTGATAAGGCTGAGTCTTTGACTCACCACTGACCTCTGGTCCATGAGAGCTTCCCACCCCTGTCTGCCCCTGGGGTTTTCGGAGGCTGATGCTCCCTGACTTGGGTCCTTTTTTTCTCTCAGTATGCCGTGCTTTTAAAAGTTTAAGATAACCAACATGCTTCAGCTTCTGTCCCTGTTGCCATCTAGAGACAGCACTCTAGGGAGTTTGAAGCCCAGAACATATCACCCTTTGTGTCTATTTCCCCTCTTCCAACATCTTTCTTCAGTTGTATCAGAATATCAAAGGCACTCTCACAGGGAAAAGATGTTCCATACTGGTTTCAGCTCTGCTCACGGGAGGTTGAAAAGATCACTGCATTTCATTTGTCCTTTCTTCCAGTCTAAACCCATGTGGAGACCAACTCTATACCAAGTGTTGACCTTGAGTAGCCCATAGCCTCATGGAAAAAAAACCTGGAAGCCTGGCTTCAAGAGGGTGGAAGAGTAAGACACGGAGATCACCTTCCTCCCCACAAATACATCTACACGTGGAACAGCTCCTACAGAACACCTACTGAACGCTGGCAGAAGACCTCAGACCTCCCAAAAGACAAGAAACTCCCCACGTACCAGGGTAGGGCAAAATAAAAAACAGAGACTAAAGAATAGGGACAGGACCTGCACCAGGGGGAGGGAGCTGTGAAGGAGGAAGGGTTTCCACACACTAGGAAGCCCCTTCGCGGGTGGAGACCGTGGGTGGTGGAGGGGGAGCTTCGGCGCCGTGGAGGAGAGCTCAGCCACAGGGGTGCGGAGGGCAAAGCGGAGAGATTCCCGCACAGAGGATCAGGGCCGACCGGCACTCACCAGCCTGAGAGGCTTCTCGGCTCACCCGCCGGGGCAGGCGGGGGCTGGGAGCTGAGGCTCGGGCTTCGGTCGGAGCGCAGGGAGAGGACTGGGGTTGGCGGCGTGAACACAGTCTGCAGGGGGTTAGTGCACCATGGCTAGCCGGGAGGGAGTCCGGGGAAAAGTCTGGACCTGCCGAAGAGGCAAGAGACTTTCTTCCCTCTTTGTTTCCTGGTGCGCGAGGAGAGGAGATTAAGAGCGCTGCTTAAAGGAGCTCCAGAGACGGGCGTGAGCCGCGGCTAAAAGCGCGGACCCCAGACACATGCATGAGACGCTAAGGCCACTGCTGCCGCCACCAAGAAGCCTGTGTGCGAGCACAGGTCACTCTCCACACCTCCCCTTCCGGGGAGCCTGTGCAGCCCGCCACTGCCAGGGTCCCGAGATCCAGGGACAACTTCCCAGGGAGAATGCACGGCGAGCCTCAGGCTGGTGCAACGTCACGCCGGCCTCTGCCGCCACAGGCTCGCCCTGCATCCGTGCCCCTCCCCCGCCCCCCGGCCTGGGTGAGCCAGAGCCCCCGAATCAGCGGCTCCTTTAACCCCGTCCTGTCTGATTGAAGAACTGACGCCCTCAGGGGACCTACCCGCAGAGGCGGGGCCAAATCCAAAGCTGAGGCAACGTCACGCCGGCCTCTGCCGCCACAGGCTCGCCCTGCATCCGTGCCCCTCCCCCGCCCCCCGGCCTGGGTGAGCCAGAGCCCCCGAATCAGCGGCTCCTTTAACCCCGTCCTGTCTGATTGAAGAACTGACGCCCTCAGGGGACCTACCCGCAGAGGCGGGGCCAAATCCAAAGCTGAGCCCTGCGAGCTGTGCGAACAAAGAAGAGAAAGGGAAATCTCTCCCAGCAGCCTCAGGAGCAGCGGATTAAAGCTCCACAAACAGCTTGATGTACCTGCATCTGTGGAATACCTGAATAGACAACGAATCATCCCAAATTGAGGAGGTGGACTTTGGGAGCATTGATATATATATATATATATTTTTTTTCCCCTTCTTCTCTTTTTGTGTATTGTATGCTTCTGTGTGTGATTTTGTCTGTATAGCTTTGCTATTACCATTTGTACTAGGGTTCTGTCTGTCCCTTTTTTTTTTTAAGTATAGTTTTTAGCACTTGTTATCATTGGTGGATTTGTTTTTTGCTTTGGTTGCTCTCTTTTTTTTTATTACTTAAAATTTTTTTTAACAATTATTTTTTATTTTACTAACTTTATTTTATTTTATCTTCTTCTTTCTTGCTTGCTTTTATCTCTCCCTTTTATTCTGAGCCATGTGGATGACAGGCTCTTGGTGCTCCAGCCAGATGTCAGGGCTGTGCCTCCGAGGTGGGAGAGTCAACTTCAGGACACTCTATCCACGAGAGACCTCCCAGCTCCACATAATATCAAATGGCAAAAATCTCCCAGAGATCTCCATCTCAATGCCAAGATGCAGATCCTCTCAACGACCAGCAAGCTACAGTGCAGGACACCCTATGCCAAACAACTAGCAAGACAGGAACACAACCCTGTCGATTGGCAGAGAGGCTGTGTAAGATCATAATAAGGTCACAGACACCCCAAAACACACCACCAGATGTGGACCTGCCCACCAGAAAGACAAGATCCAGCCTCATCCACCAGAACACAGACACTAGTCCTCTCCACCACGAAGCCTACACAACCCACTGAAGCAATCTTAGCCACTGGGGACAGACACCAAAAACAACAGGAAATACGACCCTGCAGCCTGCAAAAAGGAGACCCCAAACACAGCAAATGAAGCAGAAAGAGAAGACAGAAAAACACACTGCAGATGAAGGAGCAAGATAAAAACCCACCAGACCTAACAAATGAAGAGGAAATAGGCAGTCTACCTGAAAAAGAATTCAGAATAATGATAGTAAAGATGATCAAAAACCTGGGAAATAGGGAGAAAATACAAGAAATTTTTAACAAGGACCTAGAAGAACTAAACAGCAAACAAACAATGATGAACAAGACAATAAATGAAATGAAAAATTCTCTGGAAGGGATCAATAGCAGAATAACTGAGGCAGAAGAACAGATAAGTGACCTGGAAGATAAAGTAGTGGAAATAACTACTGCAGAGCAGAATAAAGAAAAAAGAAATGAGGACAGTCTCAGAGACCTCTGGGTCAACATTAAACGCACACATGTTCGAATTATAGGGGTCCCAGAAGAAGAAGAGAAAAAGAAAGGGACTGAGAAAATATTTGAAGAGATTATAGTTGAAAACTTCCCTAATATGGGAAAGGAAATAGTTAATCAAGTCCAGGAAGCACAGAGAGTCCCATACAGGAAAAATCCAAGGAGAAACATGCCAAGACACATATTAATCAAACTATCAAAAATTAAATACAAATAAAAAATATTAAAAGCAGCAAGGGAAAAACAACAAATAACATGCAAGGGAATCCCCATAAGATTAACAGCTAATCTTTCAGCAGAAACTCTGCAAGCCAGAAGGGAGTGGCAGGACATATTTAAAGTGATGAAGGAGAAAAACCTACAACCAAGATTACCCTACCCAGCAAGGATCTCATTCAGATTTGATGGAGAAATTAAAACCTTTACAGACAAGCAAAAGCTAAGAGATTTCAGCACCACCAAACCAGCTTTACAACAAAGGCTAAAGGAACTTCTGCAGGCTGGAAACACAAGAGAAGGAAAAGACCTACAATAACAAACCCAAAACAATTAAGAAAATGGAAATAGGAACATACATATAGAAAATTACCTTAAATGTAAAAGGATTAAATGCTCCAACCAAAAGACATAGACTGGCTGAATGGATACAAAAACAAGACCCATATATATGCTGTCTACGAGAGACCCACTTCAAACCTAAGGACACATACAGACTGAAAGTGAGGGGATGGAAAAAGATATTTCATGCAAGTGGAAATCAAAAGAAAGCTGGAATAGCAATTCTCATATCAGACAAAATAGACTTATAAAAAAAGAATATTACAAGAGACAAAGAAGGACATTACATAATGATCAAAGGATCAATCCAAGAAGGAGATATAACAATTGTAAATATTTATGCATCTAACATAGGAGCACCTCAATACATAAGGCAAATACTAACAGCCATAAAAGGGGAAATCGACAGTAACACAATAATAGTGGGGGACTTTAACACCCACTTTCACCAATAGACAGATCATCCAAAATGAAAATAAATAAGGAAACACAAGCTTTAAATGATACATTAAACAAGATGGACTTACTTGATATTCACAGGACATTCCATCCAAAAACAACAGAATACACATTCTTCTCAAGTGCTCATGGAACATTCTCCAGGATAGATCATATCTTGGGTCACAAATCAAGCCTTGGTAAATTTAAGAAAATTGAAATTGTATCAAGTATCTTTTCTGACCACGACGCTATGAGACTAGATATCAATTACAGGAAAAAATCTATAAAAAACACAAACACATGGAGGCTAAACAATACACTACTTAATAACCAAGATATCACTGAAGAAGTCAAAGAGGAAATCAGAAAATACTTAGAAACAAATGACAATGAAAACATGACAACCCAAAACCTATGGATGCAGCAAAAGCAGTTCTAAGAGGGAAGTTTATAGCAATACAATCCTACCTTAAGAAACATCTGAAATAAACAACCTAACCTTACGCCTAAAGCAATTAGAGAATGAAGAACAAATAAACCCCAAAGTTAGCAGAAGGAAAGAAATCATAAAGATCAGGTCAGAAATAAATGAAAAAGAAATGAAGGAAATGATAGCAAAGATCAATAAAACTAAAACCTGGTTCTTTGTGAAGATAAACAAAATTAATAAGCCATTAGGCAGACTCATCAAGAAAAAAAGGGAGAAGATTCACATCAATGGAATTACTTATACAATGGAGAAAAGACAGCCTCTTCAATAAGTGGTGCTGGGAAAACTGGACAGCTACATGTAAAAGAATCAAATTAGAACACTCCCAAAAACCATACACAAAAATAAACTCTGAATGGATTAAAGACCTAAATGGAAGGCCAGACAATATCAAACTCTTAGAGGAAAATTGACTGCCAACAAACACATGAACGAATGCTCAACATCATTAATCATTAGAGAAATGCAAATCAAAACTACAATGAGATATCATCTCACACCAGTCAGAATGGCCATCATCAAAAAATCTAGAAACAATAAATGCTGGAGAGGGTGTGGAGCAAAGGGAACCCTCTTGCACTGTTGGTGGGAATGTAAATTGATAAAGCCACTATGGAGAACAGTATGGAGGTTCCTTAAAAAAACTACAAATAAAAATACCATGTGACTCAGCAATCTCACTACTGGGCATATACCCTGAGAAAAGCATAATTCAAAAAAAGTCATGTACCACAATGTCCATTCAGCTCTATTTACAATAGCCGGGACATGGAAGCAACCTAAGTGTCCATCAACAGATGAATGGCTAAAGATGTGGCACATATATAGAACAGAATATTACTTAGCCATAGAAAGAAACGAAATTGAGTTATTAGTGGTGAATGGACCTAGAGTCTGTCATACATAGTGAAGTAAGTCAGAAAGAGAAAAACAAATACCGTATGGTAACACACATATATGGAATTAAAAAAAATGTTCTGAAGAACGTAGGGGCAAGACGGGAATAAAGACACAGACCTACTAGAGAATGGACTTGAGGATACGGGGAGGGGGAAGGGTAAGCTGGGACAAAGTGAGAGAGTGGCATGGACATATATACACTACCAAATGTAAAATAGATAGCTAGTGGGAAGCAGCCGCATAGCACAGGGAAATCAGCTCGGTGCTTTGTGACCACCTAGAGGGGTGGGATAGGGAGGATGGGAGGGAGGAAGACGCAAGAGGGAAGAGATGTGGGGACATAGGTATAAGTATAACTGATTCACTTTGTTATAAAGCAGAAACTAACACACCATTGTAAAGCAATTATACTCCAATAAAGATGTTAAAGAAAGAAAAAAAAAGAAATGAAAAACAACCTTGAAAACGTATCAATCATGTAGAAGAATACTAGTCTCTTTGTTTCTAGAACTACTTATACAAATAGAGCTGCCATCTCTCTCACCTTCCTATTTCCTGCCTCCCCACCCCCAATATCTGTTCTAATTCTCTTACTTCATTGTATTTTAGAGATGGCATTAACTAGCATTTTAAAGGTGGGTATACTGGCTGTGTGTGTGTGTGTGTGTGTGTATGTGTGTGTGTCTTGTAATTTGTAAACAAGGGAGAGGTGCTCTAATTTAATGGTTCATTTTTAAGAAAACCTGTCCTTTAGCTCATAGATTTTGCTCCATTCAATCCCTTTAGATTCCAGCCAAACATATAAGTCCCATTTCTTTTTTTTTAATATTATAAATTTATTTATTTATTTATTTTTGTCTGTGTTCGGTCCTCATTGCTGCACGCGGGCTTTCTCTAGTTGCGGCGAGCGGGGGACCACTCCTTGTTGTGGTGCACGGGCTTCTCACTGCGGTGGCTTCTCTTGTTGCGGAGCAGGGGCTCTAGGTGCACGGGCCCCAGCAGTTGTGGCACACGGGCTCAGCAGTTACGGCACACAGGCTCTAGAGCACAGGCTCAGTAGTTGTGGCACATGGGCTTAGCTGTATCGCGGCCCGTGGGATCTTCCCGGACAAGGGCTCGAACCCGTGTCCCCTGCCTTGGCAGGCAGACCGTCAAGCACTGCTCCACCAGGGAAGCCCCAAGGCCCATTTCTTAGCCTTCCTTCTTCCACCTGAGAAATTATCATGTGCTACCTGTTTGGGAGACATCTTTGATTCAGGATATACTTCTACTCAAGGAACGATCAGGAAGCATCTCCAAAGGTGGTACTAGGTGGTATTAGGCTGCCATCAGGATGCACGGGGAGCAATCCTGCCTTCCCTGATGCCTGGCAGAGTCATTTTTTCCTTAAATGGACAAACTTATATTCTGTTTTTACTCCTTCACCCTCTGTCAAGGTCACAGCACACCTACTGGGTATAAAATGTTACCTTGCGGAGGTAATCATTCTGGGAGCTTCTTTGCATTTTCAGTTTTGTAGGCTTCAGATCCTGGAAAAGTTATGCATCATTCCTCAAGTCATACCAAATTTAGTATGGTGTTCCTGGACAAATCCTTTAACTAGGATTTTAGCTGCCAGTTCTTCTAATTGAGTTTATATGATTCACTGTCCAAATCCAAGTCACAGTTCTGTGATGAAATAAGAAACAATTTTTTTCCCCCAAGGCTCAGATACCATAGATATGACTGAAACCTTCACAGAAAGGTCAGTTCCAATCCCATCACATGTTGATCAACTCAGCCTGGAATCACAAGGCAGGAATTTTTAGGCTCAGAGAGCTATTGGCTCGATACCTAACACATACCAGCTCTTTGGCAGGTGTTTATTCATTGATTAATAGTGTCTTAACACCAGATGCCATCTTTTAAGCATCTCATTTCCTTCTAGCTAGTTGTTGATGAGTTTATGTCCGATACAAAAAGAAATTGCCAATTACAGAGTGACATCAATGATTTGAAAAATAAAGTGAGCCCTCCCTCCCAGACTGGCTGCATAATTTGTGGAGCCCTCTACAAAAAGAAGATGCAGGACTCTTTTGTTCAAAAATTACTAAGAATTTCAAAATGGCAACTGAAGAGTATTAAACCAAGTATGGTGTCCCTAATAAGGGCACATCACACACTTGTGAGGCTGGCCCACCGCTCCTGCCCATTTTGATTGGTACGTATGAGTGCCTACAATTTATCAGTCATGGTGCTTATCTTTATCATATACATCATCTATTATTCCCATTGCGACCATATGAGTCTAGGAGATTTCTTAACTGACTCAGGATCATACACAAAAGACTGTATACAGTGTCAGTTTTTTCCCACCGGAAAGAATGTATATCAGTTCTGAATGATGTGTTTCACATAGGCTGTCTTGTACAATTTCTCCTCATCTTGTTATGTAGATAATAATCATTAACACAAACTGAGAACTTGAAGGTGTCAGGCAATGTTCTAGTTGTCTTACATGCCTTCACACGTTTGATACCTAGTGGTGCATTCATGCGGCTTTGGTTAGGATTTGACAGAAAGCCCAACTCAGAGGATTAGCTGAAGAGATTTTAATGAAGGGACTGCTTTCAGAGGTGTGGATAGGATGAAGGGGATCTTCAAGAAATATGGATATGTCTGGAACTAGCAAACACAGGAAACTGATAGCATTTGAGGCTGGAAGGAGCAGAGGGAGGGAGGACAGAGCCACCAGACAAAGTTACAACTTCAGTCATGGCAGACGGGCCACTTGTCAGATACAGCGGTCAAGGAAGACAGTCATTGCCAAATCCTGGTAAGGAGGGAGGGTGTGGAGGCTAAATGTTTCAACCCCCTTTCCTGTTGCCCTCAAATCTTCTGCCCAAGGCCTCCCTGTGGCCCGACTCAAGAGAGCCCAGGGGGCTGAAGTCCATAGAGCTTAGGGTCCTAGAACATGGATCAGGATAGAGAATGGCAAGGGCAACTGGAGAAAAACAGAATAATTATTATCTCCCTTTTACAAATGAAATGGAGACACAGAGAGCCTAAGTAACTTGCTCCAAATCACTCAGGTAACAACTAGCAGAGCCAGGATTCAGACTCATGAAGTCTCAAGGCACCACTATGTTCTAAAACATAGTCTCAAATGTACCCATAAACTCTCTGCTACTAAACTTGTTGGTTTGGAATATTGTAATCAGGGAAATCCAGCCTGAACAAATAAAACTGAATTTTAATTATTAAAAATGTGTGCAGTTGGATTACCTTCAAGATGAAGAGTAATTAGGACGAGGATTGCAAAGCATTTCCTGGGAGATGATTTGGGGGGAACTTGGTTTAAGAAAGGAGAGGGGTGGCTTGCAGTAAGCTGTGTTAATTTCAAAGGAAATGAGTAATTCTGAAACGGCGTCAAGAGCACTTGAAAAGTTCGATTTCTTAATAGGGTACATATTCTTCCCAATTTATATTCCTTGTAGCTTGTTTAGATCATGCATTAATTCAAGGGCTATGTAATGAGAGACTCCTACGTGTCTGCTGTTGTTCTAGGTGCTGGCACACAGCTACAGACACAACAAATAAAATCTCTACTCTGGAGATACTTAATCTCTAGTGGCAGGAGACAGATGATAAACAAATAATGAATAAATATCTGATAGTGCTATGAAGAAGAATAAAACAGAATAAGAAGATAGAGGGTGACAGGGGAAGGAGAAAGATGTTATTTAATATAGAATTATCAAGAAAGTCACTCTGACAAGGAGACATTTGAGCAGAGAACTGAAGGAAACATCTGTTTCATTGATGGTGCAAAAGTGAACTTTAGGGCTTCCCTGGTGGCGCGGTGGTTGAGAGTCCGCCTGCCGATGCAGAGGATGCGGGTTCGTGTCCTGGTCTGGGAAGATCCCACGTGCCGCGGAGCGGCTGGGCCTGTGAGCCATGGCCGCTGAGCCTGCGCGTCCGGAGCCTGTGCTCCGCAACGGGAGAGGCCACAGCAGTGAGAGGCCCGCGTACCGCAAAAAAAATAAAAAGTGAACTTTAGCCCAGTTACATAGAAGAGGATTTTAGATCTGGAAGGGACCACAGAGATGCTAGCCTTATATTCATGAAGAAACTGAGGCCTGGGGGATTAAGCCTTTATCCAGAACCATACTGTGAATGATTATCAGTGAAGCTTGGGCCAAAAAATCACATATTGCGACTCTCATTCTGTCATTCAACAAATATTATTGGGCCCTCATTATGTGCCAGGCACCCAGTCTCATGCTTTTTGCACAGGAATCCTACTGTTTACTGATTCAGAATCAATTTCAAATTACTGAGTTTTTACTGTGATTTAAGTTTCAGCTACCTTGAGGTGTGGGTTCCCTTTGTGTAGTGTGTCCAGATGCCCTGGAAGATAAAAGAAGTCCTAGCAGTTGTGGCTGGTGGAATGAGACTTATAAACTATACCCTAACCCTTCTTTCAATTGAATTATTATTTTTGTATGTGTAACTTGAGAATTAGACTCTGGTGGTTCAAGTGGGCCAGTTAAAAATCATACTCTCTCCCTCATCTAGGATCTATATTGACAAAAAAAATGGATCACAGGAGAGTTATTGTCCTAGTGTGGGAGGCTGGGCAAAAGGAGAAGAATTCAGGCAGGAAGAGAGCCAGGGCATTCAAGCTCAAATCAAGGGAGATGCAGTGTCGGAATGTGACACAAGATGTTCCCAGGGTGTTACACCAAATGCAGGATACAAATGTAGGAATAGAGTCAGTGACCAGAGTGAGGGCATGGAGACCTGGACGAGCCCAGAGGAGGTAGCTGAAGAAGAGAAGAAAGACGTGAGTTTAGCCGGGCCAGGTATCATGGACCAGGGCGAAAGCGAGAGGCTAGTGCCAGAGATGATTCTTAAAGATGTGTGTCTCTAAAAGCTGCATTGAAAGGCCCAGGTTCCACCTCTTGCACAGTTGACAATGATTTTTAATATAAACTCATTTTAAATAGCATTTTTAACCTTACAAACCCTTCACACACACACAGCATCTTATTTAATCAGTAAAGTAATGGATGAAGTTATTTTGCCCATATTTTATGGATGAGAGAGTTGAGGTCCAGAGAGGTTGAGAACAGAACCCAATACCTGATGATGAGCTGACGCCAGAGCAGGGAAGAGAACTCAGGTCTTCCAGCCTCCATCTCTCATACAGCTTTGACCCAGACTACAGGGCCTTGTGATGGGAAGATGGAAAGGAACTGTCAGTGGCAAGACTAGGAAATTTACACCGAAACTGTGGGATGTGTCCCACAGTGGAAATTCATACATCTTAAGAAATAGTAATTTGCTTATGTAATCTCCCCCTTCTTTTTTTGGGAGACCAGTCACCTCATTTGCAAAGGAAGACAACCTCATGGCTTTGGTCCTTATCTTGAAGCATTCAACCTAGTTGAATTTGAAAACTGCCAAGGGTTGTCTTACTTTGGGTTTCATCACGTGAAGTCTCACATTAGTTTTGATCATCTGAATGTAGACCCTACAGGAGATTATTTACCAACTCTCCTTTGGGTTGGAAGTTCCAGAGAATTAATGGCCCTGGGGACAGACCTCACCCAATGAAGCTGGAGGATAAGCAGCCCAGCATCCTTTCACCTCAAGTAGGACGCTTCTGCAGCACACTCTGTATGGTCTTCCAGAGCTCCCCATCGTTACTGTGTCCACAATGCCAACAACATTAAAATGCTCCTCAACACACCTTGTATTCGCTCTTCTCCGTTGCATCTATCACTAAATGATGCTTCCTGGTTTCAGCTCCACTCAAATCTTTGTCTCAGGATCTGTTTTTTTGGAAACTCAACCATGACAGCTGGATGAATTGGAAGTGGCCCAAGAAAACAGACCTACAAGTGTGATTTGGAACCTGATAGTTCACTGGCCAGAAGGTAACACGTATCCTTTCCTGGTGGTAAGTTAGGTGGTGAAAACCCCTTGTGTGCTGGAGCATTATACTTACTAAGACTCACCCGTGGGGGATTGGGATGGAGTACCGATGGAAAGGGACGCCCTGGCTTATGCTATAGCTCCGGCACTTGAGAGACGTGGGGGCAATGGTAACTACAAAGAGTGGGGGTTGGTCTCTGCTGTTTGCAGTAGTCACTCTGAAAAAAGAAGTGAACAGGCTCATGTCAGTGAAGAAGAAGAAGGTAAGGAGTCCTCTGTGCTGGTGTATAAAGAGACTCACATCTTCTGCAGCTGGAGGGCAGACTGCTGAAAACCAGGCCTGTAATTTGATTATAAGAATGACAGGGATGGAGGCACCAGCATGGGATCCCCTTATCAAGGCTGACCTAGCTACTGCCGCATCTACCACCTGACCCAGTAACAGCGGAGACTGATGCTGAGCTCTCAGTTTTGCACCATCCCTCAAGGAGTCAACTTCCCACTGGTCGAAAGTTGATTATATTAGACCCATCCCACTTGGAAGGAGACACAGACTCGTGCTTAGTGGGGGTGGATTTAACTTCCCTGTCTACCTTTATCTAAGGATTCACAGAATGTCTGGTTTACCAACATGGGAATCCACGTAACATCACCTCAGACCAAAGGAACAACTTTACAGTGAAGTCGAGACAACAGTCACGCAACCACAGGATCTACTGATGCTAGCACACACCCCATCGTCTGGAGGCTGCTGGCCAGGTAGAGTTTTGGAATGGACTCATGAAGACTTAGCTACGATGCCAGCTGGGGATGATGCTCCATGGGCTTGGGACACTGGTCTTCAAGGTACGGTATATGCATCAAGTCATTATCCTGGGAGGTGGAATTCACAGATCCAGGAATTAAAAGTAGGAAGTGGTCCTCTCACCATCATTCCTAGTGACCTACTTGGAGAGGTTGTACTTCCTGTTTCTGCAACTTTGGTTTCTCCTAGACTAAAGACCCCGGTTCCTGAAGTAAACGGAGGTGAGAGGAACTTCTGTACAAATTTAGTCAGGGCTTCACTAAATTTAAAGCTGTGTCTGTCACCTGGTCATTTAAAACTCCTGGGTCAACAGTCCAGTAAGCCAAAAAAAAAAAAAAAAAAAACAAGAAAGAAAAGAAAAAGAGTTTTTATACTGACAGGAATAATTGACCTTGATTATCATAAGGAAACAGGCTTCTTTCTACACAGTGGGAACAGGAAGAAGTGTGTCTGGAACTCAAAGGACAGCTTGGGTCCCCTCTTAATGCATCTAGACTGTGGATGGGCAATTGCAGCAACTACACCCTTGACAAGGACATGGAGACCTGGGGTTCAGACCCCTCAGGGATGCGGGTATAGCTTATCCCACTGGGCACACAACCTAGACCAGCAGAAGGACTGGCCGAGGGTCAGGGGAATTCAGAGTGAGGGGTAGAAGAGCAAGATGATGAAGGGCAGGATTAGATCCTTTGGACTAACTGCAGCAGAAGGGGCTGTGGCTTATCTCACCCATGGGACTGTTATAAATTGTTTTTTTCCCCTTGGAAATTGTGACCAGCCACCTTCAAAGCTCAGTGACAAGACAGATGCATGGATAGATTTGTGTGATGACGGGGGGGACTGTAGCAGAGGCTGTTGGTCCTCCACCCCTATCCTTTGGTTCTCACTTGTCCCATGCAGACAAGCAGGTCCCCACTCCTGCCAGAGGGCTTCTGTGGCCACAGGAGCAAAATTGGCTTGTAAGGGGGAAGGCCAGAAATCCCAGGGAATTCACATACTAGGGGGTAGCTCTCAGCCAATGAAAGATGGGAGATGGTAGATAAATACTCAGCTTCTTTGCCCCTTGGGTGGGATGCCTCTGAATCACATTCTCTACAGTTTTCCAGAGAAACACCCTTGGACTAGAACCCCAGACACCCCTAGGTACCCTGCCCCTTAATGCACACCATGTTGTCTGTCTTCCCTTTCCTGAACCACCTCTCCACTCTCTTACTGGTGCTTCCTGGCATTACCTCTCAAATAAGCCATTTGTATCCAAATCCTTATCTCAGATCCAGCTTCTGGGTGAACCCAAATTCCTAGAGTGGCTGGTCCAGAGTACGAGTTCATGTAGTTTGGCCCCAGAGTCCATGACTTTAACCACTACATGTGAAATAAAGAATTATTCCTTAAATATAATGGACGCTAAAGAGGAGAAAAAGGATCCAAATATCCTTTTTTTCTTTTTTTCATTTGGCTGCACCGCACAGCATGTGGGATCTTAGCTCCCTGGCCCAGGGATCGACCCCTGCCCTGACAGTGAAAGTGCCGAGTCCTAAACCCTGGACCGCTAGAGGATTCCCCAGGCTTTCCCCCCACCAAATATCCTTAAAGTCAGTCTCAGAATCAAATGATTCCAACTTTACAAGCCTTCTGGTCAAGTGTTCATTTTTTTATAGAATGGTACTTCACTCGGTATCAATGTCTGTAAGAAGGTTGGTGAACACTCACCTGGATGTCTCTTTTCTTGTCCATTAAGATGTGAATCTATTCATCTAATATTTTCTTTACTTTTTCACATTTGAGAAAAATGTGATTGCATGATACTCAAAGAGGAGCCCCCTACCCCTCAAATAAAAAATGGCAAGCATGGAAAGCAAAATTGTGTTTCTTTTTTAGTTGTATTTACCAACTGAGTTCAATGTTATCCCACACAGAGAGCAAAAGTCTTGGCTTCCTCTATATCCAAAGTTTCATTAGGATCTTTGTGAATTATCCTCATTTTCAGAGGGAGGAAAAGGGAGTATAAAGAAACAGGAAAGGATCCCATGCCCTATCCCTTTGCAGTGGGCCTGGGGAGGCTGTGGCATTCTTCCTCTCCACTTCTTTCCAAAGCCTTCGGTCCAGTTTGGAGTCAGACTGACATTAGCAAGACCACTCTGAATAGGCAATGGCCTGGGAAGGGGTTTGCACATTTCTTAGAGAAGGAGGCAATGCCCAGTAAGTTGCCACATCTACAATGTGAGCCTGGTGGCCTGAGTACTGAGAACTGATCTGGGGAGGTAGCCTAAAGAGGCCAAGAAAGTACAAAGCTGCAATAGTGGGGTTTGCACTGGTCACGTCTTGGTTATTAGCTCCATAGGTATGTTGGGAGGAGAATGTAGAGCCCAACTCTGGGACCAGGCTGTCTGGGTGCCTGGTTTGAGTCCCAGCCCCACCAAGTACTTGATATTACTCAGCTTCCCTGGGATTCAGTGCCATCATCTATAAAAGAAGGGCAGAGACTGGCAGGTGGGTAGACAGAGATGATCCAGCTCAATAATAGTATCTATCTCATAGGGTGGTTGTGAGGATTAACTAAATTGCTATATAGAAATTCTTAGAGCAATGTAGGCACATAGTAAGCGCTATTTCAGAGTCTGTTACTTTATTCTCTCATATTTCTCTGTGCCTTTCAGCCTCCAGGTCGCTGCAGGATTGATCGAGCCATTCCTTATGTGTCTAGCACCAGCCCGGTGCCTAGAAAATCTCTCTGCCAAGGCCAAATGTCTGCTTCTTGTCTCTGGGGTATTGCTCTTGGATGACAACGTCGACCGCTACAACTGGGCCCTGCATTATCTCTGAGGCAAGGAGCTTATGAGCTGGGCACAGGGAATGAGCCTCTGGTATGCTGGTCCCATCTGGAAAGACTTGCATTCTCACCTTATAAAGTAAATCTCCTTCAGGGAGTTAGACGCAAGTCAACTATGTCTGGGCTGAGCAGACGGCAAACTACACTTGCTTCTTCTCTCCCTATCAGTTAGGGATCAAAGGGCAAGGGTCTCCTACAGTGAGTCCCATTCAGTTCCAGAACTGAATCTTGCCACCTACTCCCTCCAGAGTTCAATAACAGAAATTGCTAGCATGTCCTGGGCATCTAATTATGGGCCAAACAGTATGTAGGAAGCCTTAGGACTGGGTTAGCCAAAAAGTTCGTTCGGGTTTTTTTTCCGGTAATATTTCATGACATTAATACTCTAAGCAACTCTGCCAAGTGTTAGTGTCCCCTTTTTACAGGTGAGGAAACGGAGACTCAGAGGTTTCAGCCACCTGTTGAGGAGGTGGCAGCTTCGAGATTAGTCTGACTCCAAAGGCCTCTCCACCCCACGACGATGTCAACGGATCCATCACGCATTCGCTTCTAAACTTTTTCTACAGTCAATACAGGTAAGCAGAGGAAATAGATTTCTATCCTTGAAGACCTTATCATACTGATGGAAGACAAGATTCACACAAATGGAGCAGTTTGGAAATGATCTGTTAAGTGTGGTGGATCAGGTGCTAAACTGACCACCGCAAACTCTACATGTTGAGGGAGCTTCGAGAAAGGGAAGAATACGAGAACGAAGTCCTCGAGAAGCAGGGCTTGGATGGGGAGGTGCGCTCTGCAGAGAGAGGGAAGGAACGTCCACGGAGGGTGAAATCCGTGGAGAAGGAGAAGGAAGACAGAAAGAAGCCCAGCCAGTGGAGGAGGATACCGATGCCTCTAGAGGGAGGACCAGGGGCCCCAGATGGGGAGGACAGCTGAGAGCTCTGAAGAGAACTTTAGACTCAGCGTGAAAGCAAAAGGTAGTTGTGGAGGGACAGCGGCACATGAAAGAAGAGTGTTAGGAAGCTTCAGCCTTTAGGAGGAAAGGAGGGGAAGAGAGGCTATTAAAACACGCTCGTGGGCTTCCCTGGTGGCGCAGTGGTTAGGGGTCCGCCTGCCGATGCAGGGGACACGGGTTCGTGCCCTGGTCCGGGAAGATCCCAGGTGCCACGGAGCGGCTGGGCCCGTGAGCCGTGGCCACTGAGCCTGTGCGTCCAGAGCCTGTGCTCCGCAACGGGAGAGGCCACAACAGTGAGAGGTCCGCGTACCGCAAAAAAACAAACAAACAAAAAACACACGTTTACATAGTAGCTGTACAATATTTAAGTGTACAAGAAGTTACAAAAAAGAGCAAGACCCTTAGACTCACCAAGTGAGTGGCTGGGGTACTTTGTTTCATGTAAACTCTCTAGAACTAGCCAAACCCCACACTACAGCGTTTCCATCCACCCACCGACATTAGCGTTTCAATAAAAGCAGAAAACAAGCAGTTAGACAAGTCTACACTTTCACGTTATTTCACTCCAATGTCACTTTCAACTTCCACCCCGTTTTAATATTAACATGTGCTTATTACTCACATTAAAAGGAAAGATCCAGGGCTTCCCTGGTGGCGCACTGGTTGAGAGTCCGCCTGCCGATGCAGGGGACGCGGGTTCGGGCCCCGGTCCGGGAGGATCCCACATGCCGCAGAGCGGCTGGGTCCGTGAGCCATGGCCGCGGAGCCTGCGCATCCGGAGCCTGTGCTCCGCAACAGGTGAGGCCACAACAGTGAGAGGCCCATGTACCGCAAAAAATTAAAAAAAATAAATAAATAAAATAAATTAAAAAATAAAATAAAAAACACGCTCATGCGAAGTCCCAAGGACAGAGATAAGAGAAAGTTGGAGCCCCCTTCAAAAGCGCTGGCCAGACTTGTTGAGAAAATAGAGCAGAGGAGACAAGGATGACTTCATTTGTTTTCATAGTGCTCAAAAAAGGGGGGACGGGGGAACAGAGAGGGAGGAGAGTCATCCATATGTCCAGTTGAATGGAGGCTTCCCCCAAAGGAAATAAAAACTGCCCCTCTGACCAGAGAAGCAAATTTTACTTTTTTTTTTTTTTGTAGGGCAGAAGGTATACCTAGTTTTACAAAAAGCTCCTCTATCCCCCCATCTGGTCGTTTCAAGAAGGCATTGAATAAATCTCTCTCAACGCAGAGGTCCCCTCTGTATATCCCGACCTGTGTGTGACTTCAGGGTTGGGGAACTCAGGGTCTGGGAAAGGGTTCATCAAGGAGGTTCCCTCCCCCTCCTCCCTATGGGGGAGGTGTGTCAAAGTGTTCTTGCTGGTCCAAAGGAGAAATCTAAACAAGGCCAATTTGTTGTCTTGTTAAATCTCAAGGAATTCAAACTACATCCTTATTTTTTAATTTTTTTTGCGATACGCGGGCCTCTCACTGTTGTGGCCTCTCCTGTTGCGGAGCACAGGCTCCGGACGCGCAGGCTCAGTGGCCATGGCTCACGGGCCCAGCCGCTCCGCGACATGTGGGATCTTCCCGGACCGGGGCACGAACCCGTGTCCCCTGCATTGGCAGGCGGACTCTCAACCACTGCGCCACCAGGGAAGCTCAGAACTACATCCTTATTAATCAACCAATCCAACACTATTTACTCATTGAGCGAAAGTCCTGACCCTGGAAAGGTTTTAAGCACATCGCTTCCCTTGGCCTAAGTTCATTAAAATATTGACTTTCATTTTTGTTCAGATGTTTAAGGAATGGTTTCCAGTAACCTATTGCCACCAGTAAATTGTGGTTTCCATCATCTTTCCATGAATATCTTGTCTTTCCTTGACATCTAGCCCTTTTTGTTAATTTAGGTGCCTCCCTGCAAAACTAATCAATTAATGAATGAAAGATAAACTAATCAGCTCTGCTTCTCTGATCAGAGGAGCAGTTTTTATTTCCTTCTGGGGAAGCCACAATTCAAGTTGTTAAATGCATTTGATTTATAGATGACTCTTCTCCCTACCTGTTCCCCTCATCCCCATTTACTGAGCACCAGATGAGAGCTGGATTTATTTGTTCTTACAAGCCTTTTAAATATTTCTCACTATTTCATATAAATTAAGGGAAACTGTTATTCTTCCTTGAAAACAAACAACATACTTCAGTCTCAGGAATACCTCATGTTATGTGACGTTTCTTCCAAAGGATGTGTGTGTGGTGTGTGTGTGTATGTATCGGAGGTGCGGGTCAGGGACAGGCGTGGGGCAGAGGAAGAGGAGGGGGGATGTAGAGTTTTGGTGGTGCCCGGCGTGTGGCGTCAGTCCTTGGAGAGACTTGTTAAATGATGACTTCCATCTAACCTCCATCAAACTTTCGAAGAGACTTTGCAAGACCAGACATAAAAAGGCATTTCCTGATTAGCTGTCAGGAATACTATGTGTCTACAGACATGAATCACATCCCCTGTTTGTACATTCCATTTCACAACAGGAACACAAGACGTACCCACCCAGTCCTTACCAGCTTCGGGGAGAAGGGGGAGCTAACCAGCCTCCCTCCCGTGGGTGTGGGCACCAAGATAAGAGAAGATTATGTCTCTGATTGGTTTGATGGTGTAGACAGCCCAGTCAAGAAACCCAGCTCCATGGTGACAGGCGAAATAAACGAGAGGGCTCTGGATTTTCCCCACATACTAGGACTTTTGAATGCCACCTGAATCACTTAACTCAAGGGACATGCCCAGCACTCTATAACCTTTCTGTCAGAATTAGTTAACCTGTACTCCCCTTCTCTCCTTTTCCAACCAGATGCCGCCATTTGCCTTTCTAACTTTGCATAATAGGAGGTGGAGCAGCTTCCTGTTCCAGCAGGACTGGAAACTTATCTCAGTTTCATTCTCACTGTATGGTTCCTCTGTTTGTGTAGCCTTGCACTGTTTTCCATCCGGATTTCTGATCCTTTGCTTCCTAGTGACAAGCAGGTATTCTGTACACCTTTACCCATGACTTCCTGTTTGGGATTCCTGTCCTACCATGGGTTGGAAGGAAGCCAGGGGCCAGACTTTCTAAGTCATATTACAGAGGGTAAACTTTACCCCAAAGACCACCAGAAACTCCGAGAAGACAAATAATGGTTAATATGTATTCAGCAGTTACTATATACACTATGTGTAGTTTTCACACTTTGATATTCTCACAATATCCTTCAGAGATGGGTATTCTTTATTACCTTTGTTTTACAGATGAGGAAACTAAGGCTTAGAGAATGTATCAATCAGGAGCAGAAACTCAACAGGAAACAGAAAGCCTCTGAGTATTTAAAACAAAAGATATTCAATCTAGGGAACTGGTTCTGCAGGTAATGGAAGAGGTGAGAACCCAGATAGCAATGATGAAGCAACTGAGAGGTTAGCAACAGGAAGCAAAAGAAAAAGGGTTGAGTTATGGAAGCTCAGAGGCCAGCACAGGGTAGAAGCTGGAACCACAGGGGCGCCACTGAAAGCAAAGGAGGACACACATGGGCAAGTTCCTGCCTTCCATCATCCAGTATTTACCACTGTCCTTATTGGCTGATCTCACTTGGAAGCCTGAGCGCCTGGGGAGTGTAGTTCCCTATGATACAGAGAAAAGCAGGGAAAGGACTTTGCATTTGTGTGGGTCCCAAAGAGAATCAGATATGCACATGAAAAGTAGGATAATTTGAGGAGGGTCTATTTACTAAGGGTTTAATTACAAAAGTATGTGGGAACAATAGGGGAATCACAAGGGATAGTGCTGTGGATCCTAGGGCTAGCAGAAACAGAACTGCTCCCATCCCTGGGGCCAAGGGGACGTGGGAAAGGAGAGGCTACTGGAAACTGGAAGAGAAGCAAGTACTGTAGAGCAGGCGACCTGGAGAAGTACAGCAATGTTTTGTGGAGGGCCACGGCCACAGCCCCACAAGGAAGAGACCTTTCTCTTCTCTTCCCTTCTTCTCATCGGTTGGTTCTCCCATTGGCCAAACCCAAAAGGAAGCCTGAGGGCACAGGAGCCCTATCAAGGTAGCAACATTTACAATTTCCGTTTTAGAGACAAGACACCAAGCTTTGGACAGTTTAGGTGGCTTTCTCAAGGTCACAAACACAATTTATAGAGCTGGAAATTGAATCTAGATACATGTGACTCCAAACCCATGTTTGTTAAACGCTATACTGGACTTTTTGCCTGGAGAATAATTTCTTGCTTTAATCTTCAAATCTGGTATTTTAACTCTTTGTCCACCTACCTCATTATAGAGTCCAATTTGCACAGAATCTCAGAACCTTCTACATCGTGTGACTATTTCCTGTTATTTGGATTCTGGTCCCCAACATTACCTTGGTTCTCTCTGTCTTAGTAACTGAACATCTGTTTGCCACTTAAGACCATTTGTATTACTAACATTTCCTGTGGAAAAGGAACAGTTCGCACAGTTCATTTCACAATCAAGAGTGTGGCACACACAAGTTATAGGGTTCCCAAGTAGCCAACCAAATGTCACAATATAAAAGTCTTGTCCTGCCAGATGCCAGGTGTCTGCTGGCTAAAACCAACAGGTAGAATGATTAACCTCAAGAAAGAATTTCAAAGATAAAAATATATATATTTCAAGGTATTTGCTTTTGCATTATTTTTAGTCGTGAACTATTAGAAGCAGGACAAATGTCCAACAAAGCGGAATTGCTAGTATGAGTGTCACTCATCAAATACTGAGTGGGGAGAGCTTTAAGCTTCCCATTTCTGCATTCTGATAAAGGTTGAGGGCGTATTTCTGGACAAAGTCCTTAGGGAATGTATTTTCAGTAGGAGGGAACAAAGTGTTAAAAACTCTTGTCCATACTTTTGGCCTTAGGTAAGTGGGGATTAGGCAAGCTGGGAGCTGTTCCCTCTTGTGGGGATTTCCTGCCCTGGGAAAGATTAGCCAGACCAGAGGACAGCCTAGAGGATGGAGTAAGTGGTTTGGGGAACTCTGCCAAGGGTCTGAGGGACAAAACCTTTTCTTTGGGATATACATAATTTTTTAGAAACATTTTCCAGCTTTATTGAGAAATAATTGACATGCATCACTGTATAAGTTTAAGGCATACAGCATGATGGTTTGACTCTCATATATTGTGAAATGATTTCAGTAAGTTCCGCTAACATCTGTCTTTTTATGAATGTTAATTCATGTTCTTTTATTTCCACTCAAAGAACTCCCTTTAGCATTTCTTGTAAGGCAGGTCTGGTGGTAATAAACTCTCAGCTTTTGTTTGTTTGGGAAAGTCTTTATCGTACCTCCTTCATTTCTGAAGGACACCTTTTATCTTCTTTCAATGTTTTGAATATGTCATCCCATTCCCTCTTGGCCTGAAAAGTTTCTGTTGAGAAATCTGCCTGTAGTCTTATGTGGGTTCCTTTGTATGTAACCTCCCTCTTTTCTCTCTTTTCTTGGCCGTGCCACTCGGCTTGCGGGATCTTAGTTTCCCTGACCAGGGACTGAACCTGCGCCCTCGGCAGTGAAAGTACGGAGTCCTAACCATTGGACTGCCAAGGAATTCCCCCTCTTTCTTTTCTCTTGATGCTCTTAAAATTCTTTCTTTGTCTTTGACTTTTGACAATTTAATTACAATGTGTCTCAGCGTAGCCCTATTCAGATTCAACCTATTTGGGGTCCTTTGGTCCTCATGGATCTGGATGTCCATTTCTCTCCCCAGGTCTGAGAAGTTTTCAGCCATTATTACTTTAAATATACTTTCTGTTCTTTTCTCCTTCTTTTCTCTAGGAATCCCTGTAATGCAAATATTGTTTCTTTTCATTGTGTCCCATAAGTCCCATAGGATTTCTTCACTCATTTTCTTTTTGCTCCTTTGGCCAGGTAATATCCTATCCTCCAGGTCACTGATTCTTTCTTCTGCATGGTCAAGTCTACTTTTGAAACTCTATTGAATTTTTCAGCTCAGTTATTGTATTTTTCAACTCTAGGATTTCTGTTTGTTGTTTTACGGTTACTGTTTCCTTGCTGCACTTCTCGTTTTGTTCATGCATTGTTTTACTAATTTTGTTTAGTTGCTGTCAATATTCTCTAGTAGTTCACTAAACTTTCTTAAGAGGATTATTCTGAATTCTTTGTCTGGCAGTTCATAGGTCTCCATTTCTTTATGGTCAGTTATTGGAGCTTTGTTAGTTTCCTTTGGTGGTGCCATATTTACCTGATTTTTCACGATCCTTGATCCCTTACATTGAATATCTGTGCCTTTGAGTAGTTGGGCTCCTCTTCCTGACTTTACAGGTTTACGTTGGAAGACACAGTTCTTCACCAGTCAGCTCAGCCTGGGTTTCTGAGTGTACTTACTGATAAAGTCCTCGGGCAGGTTGGTCCTGATGTAATGGTCTATTTGGGGGCAAGGCAACTGTTTGAGCTCTGAGGGATGGGGATAAGGGTGTGTGTCACTGGCTGAGAACAGTTGGATAGGACTGCTGGTGGGTAAGTCCTAAGTGAGGCGAAGCGAAGCTCTGCAGTTACTTGGATTCTTTGGTTGGGCTTACTAAACGGTCAGGACTGGGTACTATATTTGCAGTAGCCGGGGCTATGAATTAGCTTCCCTGCTCTGGCGGGGCAGCAGGATGAGACTCAGGGCCTGGACGGCTCAATTGTTTGGGAACCCGAATCGGGCCAGAGTGTGCACTGAATTCCCTGGTAAGCTGAGCCTACCAGTTTTGCTTTGCAAATGGGGGGAGTCATGGGCCAGGCTCTCTGTTCAAGTGTCACTGTACATAGGGCTGTTGAATGGGCTGTGCAGCTTCCTGTGTGCTCTGGATAGGTTCCCTGGTCAGAGAGACTGAGGGCTGTGTTCAGCAATAAGTGGGGGGTATGAATTAGATTCCGTACCTGGGTGTAGCGGGAGAAGCAGCTCTAAAATTGGTCAAGGTCCTTGTTGTCTCAACTCAGGCCAACTCCACCCCAAGTTCCCTGGCTGAGCAGGGTCACTGGCTTTGCTCTGCAAACTATTGGCTCCGGGCTGCCCACCTCTCAGCTTGAGCATTGCTGGGCAGCACAACTTGCTTGAGCTGTCTCCAGCTCTTCTCGTCAGGTGGGGTCAGAAGACACTCTCCTCAGTGGGTGGGGCTGTGAATCCACCCCTTGCCTGAGAGTGGGCAAACCCAGCTCTAGGGCCAGCAGAACCTCTCATTTGAGGACCCGAATCAGGCAGATCTCCACTCCCGCTGAGTTCCCTGGTCAGAGGGCTCCCAGAACCTCTCATTTGAGGACCCGAATCAGGCAGATCTCCACTCCCGCTGAGTTCCCTGGTCAGAGGGCTCCCAGAACCTCTCATTTGAGGACCCGAATCAGGCAGATCTCCACTCCCGCTGAGTTCCCTGGTCAGAAGGCTCCCTTGACTTGGTTCTGCAGATGAGCGAAGCTTCTAGTTGCGTTTACTACTTGGGGACCACAGGTGTGAACTCGGTCAGCCAACGACCTGTGCTAGCTGTTGTAAGCCCTTCCCTTCTCCATCACAGTCAGATTCCCAGGGGTTGAGCCCCGCAGATTCTCCTGAAATCCCCATGGGGCGAGATCAGAGTAGGGGTTTCAGCAAAGCCATCCACAATGCTGTGGATGGCTGGTTGACCCCTTGGGTCCTCTTTTCCCACGGGAGGAACTGGAGGTTGCATTGGCCTGGAAGAGGGGCAAGGCAGTCAGTGTGTAGCTGTTTCTCTTACTTTCTAATGCAATCTCTGTTGGTCTCTCTGGTGCAGGGAAGTGTCTCAGCCTCACCCCCATGTTCTAGGATTCTCTCAGTGGTGTCTTGTTCTTGAATAGTTGTTAGTTGTACCTGTGAGGGGGAGTAAGGTCAGGACAACTCATGTTGCCATCTTGATGATGTCACTCTGGGATATCTTCAGACTGGTAAGACCTAGGGGGTTGAGGAAAAGGGTATGGCTGAGGAGAAAGTGGCCAAGGACCCTTGGTTCTCTTTTAGAATAGTCTCAGAGTAGAGAGATCAAGAGTCCTTATAACTCACATATGTCCCACTCAGCTCACCCCAGATAGGAGTCTGAGGCCAACGCCAGAGTAGTAAGTATTCCTTTGCTCAGAGTGATTCATCCCAAAACTTTCCTAGAGCAGCAGTTCTTAAGTTATGATCCACAGACTCTCAGGGGGTCTCTGGGGCCCCCTCAGAAAGTTTCCAAGCTCAACCATCTTCGTAATGATACTATGAGGTTATTTGCATTTTTTACTGAATGGTGCAAAAGCAATTGTGGATGAAACTCTTTGGCACCACAATATCAATGAAAGCATTGACTTTATGCCCTAATGCAGTGTGGTATTGAAACTGTATTTTTTACCACCATACAGTCATAGTTTTTTAAAAAAGAATCAAGCTCACATAAGAACTTTTTAAAATATGTTGTGTGATGAAATGGCAAGTATAAAGCATTTCTGATGCAAAGCTAAGGACACCGGTGGTCATAAGGAAAAGCGCTTGTGCAAACTGAATGGGTTACACGCTGAACTAATTGCATTTTCCATGGAGCACAGAAACTATGAGCACGACAAACTATGGCTATTGAGATTAGAGTGTTTGGCAGACATCTTTCCAAAAATGAATGCAGTGAGTCTCAGTTCAAGGAAAACAACTGATAGCATGTGTTGCTAATGATAAAATTCAAGTTTTTAAGCAAAAAAAATACTCGTTTTTGGGGAAAACTTGTGTTCTCGCTATGAGCTTGAGAGCTTCCCAATACGTAAAGACTTTTCTGATGAACTCGGTGGTGATATGAACAAATATGATTTTTAAAATACTTTATAATAAATTATGTCAACATTAGGAAACCCTGTATGACTCAGTGAACCAATATCTTCCAAATGACCAATGTATGGTGTTTCAAAATAATGCATAAGAGCGATCCCAAGTACAAGATAGACAAATATATTTTTTATGTGACAGATATAAAAAGTTTATTGCTATCATTTCAAATTCCACATTACAGCTGATCTTTATAAACTCCGCTTGTTAAGATTTGGATAGGAACAAAGAACATCCACAATTATTTTAAAAGACTTAAAATACTCCTCCCTTTTCCAATCACACATCTGGATGAGGCTGGACTTTCTTCATATACTTCAACCAAAAGCGTATACTACAAAGACTGAATGCAGAAGCAGTTATGAGGAATCCAGATGTCCTTTATTAAGACAGACTTTAAAGAAATTTGCAAAAATGCAAAACAATGCCAGTTTTGTCACTAACTTTTCCTTTGTTTTGAAAAGTATAGTTACTTTTTCATAAAAATATGTTATTTTTTTTACATCTTTATTGGAGTATAATTGCTTTACAATGGTGTGTTAGTTTCTGAAAATATGTTATTTATGATGACATGTAATGTCATTATTTTTTTAATGAATAGATAAATGTTTTTAAATTTCACAGTTTTAATTTCTACTCTAGCTCATATTGATACCTATAACCTACACAAACAAAAGCTCTTTGAGGTCCTCAATAATTGTTAAGAGTGTGATGAGGTCACAAAACCAAAGGTTTATTTTTTTGTTTTTTTTTTTTAAACCAAAGGTTTGAGTAAATCAACTATACTGCAATTTAAAAGAAAGAGAGAGAGAGAACAAAAACCCCCAGAAAACAAAGCTTTGAGAACTGCTGTGTTAGGGCATTTGGCTGAGCACAGAATGGGGTGGCAGTGGCAGCAGTGTATGGCTGGCTGGTGTTTTAGGGGTTCTCTTCCATCTTCTCTCACACCTTACCCTTTAAAAAATATAATACCAACATTAGAAACTAGACTTGTGAAGATTTTAAAAACATCTTTTAGAAAGAAAAAAAAAATTTAGACACAGAGTGCAAACCTGTGTGTGGGACATGACTATAATGGTGTGAGGATGACGTACCAGCAAAGACAGGAAGGGGACCTTGGAAAACGAGAACTGTAACGATGGGATGGTGGGACGATGCTTGATGGATTTTCTTTGGTGTTTTTATAATAATATTTTAACAATTAAAAACATTCACATACGCAACAACAACGACATTTTACCAGGAGATTCAAAAGCAAGAATTCCCTAAGTTTTCCCCCAGTTGGTTGTAAAACCAAACTGTCTGTTAAGTTGATGGGGCCAGGAAAGTCCCCACGCTGTTTTGCAATACAGAAAATTTCAGCTCTTGGATTATGTCGAATACGATGGCTATGAGGCTGTGTTTCTCCCTCACAGTTCTTGAAGGTGGGATGAGGATTGCACAGTAGACTCTTGAGGCTGAGAGTTGAGCTAAAGCTCTGAATATCGCTATTGGGCAGGAAGCAGTTAGCACCTGGCTTTGTTTACAGTGCCCTGATCAAGCTCTTCCACTGTGGCCAGGGAGAGATCTGGACCACTTCCACCAAAGGCGGTGAGCAAAGTTACAGGAAGCTGGCTGTGCGTGAAATCTCCAGGTGTTACAGGTTTCTGTATACACAGAGGAAAGAACAGGATGGGCAGGTAACACCACAGGCTACCACTCCAGCAAAGAGCTGGCTGCCCTCTGGCAGTAATACCCGTTGGGGGTGTGGCACTGAGATAGCAAACACCTTGCCCCAAGCTGATAGGGACGCCTGAGCCACGGGAGTGTCAGTTTCAGCGTCCTCTGGGTCTGTCTGCCTTAGGAGAAGAGGTTGCCTATGACGTTTGCGTACAGAAATGACAAGCTTTTTCCTTGCGTTCAACCATTTCATTCATTCATTCAACAAACTGAGTGCTTACTAAGAGTTATCTGTTCTACGGTCTAGGAATATAGGACTGAGCAAAACAGGCAAAAATCTCACCCTCAGGGAATTTACGTTCTAGAGGAGAGACAGAGAATCACTAAAATAATTAATCACTGGGTGGTGATAAGAGCCATGGAGAAAGATAAAGCAGGGGAGGGAAAGGGTGAGTTGTGAGAGTAGGTGTAAGGGTCTTAGGGAAGCCTTACCCAGAAGGTGAAATGTGTGCAAAGACCTATTCCAGGTTATTGTGGAAACTAAAGAAAAAAACAAACAAGAAAACACTTATAACTTTGAGAAAAACTACAACAGAAAGCACCCATTCTCCCATATTAATATTAATATTTTGTTGGTATCCTTTTACACTACTTTCAATGCATGTGTGAACATATACCATTTTTTCAAAGGTAGATGCGTTCCTGCCTGTACAGGCATGGAGTGCTTATTTTCTCACTTTGCAGTACATCCCGAGCAGCTTTCCACGTTTGTTCTTAGATCTGTACCATCTCTTCAGCTGGTCACAGAAGATGGGGAAGGGTATAGCATAACGGGGAGCCAGGGGTCTCGCCCCAGACCTGTCACTTATGTAAGCTCTCTGTATCTCAGTTTCTTCATCACTAAGATAAGGATATAGTATTTAACTCATAAGGTTGTTTCCTCACAGGAAGGAATTAAATGACTCACATGAAATGATACATGTAAAGCCGACTGTTTTGGTAACTCAGACAAGAGATGGTGGCTTGAACTAGAAGGATGGCAATGAAGGTGATTAGAAGTGATCTGATTCAAGATACATTTTGAAAATAGAACCCTCCTACACTGTAAGTGGGAATGTAAATTGGTACAACCATTATGGAGAACCAGTATGGAGGTTCCTTAAAAAACTAAATATAGAACTACCATATATGATCCAGCAATCCCACTCCTGGGCATATATTCGGAGAAAACCATAATTTGAAAAAATACATGCACCCCAATATTCATTGCAGCGCATCAAAGACAAATATCATGTGATATCACTTATATGTGGAATCTAAAAAAATGGTACAAATGAACTTATTTATAAAACAGAAATAGAGTCACAGAGGTAGAAAACAAACTTATGGTTACCAGGGGGAAAGGGCGGGGAGGGATAACTTGGGAGATCGGGATTGACATATACACACTATTATATATAAAATAGATAACTAATAAGGACCTACTCTATAGCACAGGGAACTCTACTCAATACTCTGTAATGACCTATATGGGAAAAGAATCTAAGAAAGAGTGGATATATGTATATGTATAAGTGATTCACTTTGCTGTACACCTGAAACTAACACAACATTGTAAATAAACAACACTCCAATAAAAATTTTTAAATATTGAAAAAAAGAAAAAAATAGAGCTGATGGTGTTTAACTACAGGGCTCTGAGGAAAAGAGGAAAGAATCAAGGGTGAGTCCTGGCTTGGGGGATAGTGGGAGCATCAGTTGCAAGGCGAGGGCCAGGAGAACACATTTGAGGGTGGGTGGGTGGATGGACGGCTCTCACTGGGCCACATTAACTCTATTCTCTTTGCCGTTCATCCCTATTACCGTCACCTTAGTTTAGGCCTTGTCCTCTGAAGACCAGGCAGGCTATGGCAATACCGTGTCCTCCGTAGACCCCCTGATTCCAGCCCCTCCCTTTCAGGGCAACTGGCCTTCTCGTTAACCCTTAAAGATGGGGACAGCATCGGGCACTGTGGGTTGCATGTTTGGGGACCTTGGCGAGGCAGGGTGGGGGTTAGAAGGGCTCTTAGGGGACAAGAGGGACCCAGAGGGAAACTCCATATACCTCATGGGGGCTCAGGGCAGGCCCTGCAGCACCTGCTTTAGGCCCAATTCCACTGAGGGTGCTACTCCCATTTCCAAGGGACAATATCATCAAGGCTTTTTACTGCTGGTGAAGAATTTGAGACCGTTTTCTCTGGTGTGTAAACTGTCCAGTCAGAGATGGCCGAAGAGCAGCCTTTGGGATAATTGGCCACTTGGCCTCTATTCCTACCCACCTGGTTCTGTCCTCGGTCAAGTTCGGCGGCTAAACAGAGGCTGACCCAGCCACACAGAGCTCATTTTAGGCCATGCCACTGTGTTTATAAAGAGCTCAAGCTACTCTCTTTAACTGGTCTTGGTCACCTGCCCCTGCCTATTGGTAAGTTGATATAGTTTATCCTCCAGGGCCTAACCGAAGGTCTCCTCCTCATGGGCCTCTCCAGGGCCTGAAATTACTTTGTTCATCCTTTCTTTGGGTCTAGCTAGGTATTAAGATTATGTGTGCCAGTGTTAAAGGTGATTCACATCTTGGCTCAAATCGATTTATCTTGGTAGCCAAGGAAGCCAGGAACAAGGTCCTGGGGCCATCCCCGCCGCCCGCCCCCCCTCCTGCTTCTCTTTCTCTTCTCTGAATATGTTTGTTTACAGGTACATCCTGGCGGAAGTGGGGCTGGGGGCCCTGCAGAGGTGTGGATGGCTGCCGGGGCCTTCTGGAATTCAGGCCCAGGGTGGGGAGCTGCAGGGAGGGAAGCCGTAGAGCAGCCTGGGGCAGCAGGAAGACCCCGAGCTTCTCCCACAGAGCACCAACTCACAACTGCCCTTGAGGCAGCCTGAGTAGTGGCCCCCAAAGACAGCCACCCTTAAATGCCTGGAACTTGTCAATGTTACCTTATATGGCAAAAGGGGCTTTGCAGCGGTAATTAATCCCTCCTTGGTGAGGGGGAGATTCCTAGGTGGTCCCTCAATGTAATGATAAGCATCCTTATACAAGGGAGGCAGAGGGGAATTTAATACAGAAAGGAGGGAGACGTGACCACAGAGTCCGAGGCAGGAGCGAGGAGGTCACGTGATGAGCCACGAGTGGCCAGCAGCCACCGGAAGTTGGAAGAGACAACGATGGGATGCTCTCCTGGAACCTGCAGACACCTTGATTTAAGCCCGGTAAGACTGAGTTCACACTTCTGGTATCCAGAACTGTAAGAGAATAAAGTTGTGTTATTTTAAGATCCCCAGTGGGAAGTGGTTACAACAGCTGTAGGGAATGAATCCAGCCCCTCAGCCCACCTGAATCCTGGGTACTCTAAGGAGGCTCCTCTGACCTGAGGGTCCAAAGTCATTCAGGACATGGCCTGGGGAGTGTGTGGACTCAGCATGGACACCCCAGGCTGAACAAGGACCTTTGCTCTAGGACAGATTTGCTCTACCAGAGGAGGCCCAGCCAGGACCAGATGGAACCTGGGGGGTGAGCCTGAAGGCTGTTGTGTCCCAGGTGGGCTTTGGTTTGTAGCCTGACATCTGAGATGGCCATTTTCTCCCCTGAGCTCCCTCCTTTGTCCTCTGAGAACACAAGGAGGAACTTCTTAGAAAACAGACCAGCTGGCCGGAACTGGCTGCATCATTTGTGAGGTCAAGTACAAAATGAAAATGAAGAGGCCCTTCTTCCAAACTTTTAAAGAATGTCAAGATGGTGACAACCATGCATTAAACAAGTGTTGGGCCTTCTGAGGGCAGGCCCCAGTGCAACCCGTGGAGGGGGCCTCCTGCCTTTGCACTCTGCTCCATCCACAGGTGGACTTCCACCTCCAGCACCATTTTTCTTTCTTGAAACTTTTTAGAAAAGTCATTTCTCTTTGGCTCTTTTTCCCTTTCATGAAGAGGTTCTGCTCTCCAAGTTGTCAGGCCAAAAATAAGGCCTGCCTGCAGAGTGAAATAAAACTCTTTCAGGATCCGACTGATAAGTCCAATGTTTTCAAAACAAACAAGAACAGCTATAAAGAATTTATGGGGCCAATAAAATTCCCCAACCAACAGCATCAGCCACGGGACAGAGAGTGTCATTTGAGAGAAACTCTAATGCTTTCCTGCAGCTCCGCAGTGGCCCAGGGGCCTGAGGCTGGGCTGGGATGCCAGAGTGAGCAGGGGAATGGGTGATCCCCGGAGGCTCTTATGGAAAAAGAGGGCTCTGGAAGGTGCCCGTGCCATCATAGGACATACCATTTTAAGTGGTTTCTGCAATGGCTGGCCCCAAGCCTGCATCCTGTCCCTTTCTCCCCAAATCTTATGCTGTTCACTGATAGGTGGAAAGAAAAGGGAAGCAGGCCCCGGCCTGAGACCCTGTACTGCACAAGAACTTTCCAGATCAACCTGATTTTTCTCTAGCTGTTCCTGCAATGCATGTCCCGCTACCTGAGCCCTTATGGACTCTGGACTCTATTACATAGCACTTGCCTTTAGGTAAAGTTGTTTTCATCCCTGATTCTGGCATCCCAGACTGTGACTCCCTGTTAGGCTGGAAGCTGAGCTGTGAGTTCTTTTTTTGGTAAAATCCATCAGTCAGTCGAGAAGAGACTTAAAAATCTGTTAACCAGTAGGCTGATCAATGTCTCCATGAGGCAACTGCTGGGAAGTAACAGCTTAATTGGCCAATTTCACTTTTAGCTGTGATGGCAGGTGACCTGCAATGACCCAGAGATTGTGCCTTGCAAGCTTACCTTAAAGAAATTCAATGATTCCTAGAATATTGTAGCTGAAAGGGCTTCATTTTCCTGATGAAGAAAGGGTTCTAGCTGGTGGCAAGGATTTCCTGGCCTGGGGAGGTTTTTCTCGCTGCTGGTCTCTCCTCTTGCCCTTACCCTTCTGTGACGCTATGATGTCAGCAGCTGGAGCCCATGCTTGCCTGGCTCAGGCCTGGGACCACCTCTCTCAGGGAAGCCCAGCATCCACTATGGCAGATGGGGCAGCAGCCTTGTCCGAGTAACAGGCTGTCCCTATTCTCAACGTATAGGCTGTTAGAGAAGCCAGGAATCCTGGGAGAGCACGGGAAGGAGCTATGACACACAGGATAAGCTCAGGGGCCGCACCTTGCGGAGGTAGCCCCCCTAAGGCTGCCTGCCAAGAACACACCCCGCTGCGATTTATGAGGTCGCACAGCAGGGGATTTCATGGACTGCAGATCCATTTGTGCGAACATGGATTCTCTTTTGAAAGTCAAAGTCCTCTGGGAGGGAGTAAAGTCTCTGTTTGTTGTAGGTTGAAGGCAAGGGGACTGATCTCTTTGAGCCCAGCTGGGATGAGCTGCACCTGGAGAAGGGGCTCTCTGTGGTGGGGAAGGGGAATAGGAAGCAAAATTGAAGAGGGGGATCTTTTATGGTGTGGGTCCCATGTGGATGGGCGCTGACTGAAGCTCGTAGGATAGCATGAGGTGCTCTATATTCTGAGGCTCGGAGGCTGAGAGATGAATGATGTTAGAAATAAAAATATCCATTGACTTCAGAAGTCTATCCCGGCTGGCCCTGTTCTCAGGGAAGGAAGAGGAAGCACCTTGTAGCTGGAGTATTGGAGTTACCATTTCACTGCTTTGACTGCATTTTCTTGTCCCTTCCATTCAGTTTGCTCATTCTTGCCAATTTTACTCTCCTAAGTGATACTTCATGTCACTCCCTTGCTCAAGAACATACAATGTCTCCCTTTCACCTATTGGACCAAATTCATAATCCTGATTAGCTTTTAAAGTAATCTGGCTCTGACTTAACCTTAATTTTTGGTCTCTATTGGTAGAATGTCAAAGTCAACATAAATTTCAACAATGATATCTTTCCACATTATAAGAATGGCAACCCTGGACTTCCCTGGTGGCGCAGTGGTTAGGAGTCCGCCTGACAATGCAGGGGACACGGGTTCGATCCCTGGTCTGGGAAGATGCCACGTGCCTCAGAGCAACCAGGCCAGTGCGCCACAACTGCTGAGCCAGTGCTCTAGAGCCTGCAGACCACAACTGCTGAAGCCCACGCACCGCAACTACTGAGCACACGTGCTGCAACTACTGAAGCCCGCACACCTGGAGCCCTTGCTCTGCGACAAGAGAGGCCATCACAGTGAGAAGCCTGCGTACCACAACAAAAAAGTAGCCCCTGCTCGTCACAACTAGAGAAAGCCCGCGCTCAGCAACAAAGACCCAACGCAGCCAAAAATAAAAATTAAAAGAAAAATGAATGGTAAACCTAAGGAGGGTGTCATATTTCTAAGACATGTATCATGATCTTTGTGTGCCTTAAAACTTTTACTGTTATAGGTGAATCATTCAAAAATTGTGGAAAACACTGGTTTTCAAAATGAGTTCATCGAACATGAAGAATGTAGTTTTCAAAATATAATAAAAATGCAATCCATTTGAGCAGAAAAATTCTACTTTTCCAAGTATTTCTTTTTCACTTCCACTGTTTCTTCACAGTCTCATAGTAACTGTGGATACTCTCTCTCTCTCTTTTTTTTTTAGTAAATGAGCCTGAGGCTTGCTGAGCCCTCCCAGTGTGTACGGATAGAGAAGGGAACAGGACGCAATTCCCTATACTCTGATCAATGTTCTTTCCTCTCTTCACACAAGCTCACAGCAGTTCGTGGTTTCTGACCAGCATTGTCTGTCTGTCCTTACAAGGTCCTGTTCTGTCATTAAAATGTGAGGTGGGCGGTCATCATTTTATAATGTACAGAAATGTTGAATCACTGTGTTGTGTACCAGGAACTAACATGGTGTTGTAGGTCAATTATACTTCAAAAAAGGAACAAGCGCACAAGCTAATAGAGAAGGAGATCAGATTTGTGGTGACCAGGGGCGGCGGATGGGAGGACGGGGAATTGGATGAAAGCAGTCAGAAGGTACAAACTTGCAGAAGATAAGTAAGTACTAGGGATGTAATGTACAACATGATAAATATAATCAGCTCTGTTGTATGTTATACATAAAAGTTGTTAAGAGGGTACATCCTAAGAGCTCTTATTGCAGGGAAAAGTTTTTTTTTTCTTTTATTTTGTACCTATATGAGATGAGGGATGTTCACTAAACTTATGGTGGTAATTATTTCATGATGTATGTAAGTCAAATCATTATGCTGTACACCTTAAACTTATACAGTATTGTGTGTCAATTATATATCAATAAAACTGGAAGAAAAAATATGTAAATCAAAAGATTAAATGTGAGATGAAAATGTCAGATCTGCTGGTCTTCAGGCAAAAGCTCACTTCTGTCAAAGGCAGGAGTACTCTGGGGCATGTGAGGATGCCCAAGATGCCAGGCCTCATCCTTGTGAGTGTTTAGAGGGTTGGTCTCCAGCCCTAAGTACTGCCAGACACGTGGCCTCAATCCCAGAGCATTTGTTACATTTTACATCCTGGTCTTTTAGTCAAGTTGCTCCTCTTCACCAATCCACAAAGTCTGGGCCCAGACCTCCTTTCAAAACTCATTTCCTTTATGAAACAGAGAACGAACCCCACTGAAGGCAACACTTTTTTTTTTTTTTTTTTTGGCTGCGTTGGGTCTTCGTTGCTGCGTGTGGGCTTTTTCTCTAATTGCAGCGAATGGGGGCTACTCTTTGTTGTGGTGTGTGGGCTTCTCATTGCAGTGGCTTCTCTTGTTGTGGAGCACAATTCCAGGTGTGCAGTCTTCAGTAGTTGTGGCATGAGGGCTCAGTAGTTGTGGCTCACTGGCTTAGTTGTTCTGCGGCATGTAGTATCTTCCCGGACCGGGGCTCGAACCTGTGTCCCCTGCACTGGTAGGCGGATTCTTAACCACTGCGCCACAAGGGAAGCCCGAAGGCAACACTTTTAAGAAAGTTTCTTAAATCACAAACTTAGAGAAATAGTCAGTGAAGGGTGTAGGAAAAGGGAGAGAGAGAGAGGAGGAAAAAAGAAAGGCAAAAAAGAGAAGCAAGATGTAAGAACTTAATTTTAATGCCAGGGAGCCTCTTAAAGACTTATGGCCCTGTGAGCCTTTTTTTTTTTTTTTTTTTCCTGTGAGCCTTTTTAATGAGTCAGCCACTCTTTGACCACAAAGGCAATATAATTTTGTGCATTAACTGTTAAAATCTGGTCACGTGTCATTTATGCAATCAATGGTCCAGTGAACGCATGTTGAAGGTTAATTGCAAGACCTCCTGCAAGAGCTAAATTCCAGGATGGTGCATCTGTGTGGCCATGAAGGAGTGCCACTCACTCGCCGAGGACCTCTGTGGCTGACTTAAGTAGACCCAAGTCTCCCAGCCTCGTGGAGGAGCAATATGGAGGCGTTGTTGGCCACTGCCCTCAGGTGAACCCACTGCCTACTGGTCCAACAGCATAGCTTCATTCTTTTGCACTTAGAAGGCATGTCTGGTACTTTCGAGCTCCAAATGAACATTCCCACAACCCTCTGAGGGGGCACATTTTGCTTGCTTATGAAGAAACGCTTATACTTGTAGTTTATATTTTTGGAAGATTTATCAGAAATGGAGCCCAGGGTAGTGCCTGGGGGTGGGGAAGGAGTCAGGGCAGCTAAGAAAAGGACACAAAGAGGTTGCACATGAGGATGAAAGAAGAAAGGTGTGCTATGGGTGGGCATCAGGACGAGGCCCATCAGGAGGTCCAGCTGTGGGGTCCTCAACTTTATTTGTGCCCTGGAATCCCTGGCAGCCTGATGAAACCCAGAGGCACTTTCTCAGAATAAATGTTTTAATAATGTATGAAATAAAATTCCTAGGATTCCAAAGCAGACTGCAATGATGTCAAAATACAGTTATCAAAATACTTCATAGACAAATTTGTAATATAAAATGCACTTGATTTTTTTGCTAATACATTGAATAAGACCTAGTGATGGGTCTGGAATTATTTTAGAGGTAGTGATGCTGGTAAATGTTATTTCAAGATAACAACTTGCAACAACTCCCTATTGATTTGAAAATATCTTTGATTTTTCCCAGTAAAAAAGTTGTAGGGACTTCTATAAGGACTGTGACTGTTGACAACCTTTATAATTAAAGGAAATGCTAAATATCTTTTTGAGGTTAGTGAAATTAAAGTTGTAATTTTTTCCATCCGACTTCATGAATATGCTGAATTCTCTCTATGGAACACTCGTGGGTCTGTCGGTCCCCAGATGAAGAAACGCTCTGCAGAGGTTCAAAATTACCCGAGCCAACTCGGTGGGGGAGAGAAGGATCAGGTCTCTGAACTCTTTACATCATACGAGCATCTCGGCTTGATGTTTGCTGATTGCTGTAGTTGGAAGGCTCAGGCAGAAGTTTCTCATTTCATTTTGACGCTGGTTTTATAAACACTATTATTTAAAGGTCATTAAAATGTGCCCGTGGCTCATGAATTACACACAGCTCTATTCACTAAAAGGATGGTTAATTAAGAAGCTGCCATAGAAGAGGAATGAGGGCTGTCGTGGGCGCGTCTGCATGGCATTCAGGAGGCAAGCTCGCTGCTCCTTAAGTGGGTCTCACTGAGCTCATCTCCAGCCACCTTGGTGACGGATGTTTGAATGTTGGCCGCCTCCCAAGAGTGTTTCACCAGGATGTTGCTTCCCTGTGGACATAGACGGGGTGGTAGCCAAGCAACGTCAAAGGGCAACAGGCTCATATTGGGATAATTTTCTTCTCAACGTTGTTTTTGCTCTCGCTGTTTTGGTTCTTCCAACTCTTTAAAACATATAATGTCTCAAGTTAGTTCTGCGAACCACCTGGTTCCACGTGCCTATAAATGGTACTGAGAAGAGCGTGGAGCCAGGCAGCGTTCAGCTATGCATAGAAGTCCTGAAATCAACAAACATGCCTCCAAATTTGCCAAGGCAACTTGCCTCTGCTGACAATACCGGTGGCAGTGAAGGGGATGGAAAGAGGAGACACATTGCCTCCCTTTAAGAAAACTCCAGAATCTATTGAGTGGATGAGTTCCTTATATATTTTGGATATTAACCCCATATTGGATATGTGGCTTGCAAATATTTTCTCCCATTCTGTAGGTTGCTTTTCCATTTTGTTGGTTATTTCCTTTGCCGTGCAGAAGCTTTTTAGTTTGATGTAGTCCCACTTGTCAATTTTTGCTTTTGTTGCTTGTGCTTTAAGTGTCGTATCCAAAAAATCATTTCCAAGACTCATGTCAAGGAGCTTTCCCCCTGTGTTTTCTTCTAGGAGGTCTTACATATAAGTCTTTAAACCATTTCGAGTTAATTTTTGTGAGTGGAGTAAGATAGGAGTCCAGTTTCATTCTTTTCCATGTTGATATCCAATTTTCCCAGCATTATTTATTGAAGAGACTGTCTTTTCTTTATTGAGTATTCTTGGCTCCCTTGTCAAATATTCATTGAACATACATGCCAGGGTTTATTTCTAGCCTCTCAATTCTGTTCCACTGATCTATTTGCCTGTTTTTATGCCAGTACCGAACTGTTTTGATTACTATAGCTTTGTTGAAATCAGGAAGTGTTATGTCTCCAGCTTTGTTCTTTTTCAGGATCGCTTTGGCTCTTTGGGGTTTTTTATGGTTCTGTACAAATTTTATAATCAGTGCACTGTGACCTATAATAAAATCTAACATTTGATTGGCCAGAAATAAAGCAGTGTTCTAAGCCTTTGTATATTACCTTATTTGATCCTTTATTTAATATCAACGAGGTAGACATTATTATTTCTAAAAGAAAGTTTACATAAATTACCAAAGTGACAGAGCTGGAACTTGAACCTATGTAGTCAGGGTTAGTGTATTATGGAAGGATTCTTACATTTATGCAAAAATGCTCCTTTCTTTATGTAAAGAGCTGTGTTCCTTGTACTTTTAGTAGCTTGTTTATAGATCATGAACGACCAGAAAGGCTGAATATAAAGGAGCTTAAAGTTAAAAGTTTAAGAGGGATTGGTCTTCAGATCTGGAGGAAGAGTTTCTTAGGAAGACAATCTGATGTTCAAAATCATTTGCATTTGACTTTTCTAGCAAAGCTCCATGACATAAACACAGGCAAAGTGATGAGCAATGCTTTCCCCACTGCCAGGATGCACTCAGCATTAAATGGTTTATTTAATGACAGCCACTTTTTATTCAGTAACAAGATGAGCAGCCAAGTTCAGTTTGAAACCTATTTTGAAAGTTTTCTCAGCAATTCCCAAACTACTTTTAAAATCCCAGGGCGGACACAACTGAGGCACATCATCTTCGTCACCTTTGTCATCATTATCAGGAGATGCAGCGTTCCTGGAGCCAGTGACGTCTCCTCCTTTAAGGCAGCTGTCTCGTTCTCGGGCCCAGGGCCTGTCCAGCTGATTGATTTGTTGCATTGGGCAAAGAGTACTGGCTTTGAGACCGGGATCTGCCTGGTGACTTTGGAGAAATCATTAACCTGTTTGATTCTCATGTTTCTCCAGCTGTAAAATGAGACAAGCACAGCCTGAGGTCATTGGGAGGATTGCTTGGAGAAGTACTTGTCTCTTTGTCAATGTTTTATATTGCTTGAGTATCCTCGAGGATCCTGAAGGGCATTGCTCCTTGTAGAAAGTGCTTCTATGAATTCTGTCCCCAGAGGGGACACAGGCTACCGAGCCATAGGCTGTCCTCCTTTTCAGTTACCAGCAAAGCCAACCACCACTTAGCATGAGCATATGAAAATTTGTATCATTGATCGTTAAAGTCTCTGCTATTAGATGGCAAGTACCTTTGGGGCAGAAGCTTTGCTTAAGTCAGTTTTTGTCCCTACTGCCTCCTCCAATGGCTCCTGCAAGTAAAAAGCACTCAGAAAATATGGGCAGCTGGTAACATTTATTGAGCACAAACCATGTACCGGGAACTGTTCCAAGTATTCCACATCAATGAATGCACATGAACTTCACGACAAGCCTTTGAAGTAAGCCTCTTATTATCTCTATTTTATAGGTGAGGAGACAGAGGCAAAGAAAGAGAAGAAGCTCACATAATGTGAAGGCAGGGTTGAAATGCACATGCAGACACTGACCGAGAGTCTGGAATCTAACCCGCTCTGTCATGTTGCTTTTTAAATGCATCTTCAGGATGGGCCCCAGCTGATGGAAAAGAAGAGAGGACTTCAGCAGTCTTCCAACCATGTCCACACCCCTTTTGCCTTCTGTACTGGGTGGAATAATGTCTCCCCCCGTTAAATTCATGTCCACCCAGAACCCCAGAATGGAAATAGGATCTTTGCAGATGTAATTAGTTAAGATGAGGTCATACTGGTTTAGGGTGGGCCTTAAATCCAGTATGATTTGTGTTCTTAGAGGAAGAGGGAAATTTGGACACATACACGTCCCCAGGAAGAAGGCATGTAAGACAGCGGCAGGGAGTGGAATGGAGCTTCAACAAGCCCAGGAATGCCAAGGATTGCCAGCAAACCACAGGGAGCCAGGAGAGGGGCCTGGAACAGATTCTCCCTCGGAGCCCGCAGAAGGAATCAACCTGGCTGACATCTTGATTTCAGACTTCCGGCCCCCCGTAACTGGAGAAATACATTTCTCTTGTTTGAAGCTACGCAACCTGTGATACTTTGTTATAGCAACCCTAGGAAACCAATATACCCTCTTCTTCCCTGTTCTCTGTTTTCCAGTGAAGTGAAGGAAAGCACTGAACAGATGACTCAAAAAAACCTAAGGATCTGAGGCTTTGGGGGGTTTAGTTTTGCATTAGCTCATTTCCTCTTTCACTGATTAAACCTCACAGAAAACCAGCCCACTCAGATTAAAAAGGAGTGAGATTGCCCCATGGGTCATTATCTCTTGGTAAAGTAAAACCAGTCCCCAAAGATGGACTGCTTGGACAGCCCATCTTCAACCAATAATGTTGCAAAGTACAAAGGTGCCCTTCCTTCTGCCTCTTTTCTGGGGGAACGTGGGGCTGAGTAGGTGCTGGAGAGAGGTTATCCCGGACTAAGAATTCGAATGGGTCTGTGAAAAAAGAGAGAACTATAATTTCAAACGTCTGCTCTGTTGCTTAGAGGTGGAGTCCTGGCTCAAATGGCCTGTTCGGCAAATCATCTGACTGACTGTAAGCAGAGTTATGGGCTGGAGTCTGGGTTTAGGAAGAAGCTGGAGGTTGCTCAATTTCTTGGCATGACTGAGAATAAGACATTTTGCTTAAAGATTGTCGAGGAGCACATGAGACAAGGGAGGCCCAGATTCTACCCAGAGAGGCCACCCTGCAGAAGGCCTTGGACAGTGGGCTTGACCAGTGTCTTTTAAGAAGAGGCACGGCTGATGTTCAATTTTAAGCTGGGCTGTGTGAGACTATGATGTAACTGCCCAATCTGGTTGCATCAAACCATCAGAAAAAGTTTCCTGAATATGCAGCCCTGTCTTAATTGTTCTTTGGGGAAAAGAAGGAAGTAGCCTCAAAGGCACAATGGGGAGATGTTATACAGAAAAGAGATGTGCAGGAGGGGAAACATGGAAGAAGGAGCAGAATTCAGAGAAGCCAGGAACCATAAACCTTTCTGACCACTCACCTACCCCCATCTCATCCCACTGTGAGCTTGGAGTTGATGTCCATCTCGAATAAATCGTAAAGGCCAGCAAGCTAGGGGACTGGCAAACCCATGGTCTGGCTGCTAGACTGTAATGAGGGCAACTATGGAAAAGTGCGCTGTGGACACGAAGGCTTATGGAACCTAGCCTATCTCCTGAGAGCTGACAATACTGAGAGGCAAAGTCCTAACTATAGTAGGAATGCCTTAATAAGAGAAGAAACGTGGAGCTTCATAACTTCAGAAAGAAGACTGAAAGAGAAAAAGAAGAAAAAAGAGCACTTCCTGCCAGAGTGATCGAGGAAGCAAAGTGAGATATGTGAGCTAAAATACAGACAGGTAGAATAGAGGTGTGTGTGTGTGTGTGTGTGTGTGTGTGTGTGTGTGTGTGTCCATCCTCCAGGCGGGGCACAGAGAACATCGTTCACACAGGATATAATGTGAACGGTGCCCCATGGAGTTGTGCCATGAGCAGTTCTCTTCCAGGTATAGCTCCTGGTATGCATCAAAAGGTGCAGAGGGAGCTATGTGAGGGAGTTCAAGTCTTGCAGTTATGCTCTTCCTGGTAAAGGAGTGAAGGAGCAGTGATGTGGTGGGCTGGTAACTTGAAGAGCATGAAAAATATTTTTGAGAAAAAATATGGGGGCATTAAAAAAAAAAGCTTATATAAGCACTGCAGAATGCGGGATGTAGGAGGAATTCCAACGGACCTGGAGTGGGAAGAAAAGGATCAAGACTTGAGCATTTCCTAGAGGGGTCCTTAGGGTCTGTACTAGTTTCCTATGGCTGCTATAAAAAATGGCCACAAACTTAGCTTGTTGGCTTAAATAACAGAAATATATTCTTTCCCTGTTCTAGAGGGAGAAAGTACAAAATCGGTTTTCCTGGGCCTAGATCATGGTGTCTGCAGAGTCATGCTCCCTCCCGAAGCTCTAACGGGGAATCTGTTCTTTGCCTTTTATGGATTCTGGTGGCTGCCAACATTCCTTGGTTTGTGGCCACGTCACTCCAGTCTCTGCCTGCGGTCTCATTGTCCCCTCTTTTTCTGTCTGTGGGTAGTAATATCTCCCTCTGCCTCCCTCTTAGAAGGATACTGGCGATTGCATTTAAGGCCCACACAGATAATCCAGAATAATGTCTCCACCCCAACATCCTTGACTTAATCACATCTGCAAAGATCCTTTTTTTGCCACATCCTTTTTTTGCCAGATGTTAACATTTACAGGTTCCAGGGATGAGGACCTGATGTCTTTGGGGGTCATTATTAAGCCTATTATAGGGCCTTTTGAGGCAGGGGGAGCAGGAAAGTGAAAGCCAGGGAAAGAGATGGAAAAGGCACTTGGACTTGGTATCTAGGCTGAGCGGAAGCCACTGGAAACAAAGCCTTCACAAAGGACTGTATATGAGGGCTCAGGTAGGCAACATCGTACAGGCCAGCCCCCTGGGCACGTGGAACTGTGATCATCCTACCTTTTTTGAATTCCTTGAAGAGCTGTTTTCTCTAAATTCTTTGCCAGTTTCACTAGTATTGCAAAAAGGAGAGGAAGATGCAGAAAAAGCAGCCCTCTTTGGTCATGAATTTGAAAGGCTTAGCTACAAATGTAGTGTGAAATTGTCTGAAATTCCTGGCAGCAGGCATGAGTCACATATGACTGTCTGACATTTACAGAACATTCTTCACAGCAGTTCCTAGATTTTGTTAAGAGAGAGATACTGCCTTTGTTGGATGGCAGAATCAGTATCCAAAGACCTTTTTGTTACAGCAATGGATCAAATCCAAGAAGATGAAATGTTATAGGCATAGATTAAAGGCCATGTACTTGGCCCATGGAGCCAGCTGAACAAATTATACAAGAAGGAGGAGATAGGGTTTCCCTGGTGGCACAGTGGTTGGGAATCCGCCTGCCAATGCAGGGGACACGGGTTCGTGCCCCGGTCCGGGAAGATCCCACATGCCGCAGAGTGGCTGGGCCCGTGAGCCATGGCCTCTGAGCCTGCGCGTCCGGAGCCTGTGCTCCGCAATGGGAGGGGCCACAGCAGTGAGAGGCCCGCGTACCGCAAAAAAAAAAAAAAAAGGAGGAGACATGGATGAACTGCAGTACACATATATACTTGTTATCAGTAGTAATAAGCTGAATCAAGAAATTGTGATGAGGGGGATTTAAAAAACGTGACGCCTAAAAAGCCAGTGTGATTTTGGGCTATATTAATAGAAAAATAGAATCTAAAACAGGGAAGGTAATTCCAAACTTGCCAGAGAGAGAACCAATTAATCGAGTAGTCAAATCCATTAGGTTTGGAGAATATTCTCAAATCTGGAGTCAACACTTTCTGGAAACATACATGCGATCTTATAACGGCTTTAGGCAGCTGATATTGAAGAGGAATAATGCTGGTGAGAAGCTGAAAATAAACTTGAAGAGATGGGTGGATTCAGGATAGACTGGGGAGGAAAATATTCCAAAGAGGAAAATATCTTATAGTGATCTTTGAAAGCTCACCAGCTTGTTAAAGTATTTGTGCAGTAAATATACATTACCTTTGCTACTAAATCTAGGTTAACTTAAATTAAAACAATGAAGCAATAGTTGGTTTCTGTGCTATACTGGAACCCAGAATTTAGTGGGCACCAGGGAGGAAAATTGGAAGACATCTGTAGAAGAATGGCTAGTATTGTGCAAGTTTTCAAAAGCATATGATGAAGACTGGAGAAGGATTGGCTATATTTAACTTGGGAGGAAAAAGCATTAATTATTGGAAAGGCCGCTTTTTGGAAGAGAAAATCCTCTTATTCTGAGCGACCTAAGCAACACAGAGAAGACTTTAGAATTAAATTATAAAGAATAAAGGATAAACTTTCTAATAGTTTCTTGGAGAATTGTGCCCCCGTTTATTTAAGTAGAGCTTTGAAGCTTTGATTATTGGAAAGGCGGTTAGGTTACATTAAAGTGGCTCTATCCTAAGGTTCTATGGCAGACACTGTGGAGTGTTACACAATGCCATACTGCCTTCTTCTTTGGCAGCATGTTCAGGGAAGAAAGACTCATCCCCAACTCAGGGGGCAGTAGGGGGCCGTGGTGGTCAGAGCAGGATACACCCTGACTGGTCTCAGTTGAGTATGTAATCCTAATTCCCATAACCACTGATTGGTTTAGTGTCGGGCACAATAGCTAATTATGGCCAAGAAGACATGAGGAAGTCAACTGATTTAATTTCTGAGAAGGATTTTGCTCCTTGATAAAGAGAGGGAGGGTGCGGCTTCCCTGGTGGCGCAGTGGTTGAGAGTCCGCCTGCCGATGCAGGGGACACAGCTTTGTGCCCCGGTCCGGGAGGATCCCACATGCCGCGGAGCTGCTGGGCCCGTGAGCCATGGCCACTGAGCCTGCGCGTCCGGAGCCTGTGCTCCGCAGCCGTGAGGCCACAACAGAGAGAGGCCTGCGTACCGCAAAAAAAAAAAAGAGGGAGGGTGAGGAGACCTGCCTTTTTTTGTTGTCGTTAATGTGATTAAACAAGAATATATATATGTATATATATGGACACACACAAGAATACATATATAAGAATGTTGCAATCAGAAGTGCCCCTCATCAAACCTGAATAAAAACAAAACAAAACCAAACAAAAACTACACACACAAAAAACTCCACAAACCCAAATCACCAATCTCTGAGTACATATTTCATTTTGTGAGATAATCAAAGATCTTTATTTCTTAAGACTTGTGATGGAAATTCAGGAAGCTGCCCTGAAAGACTTCAGGCCATCGTAAAGAAAGGTGCTTAAGCAGAGGTGATATCAGAACATGATACCACTGGTGTTGATCAGTCAGAAGGAACCTGACTGGGGAGTGGGGTGGAGGTCTGGCCCCTGAATCAGCCCTGCCAAGGTCGTGTGGACTCAGAAGTAGAAAAATGTCCTTCTGGTGCCACTCCTGGGACACTACCTCACCCTCACTTGAGTCAAGCCTAGCTGCAGAGGGGGTTTAGAGAGCCTCTGGGCAGCCACACTGGTACAAGTTGGAGTCTCCAAGGAATAGACCCTGAGCCTCTGAACTCTGCATGTAGATTGATTGAAGTGTGCTTTGGGAATAGCTCCTGTTGGGGGGGTGAGGGAAGTCAGATTGGGCAAAGGGAGAAGTGGAGCTGTGACAGAGGCCTTAGCTGGTCCTGCAGAGAGCTCTAGAGCATCTGCGGGGACGATCCTGCAGAGCTGTCCCAACTGAGGCTGGGGGGACAGGGCTTTGTATCCCATGAAGACCAGTCTCAGGATGCAGGCTGTCCACAGAGGAGAGGCCACATCCTTTGGCAGAAGGCAGTTCCTGAAGAGGGAGTTGGCTGTGAGCTATCATTAGCCGACAATCTCTGCAGTTGGGGAAACGAGTGTGTGGGCCCTGAAGGAGGACGCTGGGTGGCACAGCATGGCATTGCCAAAGGGAACCACTCCCCTCCTGCAGCTGAATGCTTTGGCAGGCTGCCAGGAAAAACACTTCCATTTCCTCTGGGGAGAACTCTTCTGGCATATGATGAGGTCCCTGTGGCTAAATTAATGTTCCAAAGCAACAGATTCTATCTAGGGAAGGAAGAGGAGACACGAGGAGCCTCTGGTGGGACCGGCTTCTTTCCCCTGCACCCACCCCGAACAGCTTTGCTGGGGCTCAAGCATGTCCCCATGGGATGCTCCATCCAAGCTGTCCACACTGGCACCTCGAAGGTGCCCCAGGCAGGTGGTGGCGGCCGTAAGAAGGGGACACTCTCAGAAGGAAACACCACTGTGTTATCAAAGCTGGTCAAGGTTTGAGTCATTTATTTTGACAATCTGGTGATTCCCCAGCCAAAAGGTGTACGTCAGACCTGATGACCGGACATGCCCAGGATGTATATGCATCCTCTGGGAAAGAAAAACCCACAATCAGGACGCTCCTGGTGTCCTTGACTAGGTGGGATGGTCATGGCCAGGATGTGGCCTCTAGGCTGCTTCAGGCCTCGTGGAGTCTCTCAGCCAGCTGCACTCGGCCCGACACAATTTAACCCTGAATTGTACAATGTGTTATGCTGTCCCTGAACCATATGGCTGGGGCTGTGTCCCTTATCGTCTGTAAACTCTGTGTTACACAAGTGGCACCTCATGCTTCTTTGCATCTGCCCGACACCTAACACCCCCTAGGAGACTGATTTCAAACTCCGTTAGCAGACTTTCTGTTTCCATATCCCCTCTCTCCCACACAGGGTGGTTATTATGAGTTGGAAGGAAACAGATTTTGTTGTCTCTAAGTAGATGATGGGAAAATAAGCGCAAAATTCCCCCACCTCTTTTCTGAGGGGTGGCTACTAGAAGTGAGGGGAATTGAAGCCTGTGGCTCGTTTGTGGCGGGAGAGGCTGGGCTTGATCAGAATTTCCTGTCTGCCGGGCCTTGGGGACTGGGGCAGAAATACGGATCAGCGTCACTCACCGGGCTGCATAGACCCACCTTCATGTCATGTGAACCACGCAGCTCTGTGAAGTCGGGTCTATTATGTTTTATTTTACAGATGAGTAAAGTGAGGCACAGAGGACTTGAGGTTATGCAGCTGGTGAGGGGTGGAGCTTGGGTTGGCACATGGCCCCAAACCTGTGCTCAGAGCCATGGTCCTGCACGGGGAGGGGTCGGGACCACTGGTCAGTGACCTGATGGAGCAATGGGTTAGTTCCTGGGTGGTCGGCAGAACTACCGACATGCGGGCAAAAAGGGCAGTGGAAGGAAGGCACCAAAGGGCTAACTCTTGGGAATAAGTGAAATCAGTTTATGAAATGAGCACAAGCTGGAAGGGAATAAGACAAGACAACTTAATTCTTTCTTACCCTCCTTGGGAAATGAATAGTATGTTCCCTACCCTGGAGGAAATCTCAGACAGTACTCACTGCTTTTCCAGAAAATTTTAGATTACAAAAAGTGAAATCCAGTGCAATGTCTGAACTCTAAATTTCACTTGGTTGAGAGCACCCTCTTTTTCCCTGGTGTATTATATTTTCCCACAGTTCTGGAGGCTACAAGTCCCAGATCAAGGTGCCTGCAGGTTCTGTTCCTGGTCAGGCCCACTTTCTGATTTGCAGACAGCCACCTTCTCACTGCATCGCACATAGCAGAGAGAGAGAGAGAGAGAGAGAGAGAGAGAGAAGAAAGAGAGAGAGAGAGAGAGAGAGAGAGAGAGATAAGAAAGAGAGAGAGAGAGAGAGAGCTCTAATGTCTCTTCATCTTCTTTCAAAAGGCACTAATCTCATCATAGGGACCCCAGCCACATGACCTCATCTGAACCTAATTACTTTACAAAGGCCCCACCTCCAAATACTATTACATTGGGGGTTAAGGCTTCAACATTTGAGTTTGGGAGAGAACATGAACATTCAGTCCATAACAGTAACACTCTATTATAAGATAGTTATTGACAAATATGAGAAAGACAGCAACACTAGAAATGGAGGTTTATTCAGCAAACATCTGTTGTCTGCCTATAGGTGCAGAGGGTGGGAGGCTGGCAGTGGAGATTTAAGGAGAAAGGATCCAAAGATGAACTTGATGTTGTTCCCTCACCCAAGGCTTTCCTGCTCCTGATTTCATCATTTCTGAAAATCCACTGCTACAGGTTTGCTCTGACATCAAAGCTTTTGTGTCGCCCTTGCTCTGGTGCCCATATCCTAGGGAGAGGTTCCTTGTTAAGGCCTGATCAGCGTGGCAGCTCGGTTTCCCAAGTTAGCCAAGCCTCCAGCAGCTCCTTGGGGTAGGGGTGGGGGGCTCATTTAAATGTCAGCTCCAGTCCAGCCCCTCTTCATCTGCCTTGGTCAAGTTTCACGCCTTCATCAGCTTCAGCTGGGATTGTCATTGCACACCCTGGCAGCCTTAGTTTTGCAGCCAGAATAACCCGTCTGTATTTGTGAGGGTCCCAGCAAGAAGCAGAGTTCCATTCTGCTGATACAGCGGAAGGACTTCAAGGAAGGAAGTATTTACGGGAGTGGAATCGGGGCCAGGGCACGGGCAGGAGTTGTGGGCAAGGAGATTAGCATGGGAGGGGGACCTCTTCTAGGCCTAAAAGGAAAAAATATATAAAGAAGGGAGGCCCTGAAGCTGTCGAAGAGAGAGTGGCCCTGCAGAAACCATGTTTGGCACATATAGCAAAGGCTTTTGTGTTCCTGTCACATCCCCTCAACCTCCCTGCGACTTCAGCTGCAGCTGTGGTCTCACCCTGACAGCTCTGCCCCAGAAGCGAGGAGAGTGTCCTGATTTATTTCTAAGGGCCTTCTCTGAAGTTGCACCTGCTTGGCTTGCTTGAAAGTGCAGCAGGAAAGCACGGGGTGCTGCTGCCCCGGGGCACCCAGCAAACTGGGTGGAGCACGGGAGGCTCCACCCTCTGGCAGAAATCCCAGAGGCATCCCGTACCCTTCTCGGAGGTCCCCGAAGAGGCCTGTTGCAGTTACTCCCAGCGGGGATCTTGATCACACTCTCCGTTTGTTTTTCTCCCTCCCCTGTCCGACCCTCCCTGCTGCTTCACTCCTGGAATCTCCTTCCAAATGAATTTCTAGAACCCAAGTCCTTGCCTCAGGTTTTGCTCGCACACCAGCTCATCCAAGGTGTGGAGAGTCACAGCCACAACCAGAGCTGCCCTGAATCAGGAAGAGCTTCAGGAAGAAATACCCCAACGTCTCTCTTCTGTAAACTCCTGCTGGTGCCTCCTATTAGCTCAGTCAGCTAGAAACCAGCAAACAAGGGAGGCTGGAGGTGCAGTTTGGGTGTTAGCCTTTCAGTACACAGCAGGGCAGGGAAAGGGAGGAAATGCATCTGGTGGGGCAAGCAGAGAATAATCAGTAGATATTTTAAAACACAAAGCTTGCCATGTCACTCCTTTACTAACAATGATAATAACAATAGCAATAATGCAAACGAATGGCTTCGCTTAAGACCTCATGTGCTAGGGATTCTGCATTGATGATGTTATTCAATCTACACAACTGCCCTGTGAGGTAGATAAAATTCTCATTTCACAATGAGAAAGTTGAGGCACAGTGATTCAATCAATTCATCTAAGGCCATGCCACTAGGATGCAGTCTGATTTGACTCCATGACCTTCACAGTTAAGTTAAAATTCCTTAGTGTAGAGTTGGGGCTCTATCTTCAGTCTTATGACTTATTTTCTTCCAGACTCCTACATTTAGACCAGTCCTAGGCCATCCCAAACTACCTGATATTTCCTAAGTGTGACCTGGGTCATCTGTCCCCCTTGTTAGCCAGCTTCAGTGGGCCTTCGAGTCTCAGCTCAAGTATCACCTCCTGCTGGATTCTTCCATCCCTGCCCTGCCCCCTGTGCACCCACCCACCTTCTCTGTTCTTCCATGGCTCTCAGGACCCAGCCCACGTGGCATTCATGGGACTGAACAGAGATTTGATTTGCTGGTTTGTCTCTCCCCCCACTGTGAGCTCTTGAAACGATTGCACCCGGATCTGTTTTTATTTCTATCCACAGTACCTAGCACAGAACCTGGCATGTTTTAAGTGTTCAGCAAATGTTGGTAAGGGGGCAGAGAAGGGGGCCAGTTCTGGAACCTGGGGCATTGCCAGCAAGACAGACTGATTAGGGAGACCCAACCTTGGGCAGCTGGGAGCAGCATCCGTGAAAACCAAGGTGGTTGCAGGTACAGAAATCCCCTTTCCTTTTCATAGAATGTCAAGGTCTTGATCCACACGCGGTGTTCATGCACTGGGATCGTGTCCTGCGGGACAGGGAGGTTGTAGTGGACACAGGGCTTGGGTTTTGCTTCTGATCTGGATGAAGGTGTAAGTTGTAAAGCCTGTTTTAGGACGGTTGATGTGAAGGTCAACAGGGACAGGCAGGTGAAAGCTCTCCGGGAGGTCTAAGCGATCAGGGCTCTCAAGGTGTCAGCAGGGCAGAGGGTGTGTGCCCAGGGGAAACACTTTCCCAGAGAAGGTGGGCCCCTCTGGGAGCTGCACTCACTCACTCCACGCTTCCCACTCTTTCAAGCAGTGCTTCGAGCCATCTAGGGATTTAAACTTTTTAAATGAAATATATATAGGATTCAAGCCTTCACAGGGATTCCCTTGAAGTTGCTATTTCCTATCACAGTTTACTTGCTTTCACCACCCCATACTTGCCTATTTTTAACTTAAAGGTGAATGAAAATTCATTTTCTTTCAGTCTTAAAAGTGTTCCATGCCCTTTGTTATTCTTGATACCCCAGGGTGTACAAAATCGGATTTCACACTTTGTTGCAGACCTTGCTGATTGCGATTGGGCATTCGTGTAAAGCATTGCGCTGACCTTCCTCTGGTGCTCATTTAGAAGAAACCTCGTCCCACGGTTGAGGTGCATACTTCTCCCTCCGGCCACCAAGAAATCAGTGCAGGGTGTTATTTCTTCTGCCTCTCCTTGTGTTATTATCCAGTCTTGATAAACTGATGAATTTCCCAGGCCCTCTGAAACCATCTAGGGCATTTTCTCTCTTCATTTGACTTTGAAAGATCAGATAGCCAGAGGGGGTAAGAAAGTTGTCCAAGGTCCTGTAATGAGTAAATAACCAGGGTGGGGCTGGAAGCCAGTTCTTCTGATTCCTCATCTAGTTGCTTCTGCCATTCCTCATTTAATTTCTCATTCCATTATGCTGTCACCCACAAACTTCTTATGACCGATGATTCCTGTTATGAGCTGAATTGTATTCCCCCCAAATTCTTATGTTGAAGTTCTAGCCCCCAGTACCTCAGAATATGACTGTATTTGGAGGCAGATTCTTTAAAGAGGTAATTAAGTTAAAATAAGGTCATTAGAATGGGCCCTAATCCAATATGACTGATGTCCTCATAAGAAGAGGAAATTAGGACACAGACACACACACACAGGCAAGACCATGTGAAGACACAGGGAGAAGATGGCCATCTACAAGTCAGAGAGAGGCCTCAGAAGAAATCAGCCCTACCGAACCCTTGATCTTGAACTTCCAGCTTCCAGGACTGTGAGAAGATGAATTTCTGTTGTTTAAGCCACCCAGTCTGTAGTACTTCGTTATGGCAGCTCTAACAAGTAATATAATTCCTTATAAAAAATTAATTGAGGGACTTCGCTGTCGGTCCAGTGGTTAAGACTCCATGCTTCCAATGCAGGGGGCACGGGTTCAATCCCTGGTCGGGGAACTAATATCCCACATGCCACGTGGTGTGGCCAAAAAAGAAAAAATAAATAAAAATAAAAAATAGCGCTTCCCCAGTGGCGCAGTGGTAAAGAATCCGCCTGCCAATGCAGCTAGACACAAGCACTGGTCTGGGAAGATCCCACATGCCGCGGGGCAACTAAGCCCGTGTGCCACAACTACGAGCCTGCGTTCTAGAGCCCACGAGCCACAACTACTGAACCCATGTGCCACAACCACTGAAGTCCACGCACCTAGAGCCTGTGTTCCGCAACAAGAGAAGACACCTTAATGAGAGGCCTGCACACCGCAACAAAGAGTAGCCCCCGCTCGCTGATTGACATATATACACTAATATGTATAAAATGGATAACTAATAAGAACCTGCTGTATAAAATAAAATAAAATAAAATTCAAAAAGAAAAGAAAAAAGAAAGCCTGTGCGCAGCAACGAAGACCCAACACAGCCATAAATAAATAATTAAAAAATTAAAAAAATAAATTGAGGGGAAAAAAAGGAAAAGCAAAAAAAAGAAGATAAAAAACTTCAGCTCTCTGTCTTCTATCATTAACCCTACCCATGGAGTCAACAAATAAGTAGAATAAAAATGATACATTTCTTTGATTAAAAAGCAAATTTTTATATATGTGAAATAGGTATATTAGGATACAGAAAAGGAATGGAAGTTTGGTACAGTGAATACCTTTTTTTTTTTTTTTAACTTGTAACTGGGGTGGGAATTAACAGCTAGTAATTTTTCAGCATTCCTAACTCTAGATATTTTTTGATTAAAGTAGGCAATCTGACTTGCTTCTCTCGTAAGAAATACCGTTTTATTAACTACCATGTAGAAAACTGCCTCCTCACCCCAGACAAAGAAATAGTCACTCTACTTCCTGAAAACGTGAGCTTCAGCCGTGCAGATAATGTTCCAAAATCTTTCCTAATTGTCCCAACCCTGACTGCTTTGGAAAGAAACCCAAAAATTTCTTGTCAAAAGAACCAGAGAGTAAAAGCATACTGTTGTTAACACAAAAAGCAAGATGAAGTTTATTGGGCAAACTCTCCTCCCAGGAATGGAAAGTTTCTGGGCGAGCACCCAAGCACAGCAGTGCCCATGACCAGTATTGTTTTATTTTCAGAGATATCACAAGTCAGAATTTCCATGTTTGTGATGCATTCTTTGTCTTCATTACATACATTATAGTTTATTCCAACAGGTGAGAGCACTCCAGAGACTGCTAAGGAGAGAGGGGCAATTTCAGATTTGTGACGACCAACTCACATAAAGCGTTTGGACTAGAAGATGACATCATTGAGCTGTTAGCGTAGAGTTTACAAAATCCTGAAAATGGCCTTGAGCTCAAGAGGAAAATGAGTGCAATCCACAAGTCATCGCTGCCTCTCGTATTTGTCTTCTCCTTTCTTCCTTCTCTCTTCCTCTTCCTCTCTTGGCTTCTAGGAAGAGCGTGGGTGACCCAGAAGAGGACACCTAACATTTTAACAAGAAATACTGCGTCTGAAGTCTTGGATTCACGTGGTCCTGGTCGACATCCATTGGCAAGTCTGATGGGAGGCTGGGGAAACGCTGTCAGGGGAGGGAAGGAAGAGGGATGGTTTGGAGCTAACTGTGCATTAGAGGTGCCTTCTCACTGCCAGGCTGGCAGCCGGGATGGTGGGAAAGGTGGCAGTCTCTCCCTCCAATGCCCTAGAGGTGCCTCCAGGCCTCCTATTTGGTGGGGACTTGGCAGTTCTTGAGTCCCAGCTTCTGCTTCCTGGGGCTCTGGGTCTCCTGAGAGAAGAGAAGGTGCTGGGGTAGACAGGTATGTGGACACAGTGCACGCAAGTAGAGTGGATGACCCACAGAACTGCTTGCATTTGTCCTTTGTACCTTCCTTTCCCCCAACTTCTTCTTCCCTTAGTTATCCTTCTCTGGTCCCTCAGATGCATCACTTGCCCACGAGTTCAGCCAGAGGCTGCATTTGGCATCACTCAGAGACTTCCTGGCTGAGGGGCTTGGGGGATCATTTCATCTCTTTGAGCCCTAACTTCAGAACCTAGAAAGGGAGATAACCATATCTTGACTGCTTCGTAAGGCTTTTTTAGGGTTAAACTGAGACAGCAGATTTGAAGGAGGTAATATATATTTAAATACTTTGTAAGCTGAAAAGTGCTGTAGAGGTTTAGGTATTGGATTTGAATTCTCCTCAAATCAGTGTTATTCCTGCCTGTGCCAGCCTTTAGCATTTATTCTTAGACCTAGCAGTCACAGACTTCTTGAGATACGGGCCAGTGTGTCTCAGTCTGCATGGAGACTGCCCGGTGCCTGAGATGCCTTCCTTAAGGAATCACAGGTTTGAGAGTGAGCTAGTGCTTCTAAAAATAGTATTAGAGAAAACTTTTCTTGAGGGTGAGATGGATGATTGCCATCGGTGCACATAATTTGTTTAGCTGTGCTACGAAGTAGCAGAGCTCTCTTTTTCTTTGGGAATTCTCAGAACCATTAACAGGCTAAACAGCTCCAACCAAGGAGGGGGATTTAGTCTTCAGTGTTTCTCAAATTTATTTGACCAGCAAAACCATTCATACCGTTTGCAATTGGGAACACATTTTGGAATTCCTGTGGAGGTAAACATAAGGCTTTGCATTTGTTTTTGGTTTTCTTTGTTGTTTGTTTCATTTATTAGATAATCTCTGAAGCAGAGATCACTAACCCAAGGTGTGAAAACAGAGAATATTTGATCAAAGGGGCAGTTCGTGGAGTCAGGCCACGCCTCCCCGACTCTGAAAAAGCCCCGGACCCTAGGAGGCTGGAGAAGGGCTCTGTGGGACCAGACTGGAGTTGTAGGGGAAAGAAAAGGCCGCAGGAGTGGTGATGTCCTTACACTATTTCACTTACTCGTCTCAACGACTCTGTGGAGAAGACTGTATTACAGTCACATTTTCGGGAGAGAAACGGACGCTGAGAGGGGTTATATTATTTGCCCACGGTAACACAGTTTGTCAGTGGTGGAACCAGGATTTAAGTTCAGGTCAGCCTCCTATAAAGCCCATTTTCTTTCCAGAGTAAGATGCAACCCCTCCAAGAAGGGGGAAGGTGAAGGAGACAAGCCTTGATTACCATACGAATATGCGGTAATAATCGTGCAGAGAGAGCTGTTGTGGTCACTGAAGGCCAGAGTCAAGTTCAGAAAATATGGGCCTCCAACCTCTTGGGAGAAAAAAACATCCTCTTACTCTGGTATGTGTAGTTTAAACTCAGGGAAAGGTGAAAGGGAACTGGGTGGAGCTGGGCTCCATAAAAATCACTACCTTTACGGTTAAAGATTTATTAAGTGACAACAGTGTTTTGGACATATAAACAGACTTGACCCTTGCCCTTAGGGAAACCAGAGTAAACATGCAAGATTTATAGTCAGAGCGCTTCACGGCAGACTAGATGTGTTAGGAACATATGCATTCCAGGATCCTACCTGGCAGAGTTGAAAAATGTGGCCTGGAAGAAAGTCCAAAATGCAGGAAGTTGGAATTTGTCTCTCCAGGATTTGCAGTCTCACCTCCCTGGGTCTCTTTACTTTTTCTATTCCTTAACTTCTCTGAGCCTCAGCTTCCTTTTCCACCAAATGAGGATGATAATACATGTCTCATAGGATTAAGGTAAAGTGTTAATTAAATAATGTGTGCAAAATGCCAGGCACACAGTAGGTGCTAAATAAATGAGCGCTATGGTTTTTTAAATTTCCCAATTGTCCATGGGATAATATTCAAACTCCACTCCCTGGTACTTAAGGCTTTCCATAGTTTAGCACTTACTTAGCTCTCCAGCCTTTGCTTTGGCTTCCCTCCACTCACTAAGCAGCCAGCATCCATGGGCATTCATTTCCTGATGACTTGTCAAAGTCTTCCCTTCCTTCAAGGTTTAGAGTAGTTCTCAGATTATATCTATGGAAACATGGGGGGTGCGGGGGAGCAGTGGCTGCAAGATGCTTTCAGAGGGTCCTGAGGTCAAAATTATTATCGTAATAATGCTAAGATATCGTTTGGTTTCCTTTTTCACCGTATTAACATTTGCACCAGTGGTGCAAAAGCACTGATGGGTGAAAGCAAGAGTACCAGTAATCCTTTATTCATTACCAAGACCCAATTATAGGGGGAAAAAATTACCAGTTTCACATAAGAACGTGCTTGAAGAAACAAAAATTATTAATTATATTAAATATTGACCTTTGAGTCCACATCTTTTTAATATTCTGTATGATGAGATGGGAAACATGCTCAAAGCACTTCTGCTGTGTGTGGATAGTCAATGATTGTCTAGAGGCAAAGTATTTGTGCAATTGAACTATGAGTTGAACTGCCACATTTTTCATGGAACAGCATTTTTATCTGAAAGAATAACTCATGAACAAACTATAGTCATTCAAATTTGGATATTTGGCGAACATTTTCTCAAAAATGAACTGAATCTATCACTTCAAGGAAAACAACTGACAAGATTTGTTGCCATTGATAAACTTGGGGCTTTCCAGTAAAAATTACAGTTTGGAAAACTTGTATACAACTGTGAGTTTGACAGATTCCCAGTAATGGAAGAGTTTTTGATGAGATCTGTGGTAATATTAAAAAACATGGGGGCTTCCCTGGTGGCGCAGTGGTTGAGAGTCCGCCTGCCGATGCAGGGGACACGGGTTCGTGCCCCGGTCCGGGAGGATCCCACATGCCGCGGAGTGGCGGGGCCGGCGAGCCATGGCCACTGAGCCTGCGCGTCCGGAGCCTGTGCTCCGCAACGGGAGAGGCCACAACAGTGAGAGGCCCGCGTACCACAAAAAAAAAAAAGAAAACATGACATTTTTATTACTGTATAATAAAATATGTCAACATTTTGAAGATCAAAATTTCCAGATGACCAGTGCGTGAGGCTACAAAATCATACAGGGGTAAAAGATACATTCAAAGTACATGTAGACCAAGGGGTTTTAACATAACAGAGAACAAATGTTCATTGATGTGGTTTCAGATTCTACCTTGTAACTAACTTTAAAAGATTACTACTTGTTGAGATTTGGTATCTTATCAAAGAAAAAAGATACTCGTAATTATCTGGAAAAGGTTATGTACTCTCCCCTTTTCCAACTACTTATCTGTACCTGGCCATATTTTATTCATATACTTCAACCCAAACAAAGTTTCAACAGACTGAATACAAACGCAGATATAAGAATCCAGCTGTCTTCTATTAAACAAGTCATTAAAGAAATTTGCAGAATAGAGAACAGTACCATTCTTCCCACTAATTTTCCTTTTGTTTTAGAAAATACAGTAATTTTTCATAAAATATATTATTTATGTTAGCATGGAATTGGGTTTATTATTACTATATTAGAATGATTTGATAAACAAATTTTTAAAAAAATTTGTTTTAGTTTCTAGCTGGATAAATCTCTCTGTATAACCCACGCAAATAAAAGATCTTTGGTGTCTTCGATCATTCTCAAGAGTATAAAGAAGTTCTGAAGGCAAAAAGTGAGAGCCACTGGCTTCGAGTAAAATCCCACCACCTTCAGGAAAACTGTCTAACCACTGGATTGGGGCGAGCAACCTTTTCTTGAATTCCTGTAGACTTGAAGTACGTACTACTCATCTGTCACTTGGCGTTATCTTACCTTGTCATTCTGTTTTAAAATAATTTTTTAAAAATCCTTAATAGGTCCTGGAAGCTTCTCACAGACCAGAACCGTGCCTTATTGCATTTGCAGGAGCGTGTGAGGGATGGTCACAATATATGTCTATTGTTGATAGGATATAGTGAAGCGTCCTAACTTACTAGCATCATTGTCTTGATGTGCTCTTGCAAATATGACTGAACCTCGCTGATCTACAAATACTGGTGGGGCAATAGTCTGAATTAGTGAAAACTCAGAGTCCCAAACATACTTATATATTGTAATTATTGTAATGTATATTTACATATTTTAACATTTTCCTTAAGGCTAACGTATACCTATTGCAGAAAATTTTTAAATTACACAAAGTAAATAAGTATCTGCAAAATAAATAGTACCTAGTTGTTTTCTAGCTTAAAAAAGTTAGAAAGCACCTGTAATCCCGTAACGGCTATCAGTATTTTGATCTATCACCTTCAAGGACTTATAAAGTGAAAGTTTTACAGAAAATTGGGTCTTACTTTATATAAAATTTTGTACCCTCCAGGACCTTAATTGCTCTTTGAAAACATTATTTTTAGTAGCACTGCTATGTTTCAACGATGCACATTTAGGTTGTTTCTCATTTATTGTTTTTATCAATAATACTGTGATGAACATCCTTAAAGTAAAACAACCGGTGATGTGTTCAGGATAGATTCCTAGAGATGAGATTACTGATCCATAAGAATTCCAAAATGCAGTCTGATTAATTTAAAATTATGTGACTTGACAATGATGATTGTGTTATGACCAACCAGCAGTGATAGCATAAAAAATAGGAGACCAAATAGAGCTTTCTGTTATGGACGGACAGCTTCCTACACACTTTAGACTTCTAGCCCTTGGGTGCTGAGAGGTGTTTGTAGTGGCGGTGCTATAGACTCAAGGTGGAGGGGCTATAGATGTTGGGAAGTTTAATACAAGTCACAGAAACCACGCCTGGCTAATATAAGCAGAAAGAAATGTATTAAAATACTAGGTCACTGAATTTCCAGGAGCGCCAGAAAACTAGGAGTAGAGACCACATGGCCAGGGTAAACCTCCCAAATCATAGCAGATCTGGTCATAAGAAGACTCCACTGCTTGCACCACCTTGGTGTGACTATCCTTGGAGTTCACCAACGAGCTGCCTCCACTAGGACTAGAATGGATGCCAGGCTCTGGCATCCCAAGTCCCAATCCAGCATGGATGCTGCGATCACCAGAGCCATGTAACTGTCCTCAGTCAAGCTGCAAGGGAGGCTGGGAAGTTTTGACTATGGCATTGGGGAGTGGTGTCTGCTTTTCACGAAAACATATTGAGAGGGGCAGCCCCTAATCGTGAAGAACAGTTCAGATGCTGAGCTGCCAAAAAAAGGGAACAAACGTTTACTATAGCCAGTAACAATGACTGTCAAGCACCTGGGAACCTAGGACATATTCTAGGAGGCATGATATTGATTGTTGTATAATAAAATGTGTCAACCTTTTGGAGATCAAGATTTTCCAGATGACCAGTATATGATGTTACAAAATCATGTGTGGATAAAAGATCCATTCAAAATACATGTAGACCATTGGGGTTTAATACCACAGAGGACAAATGTTCATTTTGTCCTGATATACCTTTGTATTTATTACAGAAGAGCAGCCAGGTCTGATTTGTCATCATTGCCTAGTGCCTAGGGCAGAGTGGGTATGCAATAGACGTTTCTTGAATGAATGAGTGAATGAATATTTAGACACCGCTGGCGGAAATGGATGCTGTCCACTATGGAGGATGCTGACACTTAAGTTCTATTCCATTCCAATAGATACTGTCTCTGGGAGTGGAATATAGAGTGTCAAGCTGGTGACACTCACTGTCCCATGGTCTTCACCTTCCCTCCCATCTATTTTAGGGGGGGTGGTAAAAGATAAACTGAGACATCCTAACGTTTTTAAGCATTTATTTGAGCAAACATCAATTCCAGTTGGCAGTACCAAACAGGAAGCGGTTAGTAGCTCTCCACCCAAGGGCGCTAGGGGCAGGCAAGCCTTAAAGAGAAGACTTGGGACACAAATCAAGGAAATGATTTGATTGGCTATTGCTTAAGCAGTTGCCTTAATCGAGTTGGCTGATTGTGATTGGTTGTCCTTGCTGTTTGGTTTCATGACCTTGAGGCATTTACAGGCTTCCTTTTGGTTCGCCTGCATAGGCTGCTAAGGCATTAGAGTCCGTTTAGTCTAATGATCTCCTTGTTTAATTAATTTAATAGAAGAAATTATCTGGGCCACACTGTCTTCATCTTTTTAATTCCCAGAAAGGATAGTGAACATTGGTTTATAAGTACATTCTCTCACAAGATGAGAAACAATAATTTCCAGATTAAAAAAAATTAAAAAACCAACAGGTCTGAACATCTAAGACACCTGAGGGGAAACGTGAGGCTTTTATAAAGGATGTTGCTCAGGCAGAGAGGGTTACAAGCAAAAGGCGTTCTGGATTGATGTTTCCTGGTATATCATCCTTGTTCCCTTTTATACCACTCCAATACGGCCCTCTCTTTAAAAATAAAATGATTTTTAAAGTTGAGGAACTGGTTGTGTATATTTATAGATGGGAGAGATGGGTTTGAAAAAGTAGCTGATTCTGAGTGATTGTGATTTTCCAAGTCTGATTTCCATTATTAGAAAAGGGGAACGCAGTAACAGATGATGTCATTATTGGAACCACAGAGGCATGAGGATGGTAGAGGCGCTGCCTTGCCTCATTCCCACTTTTGCCAAGCATTGAAGTGGGACCGCGGAGATGGATGGCTTGGGATAATTTGTCTTGGCAAGACACCTGCATGTCAGAGCTTGTTTTCAGGACCCTGAAGGCTATTCCCTTTAAAGACACCCAGGTCTCTATCATATTTTGTAATTTTTTTTTTTTTTTGCTTCTTTCCCAAATAGATCACTTCAAGCTGCAGATATCCCAAATACAAATTACAGTTCATTCACACAACTGAGATGCCATATGCTAACTCACAGCAGTACTTGGAGTAAAAAAGCAGCTAAGTCAAAAACTTGCTTCTCTGGCTCACTATGACGCCCGCTAAGTCTCACCCAGCAGGACTGTTTAGGATGGAGAACAGCTTGCCTAATACTGACACATCTCCAATCCCATACGTCGTTGACATTTTCTCACAGCGGGCCGTTCTCTCACTACTCTGCAGATATTAACTGCTCTGCCTTCCCACAGAGTTTTCAAGTAATTAGTTGCTTGCTGCCAGCAAACCCAACCACTTCTGGGGTACAACACGCAGCATCCTCCCAGTCGGTCTCGTAGTTTTTGAGTTGCCGCCAATTTCGCTTCTCCTGGGAGCTGGCAGATGGGTCCCGTCTCTTTCAGCAGATGAAGACATAGATGCTCAGAGCTCGGAGTTAAAATCCAACAAATAACAAAATTGGACAAGATCTCCTAGGTCTCTTCCAGTCCTAATCTTGCCAGTATCCCCCGAGGTACTAGTACATAGCCCCAGCCATAGACAGCACGTAGTAAGTCTTAATAACTGCTTGAGTTGACAGGGCTGAATGCATTTAAATGGTCTGAGGAGTCTATGTAAATCAGCTCCTATGATTTTCACAATAGGAGGCAAGTAGTAATATGATCCCACGTTTTACAGAGGAGTAAACTGAAACACAGAGACATTAAGGAACTCGCTCAAGATCACACAGCTCTTAAGGGGCAGTGCTGGGATTTGAATCTAGGCTTCAGAGTATGTGCTCTTAATCCCATGCTGCTTTGGGAGCACTTTCCTGGATCTAGCTACAGATTACGATACAGCCTCTTCTCCTCACCCATAGCAGGGAGGAGAAGGCAGCTTCCTCTAAGGAGTTCTTTTGGTCTGATTCTGCGCTCTGTGGTTCTGGGAAGCGCTACCAGCACCTGCATGGACGTTTCCTCTCCTCCTACGCACAGATGGCTTTCATGGGTGGTCCAAATGGTCTAAATCATTTTCTTCATATTTGTGAGAAAGTAAGGAGAGTGTAGTTTGTCTTTAAATGGAGGTACTTCCACAGCGGAGGAACAATGGTCCCAAGTCCTAAAATTCTGTGGGGGACAGTGTATGGGTCCCAGAGCATCTGGGAGGTGGGCTTTGCCTTGCCAAACACACCTACCCCCCTCTTAGGCTAGCATTGCTTTCACTGATGACCACACTACTGGGTCAAGCAGAACTCTCCCCAGGGATTTTCCTGGCTGTAGCTGATAGAAAAGAGGCTCATTTTTGTCTCTCGGTGCCCAAAGCTGTTAGGGGTGGCCTGGGGGCTGCACTGCCTGCACATGGGTAGAAGACATTGATGCTGACAGCAGAGAAGTGATGGACAGAGGGTCCTGGGGAACTTGGGCTCAGGCTCCAGTCTTCCCCAGACACTTCCCTGTCCCTCCTGCTTGTGGGAGACAATAACTGGGTCTTACTTTGAGTCCCGTGAAGTTGGGTTTGAGACTGGCAACTGACTGGAAACCATCTCTGAGGACTTAATTACTGAATCTTTGAAAAGGCTCTGCAGCTTTGAATTTTGGGGCTCTTTCCACCTGTATTCCAGCTCACTGGTGTGCGTTACTCTGAGGACAGCTCTGCAGTGATGTCCCAGGGGCCTCGCCTAAGTAAGGACACATCTGTGGCCACCGGTGCAATGTGCCATTGATTCCCTATTTACTAGGTGTTCTAGCTTCCTAGGGCTGCCATAACAAGGTACCACAAACTGAGTGGCTTAAACAATAGAAATTTATTGTCTCACAGCTCTGGAGGCTGGAAGTCCAAGATCAAGGGCAATAGAGTTGGTCTCCTCTGAGGCTTTGTGAGAGAATCTGTTCCAGGCCTTTCCCCCAGCTTTTGGCCATTTGCCAGCAACCTTTGGTGTTTCTTGCCTTATAGATGCATCACCTTGATCTTTGCTTTCATCTCCAAGTGGCATCGTCCCTATGTATGTGTCTCTATATCCAAATTTCACCTTTTCATAAGGACAATTGTCATATTGGATTAGGGCCCACCCTAAATGACCTCATATTATGACCAACTAATTGGATCTGCTATGACTCTGTTTTCAGATAGGGTCCCATTCTGAAGTACTGGGGATTAGGATTTCAATATAGGACTTCTGGGCTGGGGAGACACAATTCAACCCATGCCACTAGAGAATCAAGCAGGGGAAATAAAGAACAAGGCGCTCCTCCTTTTCACCCAGATGAAGCCTTTGGAAAGTAGACACACAGAGGGCACCGACTCTGAATTTCAATGTCACTTTTGTGTGTTACTAGCCTTGGTGACCTTGGGCAAGTCATTTAACCTTTCTGGGTTTGCAAGATAAGCAGAGTGGGCTGGACTGATGGTTTTTAAAACTCATTCCATGGAGCCACTGAGGCATGTTCGGGTTGGGGGGTTGGGAGGGAAGTTGGCAGATTGCTGACCTCTCTTGTTCACGTCACCCAGTGGTGTGCCTGGTGGTCCACCTTGCCCGATCGGAGTATCCGATCGCTGATGTTACTTAGAATTGTCAGTGCACAGCGGTAACACAAAGCAGACCAAGTATTCATCGGTTTTATTGTTGTTTTTCAGTTCTCTACAAATAACACACTCCCCTCTTCCCTGTCCCCTGGGTGGACAATTCAGGCAGACTGATCCCACCAATTCCCACCTTTGTACACACTGCTTCCCCAAAGCAGTTCTGTGCTTATCTGTTGTATTTATAAGAATTCCAAGAAAATTTTTGTTTGAATAAAGGGCTCAGCTAAAAGAATAGTTTTAGTTCAGAAAACAACTAAAGGATCTGTGTTTCCTTCTAGTTCTAAGATTCTAGTTCTGTGTCTCTATTAAAAGTAGTCTCAATCTTTTTTTTTATTTCCATTATCTCTTTTCTAAATTTAATTTTTATTTCATATTGGAATATAGTTGATTTACAATGTTGTGTTAGTTTCAGGTGTACAGCAAAGTGATTCTAGGTCATGGATGGATCTAGAGGTCATCACACTAGGTGAAGTAAGTCAGAGCAAGATACATATCATATGATATCATTTATATATGGAATCTTAAAAAAATGATACAAATGAGTTTATTTAGAAAACAGAAACAGACTCTGGCTGGCTCCACGGAGGTGTGGGCTTTCACATGGAGAACTGTTTTTTTCTTAACTCTCATTTAAATAACTTGGAATATCTTACACACACCATTTGTGCTGGGGAGGAAGATCTTTTCAGTAACTGCCTGTATCTGGAGTGGTAGTTTTGGTCAACCAGTGAAAACACCAATTGGCATGTATCACGGAGTCCTGTATAGCCGTGGTACCAAACTCGGTTTGTTGCGGGCTAGCGGCCCTCCACTCAGCACCCCTCCCCAAAGGCGTCTCCACATTAGACTGGACTAGTAACCCCCTTTCCTCCTCATACCCTAGCATCCCTATGCTTCCTACAGGGTAGAACCATCTCCCTGCTGAAATTTTCTCTCACCTACTGTTGTTCTCATTTTAGAAAAGAGAAATGAATATTTTGATATATAATAATAATCGCTAATGCTTATTAAGCACTTACTCTGTGCTAGGCACTGGTCCAAGTGCTTTACGTATATTACCCTAATTCTCCTAACAACCTTATGAAGGAGGTACCATCCTCTCCCCCATGGGCCAGTGGGGAAGCAGGCACAGAGAAGTGAAGTCATTGGCTTAGCTGAGGACGTTGGCACAGCTAGGATCTGAATCCAGACAGCTTGGCTGTTCACCACCGCGGGATGTGCAGGTTACGTTTTACACGTGCTGTTGGAAGTCAGGTATTTGGATTGCATTCCTTTTCTTGCCATTGAAGCGATCCTGAGAGGGCTAAAAAGGGAGAGTAATGGCATTTAGCCAGCAATGAACTAGTATATGGCTAGGAATCTAGAACAGAACTGCTATTGATCCCACTGGCCCTTTGGGAAGCAGGAGTGTTTTCTGTTTTCTGTCCCTGCCCTTGTTCGGGGGTAAAAGTGCCGCCCTCCATCCCCTCCTGCCCTTGTGGGGAAAGAGGAATTTCCCTGGTTTTTCTCCCGTGGCAGGAGGGGTGGGGAGAAGGTTCGGAAACAAGGGAAAGTGTGTCATCGTGAAGTGAGGGTTTCCGGGGCCGAGATTCATCAGTGGACAGAGAAAACAATTGCTTTGAGGGGGAAAAAAAAAAAAAAATAGTGCTTGTTCTAACTTTAGGGTCTGCCTACATTTAATTTCTACTCCTTTGGTCTCTGCTACAGTTCAAGGCCTATACTGCATTAACTTTATAACCCATTTCCTCACTTCCAAAGACTCCCCTCTCCAATTCATTCTCTGCGCTGTTACATGTATTATGCGTCTAAAAGTACGAACCTGATTGTTTCCCTTTATACATAAAACCCTGCATTATTTTTCTCCTTGTCTAGGGAACACCCCTGGAACCCACCTATCTTCCCAGCTGTACAAGGTGTGTCCTGCCCATCTTAGGTCCTGTCCTCACTTTCCTGCCCCTCCAAACCATCTCCATCCTTTATGTCCTTGAGCGCTACTTATAAAGCCTCTCTGGAGGCACCCAGTAGAACGTCCTTCCTTCCTTCAGCTCCTTCCTGCTGCAGCTGTCTTTCCGTTGCTCTACATCTGGCAGAAGCAGCATCTTACAGGCCCCCAGGATGTTTTGGAGACCATACTGAATTCTTCATGTTTCAAGTTCCTTCTGTTTATGGCTTTTGAGCACCTGGACTCAGAGATATGATGAAAAGAAACAAAAAAACTCCTTCCTTCTAACTTCGGTCCTGATGTTTATTCAGCATTTTCTCCCCATCATCTCTAGATGCCATTTAAGAAACAGCAATCTGCTGCCCAGTGACACTGTCTTCCGTGTAGCTGGACATTCACAATGTGGTCAGATGGTTCTCAGATGATTTTCAGTTCTTTTAAGGCATTCAATTATGACCACATGGATGCAGGTTCAACTTGAGGGTAAGCTGATTTTTTTTTCCTGGAAATGAGAGCTAAGAATCTAGTGTTATTTATTGATTTTTTTTTTTTTTTAGAATACAATCTCAAAAACTTTACAAGTTAGTAAAACAAACAGAAACCAAAACCCTGCAATTACCAAACACCATTCTCTTTTCCTTAGAAAAGCCAAGACACTTCAATGAAATTGATGAGTTCTGTTTTGTTTTGTTTGAGCAAAATCAAATACTGTGGCTAGTTCGCCAGCTGCTTTCCTGGAGTTCGTAAGAACTGGCCACATAATTCCCACCCTACCCATCCCTCCCCCAAATTTACTTTTGTTTTATATTTCCTCTTTCTTGTAAGAGTTGCTAACTTTGCGTGAGAGCTTTCTTAAGTGGTATGAGGGGAAACGCTAATGTACATTGCCATTCTATCTGGTCCAGAAGATTTCTGATGATGTCATCAGGATAAAGATTAAACGGTATTATTTGAATGTTTTTACACTGGTCATTTATATAGCTAGATTAATAAGTTATTTTCATCACGGAAAATATGAAAAGAGAAACAGCCCTTACCCTGACAAAACAAGAGTAAAGAGAGAAACAGAAGCTGTAGGATTAAAAACCACCGCTGCTTTCCTCTTACCAATAAAAGGGGCAGTACGACATGCGGTTGAAATTTGGACAGTGGGGTCACCGTTAAGCTGCCCATTGATATCGACGCTGATAAATTAGATCAGCAGAGTATTCTGTACACACTTGGCAGGGCTCCCCAGACTCATCCAATTATATAACCAGCTTTGATTTCAATAAGGGCTACTGACTAGAAACCTACTGGGTTAGTAAGGGCCACTAAAATGTGGCTAGGACTTTCTTTTCACAAATAAAACATTAATCTCATTTCAGGAGTACAGAAGAATTTCATTTTTGTGCCTCTCTCTTTCCCATTTGAGTTTTTGCCCCTAAGAAAGAGGGCATGGATGGCATGCAAGACACTAGGGTTTTATGCCTTGACTAAGCAAAAATTGTGAGAACATCTCTTTGAAGCCTACCATGAATCTTCAAGGCTATAGGACAGTGCGGGAACCTTCGAGCTAAAACCCTGAACCTCTCCTCACACATCAAGTCTCATTCCACCAGGACTCCTTTCATTGGATCCCTCCACGACCACCCACTTCTGCCTCCTTGTCCGTTCTGCTCTGACGGCATCAATTCCTTTGTCCTCTGGGCTACCATATAACTTAAAAACAAAAATCCCTGTCTCACAGGACCTGTTACCTGGTTTTGTGATTTCTAATTGGTTTGTTCTTTTATACCCTCAGGCTAGTCTACAGGGGGTCTGAGACAGTTTGTTGTGTTTATATCTGTCTCCATTCCTAGACCATGAATCCCCAGAGCAGAATTCATTCCATTCACCCCTCTCTCACCATCACCACTGGCACATATGCATCCCTCCCTCTATGGCCACATCATCTTATAAAGGATAAATGAATGGATTAACAACTGAGTGTCTGGGGAAAATATCCTCTAGCATTAGTCACCACAAATGGGCTGACTCTGTCTGGATCAGTCTACCGTTGATCACTGCTTTCAGCCCCCAAAGAATAGAGTGGTATCTGCCAGATGTCTGCAGGCTAATTTCCAAGCCCCGCTGCAGTTTTTGGATCAGGTAATACGAATGACCCTGTTTTAGTTTGCTTGGGCTACCATAACAAAGTACCACCAACTGGGTGGCTTAAATGATAGGTATTTATGTTCCCCCAGTTCTGGAGGCTGGAAGTGCAAAAGCAAGGTGTGGGCAGGTTTTGTTTCTCCTGGGACCTCTCCTTGGCTTGAGGATGGCTGCCCTCTCACAGCGCCCTCACATGGCCTTTCCTCAGTGTGTGCGTCCCTGGTGTCCCCACCTCATGTTAGAAGGACACTAGTTATATTGGATGAGGCCCCCACTATGAAGGCCTCATTTTAACTTAATCACATTTTGTGGGCTGTATTTCCAAATACAGTCGCTTTCTGAAGTGGGGATTGGGACTTGAACATGTGACTCTTTGGGGGACACAATTCAGCCCTTAACAGGCTCTGGCAGAAGTTCTCCAGTTTACTATCGAGAGGTCCCACTGCCAAATAAACAGAGAGAGCTAATGCCTTTGGAATCAGTCTGAGAGGACTCACGATTCATGTGTTGAGATTCACTAGTGCAGAGTCCCGAGAATCTTTCAGGAGAACCAGCATATAAGCTATGGTGGCAGCTGGGACCATTGGGAGGGAGGCCCTCTTGGGATAAAGAAGGTGTAGAGAAATCTTTGCGCTTCGTTGGAAAACTGTGCATTGTTTTCTAGAGCAGGGGTTGGCAGACTTTTGCTGTAAAGAGCCAGATAAGAAATTTTTCTTTCTCTGTCTGGACTACTCAAGAATACCTTTGTAGCTGGAAAGTAGCCATTGGCAATGCCTAAACAAATGGATGTGGCTGTGTTCCAATAAAACTTCATTTACAAAAACATTTGGCTGGCCGGATTGGGCCTACAGGCCTTGGGTGCCCTGGTCTGGAGCACACCCTTCCTGATGTTGATTTTCTATAGATTCTGAGCCTATCATTTGAACTATTTTACAACTCAGTAAGTTATAGACAAATGATAGCAATGCATAATAATTCTTGACCCTAGAGATGTAAAGTTTTCATCCTGGGAAGTTCCAATTGACTTCCTTCCCCCACTTTGGAAGAAGGCAGTCTTACCTCAATTTGTACATTTCTTTCAGTATTCCTGATCTATAAATATGCCTGGATTCTCCAATTCTCTATAAATTTGGATTCTCCAATTCTCTTCCCTCGTGAATAATGAATTAAATAAAGTCTTTAACATGTATTCATTTTATATCTATATGAGGGTCATAATTTTGTTTTTTTTAAAAAAACTGATTATCTTTTAACAAATTAAATATGGCTGGGCACTGTTTGCAAAGAGCTTAGAAGCTACACTAAGATCATGGTTTTGCCCTCTGGAACAATGGTCTTTAAACTTTTTGATTTCACACCTTTGTCAGCAAATATTTTTAGCCACCCTGCCTTGACATATAAATATAGTAAACAAAAATAGAATTGAAAAATAAATAAAGAACTTCTAATATCAATAATTTCTTCGCATAACCCAGTGGAATTTCTTCCTAACATCTTTGGTTCTCTCTCCACTTGGGAGACCACTTTTCTGGACAAGAGAGAACCAAAAATATTAACTAGTTCGGAGGAAGAAAAAGATCTGAGTTGACCCCAATAATACACCAACAAAGCACATTGTTGTAAAAGCTAACTGTAATTTGAGCTGATTTGCCCTGAGGGGATGGCAGAATTCCTCCAAAGGAGAGAACTGCAACTTTGTTCTGGAAAATAGCTTAATGGAACTGATTGGTTATAAAATGTGAGCTCAGATGGTCATAGTCTAGATGGAAGCAGCTTCACATGAAGGGTTTCTTTAATAAACATGGGAATTTCAGTATTGTCTGCTAGAGCTGGGGTGGGGGCCATTAGGACTTTGGCCAAGAAGATGGGAAGAGATTCTGCTCTAAAGAGGGAAGGTCTTGAGCAACAAGGAAGAGTGTGAGGTTATGGCCTCGAGGGGATCATGGCTAGGGAGATATAGAAAATACCAGATAAAGATCTTTAAACAACAGTGTGGATGGTCCCTTTGACTGTGCCACCATTATGCTCTCTCATTTCTGGAGGTTCTATAAAAATCTGTTTTTGCCTAATGGAATAGAACATGAAGAAAGCAGATAGTAGTTCCGAAATTCTTTAAGGTGACCAGAAGCAAAGGGGGCCAAGATCTGAACGTGACTTGGGAGCGCAGCTGAGGAGCCAGAGTGGGGGAAGAAGCAGAGAAAGAGCTGGACGGTGACCCTTAGAAGTGTGATGGGGAGACTATGTCCAGCAGTAATGCAGGGTGAGGTCACAAAAATGTCCTTTCATACTTAAGCAAAGATGACCCCTGAGCACTGGAGTATTAAAGGATTTTCAGGAACAGGCTGTTTGGTGACCTGTTTTGAAAAATGTGGTGATGGATTGGAGAGCAAAGACATTCGAAATAGGAAACCAGTTAAGAGATTGCTGGAACACCAGGCAAGGATGATGAGAACAGAATGGGGGCAGAAGGGGTGCTTATTCTAGAGATATTTTAGAGGTAAAATCAGTAGAACTGCGTGATGATTCCCCAGAGGGGAAAAGAGGAGAGTCAATGAGAAATAACATTTATAAAGCTTGGGCAGCTGGGTGTCTGGTGACATGCCATTCACTGAATTAGGAAACGTATGAAGAATAGGTTTTCAGGAAAGACAATGGGTTCATAGTGGGATAGGCTGAATTTGAGATGCCCACGAAACCCGGTGGAGATGGGCTACAAAGAGTTGAGAATACAGGTGGGCATCTCAGGAGACAGACCAAGGCTAAAGACATCTCCAGGAATTGTCCTGTAAAAGGTGTCATGATTTTTTTGTTTATTGCCCTTTGATAAATATTAGGAAAACAGTATTCTTTTACTTTATTTACTCATTGATTCAAAGTTATTTAATAAGTGGGAAACCATATGCCGGATTCTGGGGATAAATGATTAATAAGATCCTTTAGAAACTCAGAGTCTTAGCAGAGGGTTAGGCTATGAACTAAAAGCAGAGCTGCAGGTGTGGAGACCCACTCAGAACCCTAAGGTTGGTTCAAAGATTATTTTAAGATGAAGACATTTGAGATTCAACAGATACAGAAAGAAGCCTTCTCAGAGCTTCCCTTATCTGACTAAAGGCAGAAACTTCTGAGAAATGAGGACTGCCATAAATTCTCTCTTTGGGGCAGGTCTGCCCCCAGGAGAGACCAAGAGTAAACCTACCATAAATCCCTTCTCTGGGGGGAATTTTTGACCCCGACGAAGTCAGAAAGACTGCTCATACCTGTAGAGACAAATATTACCCCGAGCTTTCTTATCTCTTGTTCGTTCTCCTAAAAAACCTGTCTTTTCTAAAGAAGCCTATTTATTCTTCCCGTAAGAGTCTTGCGCCGCGCTCCCTTTTTCTAATCTGCTAATTCTAACAACGCGTTGAGTTACTCATCCCTGAGCACTCCTGCATTTATACACGTTGCACACGCACATAAACTGTTTTTCCTGTTAATCTGTCTTTTGTTAGTTTAACTCAGAGGCCCCAGCCACTGAACATAGGAGAGTCAAAATAAAGATTTTCCTCTTCTACAAAAGGAAGAAAGAAATTTCCATTCTGAATGGCCGACCTAATGAAAGTGGCATTAAATACAATGGGCAACATAGAAAGATGACCAGGCTCGGGGAAAATGGCAGAGACAATTCATTCCATTTTGGACTTTTAATGTACGTAAGAGTAGTGTAGGAGTTAATTTACTCAATGACTTATATCCACCCAGTCTTCCCAGACATCATTCACCTCTCACCACTAGGTTTTTCTCCTTCCTCATCCTAGACACTCATACTATTCCTGACAATATCTCTTCCAAGAACAGACAGGAAGCAAAGATAAAGTGGTCAAGATGTGGGATCTGGCACTCTGCCATGGCTAATTACCCAGATTGGCTTCCCTTCCACTTTTCCACTGGGTTTACAATCTTCTCACTTCGGGGCTTTCCAGTACTTGGAGCAGCTCAAATTCATCCAGGAGATGGGTATCGAGTCTTGTTCCTTTCCACTTGACCACTCCCCAAACTCTCCTTGGGACAAGTTATATTTAGATTCATTTCCTTTCAGAGCAAAGTTACCTATATTAACATTAGCTCAGAAACCTCCCAAATCCTACCCAAACCTCAAGGACTTTTTCAAGGATTTTGTCTCCAGTTAATACTTACCTACCTGTTTTTTGTTGTTGTTGTTTTCCGGTACTTGGGCCTCTCACTGCTGTGGCCTCTCCCGTTGCGGAGCACAGGCTCCGGACACGCAGGCTCGGCGGCCATGGCTCACGGGCCCAGCCGCTCCGCGGCATGTGGGATCTTCCCGGACCGGGGCACGAACCTGTGTCCCCTGCATCGGCAGGCGGACTCGCAACCACTGCGCCACCACGGAAGCCCTTAGCTACCTGTTTGACTTCCCTGTGTTTTCTTTTGTTCACTGCCTACCAGGTTTCATGTCAGTAACATGCTTCAGGTTATCTTCCCTGGCTTTGCTCTCTAATAAGTTCAATATGTTTAATATTTGTCTCTCTTACTCTTCAGGAAAAGGAATCATTTAATATAGTTCTATTGTATTTCCTGCAACTTTACTCAGCACTGAGAATGTAACAGGGGCTCATTTAATAGTACTTGTTTGAATCAAATTAGATGGAGTGATGTGGATTTTTACATTTGAAGAAGGAGTTGTGTTTTCTTAAAATTCAAACTACAGGTATAAACTCAAAGTTGCCGTCTTTATGACTTTCTTGTTATTTTTAATAAACTCTTTCATGGTCTATGCTCAGAGAGAACCCATGGGTATACAAGAGAGAATGGAACCTCTGATACCACAATGGGATTTTTGTTGTTGGCTATGACTTTGGAAATCAGAAATGTTCTGTCAATACACATTCCAGAATTCCAGGCCTACACATTCTGGCTTGTTTCCAGCAAGTTGACTCTATTAATGGATACTTGAAATATATACCACTTTCCACTCCTTATGCAGGCGTCTTATGGTAGAGTTTTCTTTTCTCCTTCCACCAGAATCTCAGTGTTGCTTCAGCTCCCAGCGTGTACTTACACGATCCTTTGTGAAACAGAGGGCTCAATATTTCCTGAGCTTTGACCATTTGACTCTTCCAGGACTGAGTTCCTTCTGGGCCTTCTCCTTTTCTGACCGGGCAGGTGCAAAGGCTAAGGAGAAAAAAAGCAAGGTGGAAAGTCTTAGTGTTTAAGAAAGAGAGAACGATTTGAACCATATAATAAATATAAATATACATACGTGACAGCACCTGGGAGAAAGTCTGGGTTTCGGGTTTCAGTACAAACCATGGGGCTTACCTCTAGTTTATTCAAAGAGTCCTGAGGTTTTCGAGCCTGTCTGGGAAGCTAGGGACGAGCTGATGACTTCATATTGAAATCATGCAAAACCCATGAGCTCATGAGCTGGGAGACGAAAATGGTTTCAAGTGGACTTGCTGTAAGTCTGTATAAGATCATTCAAACCTGAAGAGGTGAAAGTGGACAAAACTGGGCCACTGGAATTTGGAGACTTCCTTGCAGGGACTTGTAGTAAAATGAAACTGCTTGGTTTTCCCCAAGCCCTTGAAAGACTCGGAGAAACTGTAGGAGAAGAACTGGAAAACAAGGAATGCTTTTTGTTTGCTTTTGCAATCTCTGATTTCAGGGAGTGCCATTCTCAGTACTTAACAGGGTCACCAAGGTCAGGCTTATCTCCATAGTCCTTCCTGCCCTCTCTTCAAATGCACTCTCTTCGTGTACAATTCCAGTGACCTGGCTCAGACGGCTCTCACCGAGCTGTGATGCATGCAGCCTTGCCATACATTTGTCAGATCTTTCGTCTGAGACAGCAGGCCCTGGAGTGCTGCTGGACCTGGTCCAGGCCCCCAGGAGCCCAGGCTGGGGAGGGGGTGGTGCTGGGATTGGCCCCTGGGCTTTGATGCCACCAAGGAAGACCTGAGAGACAATGATCAGGAAGCACACCGTCCAAGTCAGGCAGACAGAGATCTGAAGGAAGAATCAGAGAGGCCGAATCCAGGTGCAGGACCAAGACTGAGCAAACCTTACCAAAGGAGCCAATTCAATGGAGCAATGAGACCACAGAATGTAGCTAGAGGTGTGTTTCCTTAGATACCAGAATCTTAGTCATGGAAGGCAGGCTATGAAGTGCCCTGTGGAGGGTAGTTACATAGAGCAGGATCCATTTGAGTTGTTTCATGCAGAAAGGATTTATTTCAGGGATTTATACGGTTTAGAGAATCGTTGAGAGGGCTGAAGAAGCTGACTCAAAATTAAGGTTCAGGAACAGCTCCTTAAGCGACGCCAAAGAATCAGGCCACCAAGGGAACCGAAGTTTCTCCTGCATTTGGAGGCTGCCTTCTCAACCAGGGAGCTGGCTCCAGAACCCCCCACCGTTGCCAAGATCAGGAAGCCGCTTCGATCAGGAACCACTGCCACCCCCTTACTGGTTCTGTTGCAACTGACAGCACTAAATGAATGCAAATCACCTGCTCTGACCTCAGGAAGCCAGTGACTGACGGCTGGGGCCTCTGCTCCCACCAACACCCCAAAACAGAAGCGGCCTGCCCGTGGAAGCAGCAAAAACAGCCAAAGAAGGGAAGCCTCATTTTTACCAAATCCACCCTTAACAAATGCATGTCCCTGGGCGAAAGTACAAAAGGAGGCCCACTGACCATATGATTAAGTGTCACAAGTTACAAATCAAGCTACAAATGTGTTCTACCCTCTCCTACCTTGACAAACATACCTTCATAGCAATGTGAATGTTCAGAGTCAAATTTAGGTTCCTGAACACCTCTGAAGAACATGCCAGAATGTGGCAGTGTGGGAGAGCTAGCCCCCGGCCCCAGTTTCTTACCAAGGGCTTTGTGCCTACATGCTTGGCCTCACTTGGCCAAGCTCTGTTCACACTGCAAACTCTCTTCCTCAAAGCCACCTCTCAGGGAGCTTGCTTTGCTTAACTTTACTCTTGGCATCTACTCCCCTCTTTGATTTTAAGGGTCTGGGAAAATAAGAAATGCTTCTCCTCACAAAGAATCGAAAACCCATCGGTCTACAGTCTAGGAGACAGTATAGCAAGGTGGGGATTCTGCGGGCTTTGGCAGGATCAGGCTGCATCCGGCAAGTTTCCTAAATTCTCAAAGCCTCCATTCCTTCACCTGTAAAGTGGGAATGATAGGATTTACTCTGTAGGAAAATGCACGTAAAGTGTCTAATATAGTGCCCTAGCACACAGTAAGTGCTCCAAAAACCTTAACCACTATTATTGTTGCTATGGTCACACATTAATAGGTAAGACTGTACGGGAACAGTCACATTATTAGGGTCTTTTTGAGTCTTGAACCAGATCTCTAATCAGATGAATTGCACTCTGCATTAGGTCTCTGTGCCTTGCTTGGAGCAGTCTGGAAAATAGTCTTCATCTTGTTGGCCAGTGTGAACTGATAATGGACGCCTGGAGAACTATTTTGAGAAGGAACTTGAGGTCAAATCAAGCACAATGCTGTGATTGATTAATAATGTCTGCCTGGGGTATGGTGGGAGATAGGGCTGTATGTGTGCCACGTATTTGCCATTCCTGGACTGGACCCCATTCCTGAGTGATAGGAAAGAAGATGGACTTGCAGAGAAACATTGGGCTTGAGTCCTACTTCTTCCACCCCCCCGGCTCTGTGACCAGGGGTCAGGAATTTAACCCTCTTTTGCTTAGGTGCCTCATCTGTAAAATGAGGATAACCAGGTTCACCATGCCTACCTTATAGGGTTATTTGTAAGGATCAAATGAGGTCATGCTTGTTAGGACACTGTCAGTCGCGTGGTGTCACCTAAATGCAAGGTGTTTTGTTATTAGCGTGTGGCATTTGGCCAGTTTGTGCTTGACAAGGAGGAAGAGCCAAGTCGATGATAGTTTTGGTCTGCCTCTGCCTGCAGCACCTCAGCCTGACTGCATCCTCCTTCAGTTTCTGAGTGCCAATCTATCAGGAGAGAGCCTGGCAGGGCAGAAAGAACTTGTATTAAAACCAGATGATGGGGCTTCCCTGGTGGCGCAGTGGTTGAGAGTCCGCCTGCTGATGCAGGAGACGCGGGTTTGTGCCCCGGTCCGGGAGGATCCCACATGCGGCGGAGCGGCTGGGCCCGTGAGCCATGGCCGCTGAGCCTGCGCGTCCGGAGCCTGTGCTCCGCAACGGGAGAGGCCACAACAGTGAGAGGCCCGCGTACCGCAAAAAAAAAAAAAACAAAAAAACAAAACCAGATGATGCCTCACTCATCAGCTGCGTAATTTAGGTCAAGTTTCATAGCCTGTGTGAGCCTCAGTTTCTTCATCTGTAACATGGAGATTGGATAAAGATAATTATGACATCGGTCTCAACTGTCTCTCATGTGGTTGCATAACTCTAGGGCGATACACACGAAAGCGCTAGGGAAAATCTAAGTGTGAGCGCTTATGACCTCTTCCTATGATCTGAGCCAAATGCATCCTTATTTTATGAAGTCCCTTCCCTGCTCCCCACTCCTCCCTTCCATGATCCCTGAACAACCTCCAACATGCTTGTCCTATCATCAATTTAAATTGGAGCACAGCCTCCACGAGCTCTCGGTATCAAGACAAGGTCAGGATTGGGCCAGAAACTGGAGGTCAGGGGAAGACAAAATGAAGCTAAGTCTTCAAACAGAGGTGGAGTGGGCCTATGGCCTGGATTGGGTATGAGAGATTCTGGGAGGCTCAAGGCGAGACCCCAAATCCACAAAGAGCAAGTGAAGATGGTGAAGAGAGTCAGCAGAGCACATGTGACATCAGAGCCGCCGGCATCAGTGAACAGGTTGGCCTCAAAGCACCAGTCCTTGGCAGTTCCCCAGACCCTGCCTCAGTCTTTGAATGGGACACAATTCAACCCATAACTGTCCTTGCTTCTCTAGGGATGATTCGAAACAACATCGTTGGGTGAAGACGGGGAACGAGGTAGGAAAAAAAACAAAACACTGGAGTAGCATGGAATCTGCTTTCGCTCAGTTAGCAACCAGAGAGCAGTGATACCCTGTGGACTATTTCCTTCTATTCTGCTGATGGAGGGGAAAGGGGCTTTCAATACTCTCTTCAGAGCTTACAACAATCCTGGCATGGAGTAGATGCTCCATAAATATTTGCTGAATTAGTAATGAATGAGAGAAATTCAGCCCATATGAGCAGCTAGTTATAGTTTATATTCTGGTGCCAAGACTTTGTCCTGCCTGGAGAAAGGACATACTAAATGGTTATTGAATTTAGCATCAGTTTCTCCCATATAGTACATGTGGCCTTATTATTAACAGCTGGGCCTTACGGGAGTGGAATGAAGAGCTTCAGGGGGTGGGGCTCAGAGGGCTGGGCTCTTCCTTTGCTCCGCGTCCCTTGCTGTTCCTCGGTGATCTCAGCCCACCCCCTGTCACCTTAGAGCGCCATTCGAAAGCGAATCTTGAGACCTGAACTGAGCTTTTTATGTCTAACCTGTCACAGAATCCTTTCCCTTACCAGAGTTTACTGAACCTGCATCTCACCCATTTATCAGCATTATAGAGTTGGAAGTGCCTCCATGGTCATCAAGTTCTACCTCTTCATTCATAAATGAGGGACTGTGGTGAGAGGGGAAGAGATTTCACTAAAGCTGCACAGCCAGGACCCCTGACTCCTGATCTATGGCTCCACCTTTATCCTGAACCCTCGCTTCTGTTGTCTGACTATTAGGAAATCATTTGCCAGATAGAGGAATTCCTCTGAATGTGTTTGTTAGACAGGAGAATGCTATCCTCTAGTTCAAATGTTCAAGTGTTCCCAGAATATGAGGACAACAGTGGGGATCTGAGGCATTTGGCTGGTGGCCAAGAGGCACTGGGTCAGGCCCCTCACACTCTCAGCCTATGAGCCCTGCCACCTGGCTGGCTGTTTGAGTCACCTACAGGGAAAGCTGACTTTCCATCCCAGGCTCCCTTACATCAACACTCCCGCCACCCACAGACAAGAGAGTCCTTGTGGAAAGTCAGGCTGTGGCACAATCTTGACCCCGTGCTGGGCTGCCCTTTCTTGTTTCCCAGTCCTTCCTTGCCCCTGGCAAGTTTCGCTGGGGCCGAACAATGGCTTCAGTCTACAGCTAGGTGAGCTCATTGCATTTTGCAGGTGCTCCGTTTGTACAATGGCCAAAGGAAGGCTAAGATGTGGCCCTAACAGTCACACTTAAAGCTCTTTACAGTTTACAGTGTCTTGAGACTCTGGGGAGAGCCCTGGGAGCTCCAGGGGAGCCCTGACAGCTACCTTGTGCTTCCAACCAGCCAGCCCCACCATTGACACTGTCGAGGTGGCCTCCCATTGTCTATTGCATGCCAGCTTTACCTGCAGTGGTGCCTTCCTGAAAGGCTCAGCATGTATTTGTAAAACCTAAACTGTTAAGTAGCTGAGTTTAATAAGTAAAAACCAACCAACAAACCAAAGTGGAAGGGGGAGGGTGAATGTTCCCCATTAGGGTTACCAGACTTAACAAATAAAAAATTCAGTTAAATTTGAATTTCAGATTGTGAAAAATGTTGTCTGCCATTTCAGTAAACAAAGGATGTTGCAACCATCAAGCCATTACAGATGCCTCATATGGTGAGCCCTCAGGGAACTCAGGTGGGAAAGAAGAGGATCCTGGCTGGAGATAACTAAGGTACACATCAAAGGCATTATTTCAATGAACCCAGACTCTTGCATCTTTTCATACATAGGAAAGCGCTAAATTCCTTAACTTGAGATATCTGGTTTTCTTTAATTAACAGTAATCTTTTGATGTTCCGACTGCCTGGTCTTTGTTGCAACAACTCCTAGATATCCTGGTTCCACCCTTACCTCTTCGGAGGCGCTTCTCAGCATTATACGAGATAGCTCTGAGAGGCTGCCTCCCAGGCTTGAAGTCCTTGGAAAGTCCGCTGAATAAAATATCATTCTCAACTTTTCTGTTGTGCATTTCTTTCAGTCGACAAGATAAGCAATGAATAATTTTTTTTAAAGTATAACCTGTTCAATATTTGGGAAATATACTAAAAATTATTTATTGTGCATCTCTTTCTGAAATTCAAATTTATCCAAGTGCCCCGTATTTTAGTTGATAACCCCAGTTGCTATGGAATTCCACGGTCCGGATATCCTATGAAACACACCTTGACTCTTGGCTGTTGGAATGCAGTCTGGGACTCTTGCAGTCTTGACTTTGGCATCTCTGCCAAATTGTTACCGTTTGCGAGTGCTGCACAGGGGCTTCGGGGAGTTCCGCTGGAGGGCTCCTGCATGGCCCCAGCTGCCGGGAATTCCCTATAATGGGAGATGCACAGCCCGTTCCCAGAAAGTGCAAATGTAACTCAAGTGAGTCAGCGCATTTTCACATCGGCAGTCTAGGTACATACACAGAGCTTTCTTATAACCCTCTCCTTTGCTCAACGTTCCTGAATAGGATCAGCCACGTGTTGCCACCTCTGCTACGGTGAGGAAACACTCAAGTAATATTGGCCGAGTCAGCACCTGGTAGACAGACTTGAGAATCATCTTGGCTGACAGGCTCTAAGACCAATAACACCTTTCCATTTTTATTGGAACACATTGCTTTATTATTCCAATCGGATATGTTTTTTTCAAAAACTGTTGCATTATGTTTTTTTCTAACTATAAAAGTAATATTTGATTATTACAGCAAACTTGGAAAACACAGATAAAAAAGAAAGAAAGAGTGATCGGCAAAGGAAGCAATTCCACAATGCAAAATAACTATTGTTGACGGGTAGGCACATGGCCTTCCACGCTGTACCCTCTTCATGTATATTAATATATTATGTCATAGTCAGCTTGGGCTACTAAAACAAAATACCATAGACTGGGTGGCTTAAACAACAGGCATTTCTTTCTCACAGTTCTGGAGGCTGGAGAGTCCAAGATCAAGGCGCTGGGCAGATTCGGTTTTAGATGGGGACCTTCTTACCGTCTTGCAGATAGCCACCTTATCCCTGTGTCTTCACGGTGGAGAGAGGAAGCTCTGGTATCTCTTCCTCTTGGGGCTCCATCCTCATGACTTCACCTAAACCTAATTACCTCTCAAAAGCCCCACCTCCTAATACCATCATATTATGCGCTAAGACATTAACATATGAAATTGGGGGGTACACACATATTCAGTCCATAATATGTTCTTAGTTTTAAATAAAAAGGGCCAAATCCTTTTCTGCACATGCATCCATATATGAGTGATATAAACATAAATATGTGAATAGTTATATATGTGAAGATAATTACATGTATATATGCACAAACATATCTATATATAATACGAACTTAAATGACTTTGAAATTAGGTGGTTCATTTTTGGCATTAACCAAGACTGAAAACTAAGTACAGAAAGAGGGTGAAAAGTACCAAATAAACTCCCGATAAAGTACAAAGAGTGTGGGCTTCCCTGGTGGCGCAGTGGTTGAGAGTCCGCCTGCCAATGCAGGAGACACGGGTTCGAGCCCTGGTCTGGGAAGATCCCACATGCCGCGGAGCAACTAGGCCCGTGAGCCACAACTACTGAGCCTGCGCGTCTGGAGCCTGTGCTCCGCAACAAGAGAGGCCGCGGTAGTTAGAGACCTGCGCACCGCGATGAAGAGTGGCCTCTGCTTGCCACAACTAGAGAAAGCCCTCGCACAGAAACGAAGACCCAACACAGCCAAAAATAAATAAATAAAAATTTTCAAAAAATGACAAATGTTCAACTACAATTGGTGTCTTTAAAAATAAAAAAAAAAAATCTGTGTTAAAAAAGAAAAGTACAAAGAGTGGGCAGTGAAGGACACAGGGAAATTTTCTACCACCATGAAGGGTGAAATTGTCCTCCATAATGAATATTCCTAGTCAAGAATGAGTGTTTGAGGAAAAAAAAAAAAAAAAGAGTGTTTGGTGAGTGGGGAGGTATAGCTTAAAAAGGTCTATCCCTAATGCTTTTCCTCTGAAATATTGACTTACACTAAATACTATTCCCCAACAACTGGCTTCCCCTTTGGACATAGGGACTGGTGAAACATAAACCAGAGCTGATGTTACCGTGAACTCAATAGCACTTAGGACTCAGTAACATGTTCTGTAATCAGTGTATCTGTAGATAACTCATGCTTATATAGAACCTCTGAACGACTTCTTGTTTTAGAGTTTGGAGGACATTCTTCATTTGCAGAGGTCAATACTACGAAACTGAGAACCTCTTTATCTTATACGGCAGCTAAAATGGTTTATTTTTGCAGACAGTTGTCAAACATGGCGACTTAGGACACAGCCTGATGATGGCCTGGGGCCAGAGTCAGAGGCCTTTGCAGAGAGAAGTGTTCCTGTGGATTCAGGCGAGGAGTGACCCATAACCAACATTCAGTCACTGGCCTTGCTGTAGGCTCTGTCACATGAAATAGTGGTTTATCATGTTTTCCCATAATACGATGTGGTAGCTCTCAGAGAAACTTCTTTCTCCCGCAAGACAGACCTCCAAACACCCAGCTCCCCATGTAAGTGCAGCTACTCTGAACTTTGCAACCTGTTCTCCTGCGTAGCTGCAGATCCTGTGAAAAATAACAGAAGAGATCCTGGGGCTGAAGATGACTCACTGGCTCATTCGAAGAGCCCATCTGACCCTCTGGGTCTCCACTGGATATCCCTTCTTAGTAGGAAACATGGGCATAAGCCACTCAAGTAATATATGGCTGTGAAAATCTAGACCAGTGTTAGCATCATTATATTTGGTTCATTCTAGTTGTATGCATATATATAAACACTGCATGCACAGTGTTCTCTGTCTTGAGAACAAAGCTTTTTATAAAAGGGTGCTATCTGTATTTCTGATATCTTGCTGGGCAAACTCAGAGACTTAAGTGCACCTTAAAAAGAATGAGAACCTACAACAGAAGCATCTGTCATAATAGGTTAGCATCTCATACCATTGTGATCTAACATGGTTTGTTCAGTGTTAGTCTTGCTTGGGAAGGAAAATATCGGAAAGCTTTGTTTAAATCTACCAAACGAGAAAACCAAACCAATACAAAGCAAAACCCCAGCTGGCCAATTCCTTGTACTACTCATTCTTTTTGTAAGAAACGTTTGCCTGGGATATCATTTATGATCATTTCTAAGGCAGAAGTAGTGTCAAGTTCCCAAGGAGAAAAAATACATAGAGAGGTCTAAGAGTAGATTCCTAAACAATGGAAGGAAAACCACACTGGTAACCTCGACAGCAGTAACTACGTTGGGCCTTGATTTGGACCCGTTATCACGAGCACTGACAAATTGCATGGAATAGTAAAATGCATCCAAAGCCCAGTATGAAATAAGAATTCACGATGCTGGGTGGCCAGAGGAAACACATCAGTAAGGCTAATTACTTGGTCTGCGTTGTCCTGGGCTATTCTAGACGTGTGACTGCCACCTACTGGCGAACATTATCTTTACTTAGAGGGTCCAGGAATTCTGCAGCCTACCCTGTCCATTGCTGAGGACAACAGCGTCGTGCGCTGCTAATGCTGACCTCAATACAAACTCTTCTTCCCATTCTCTTTTATTGTACCTCCCCTTAGTTCTGTTTTTAAAGTAATGCAAAGTCACTCATTTATCTTCTCTAACACCATTTTTCTTCACGTCTCCATGCCACTAGTTCGAGAGAGGCTGAGCTCGGCAAAACCCCTCCTTATCCCAGATACTTTTACTCTATCCCTTTCTATTTCTTGGCAGGGGATGCAAGAGCTCCTTAAGAGAGAAGCCCTTGAAAGACAGCTTAGTAAGAGCAGCTGAAACGCTGAGAACAGTGGCACACCCATTACTAAATTAAGAAATTAATTTCTACTATTACAATGATTTCCAAGATTCAAAAATAATAATGCTGATAATAGCAGCTGTTTGTGGTGAAAATATATGGGAAAAAACCTCATACTTTAAAAAATATTTTTACTTAAGGATGGGTGTGTGTATATCCTTATGCTATGGGGGAAAACAAATAAGTCAACATACAGTTGCATTGATACAAAGTAAATATAAGGACACAAAATGACAAGGCAGTGGTGAGGATAGGTGGCATATATTGAAGAAAAGCTTATCAAAGATTTTGAGGGCTTCCCTGGTGGCGCAGTGGTTGAGAGTCCGCCTGCCGATGCAGAGGACACGGGTTCGTGCCCCGGTCCGGGAAGATCCCACATGCCGTGGAGCGGCTGGGCCCGTGAGCCATGGCCGCTGAGCCTACGCGTCTGTAGCCTGTGCTCCGCAACGGGAGAGGCCACAATAGTGAGAGGTCCGCGTACCGATTTTGAAAGATTGTACCAATGTCCACTACTTCCAGCAAATTATGTGACTCTAACAGACTCTCATCAGCATTGAACATTAATAGAGTTTTCTAGTCTTGATATGTGAAAATGGCAACTGATTAAGTAGAATTTATTCCACTACTATTAAAGTTAAACATTTTTATGTTTATTTTCCATATGTAATTTATCTTACATATGTAAATTGTTCACATCCTTTTCCCATTTATCAACTAGTTTAAAATTTTTCTTTCTTATAGATGCATGCAGACTGCTGTTAGAAGAAGGATATTAATCCTTCATGTTCCATACCTGAGCAAGTATTGTTCTAGGAATCCTACTTATTTAATTTTGTTTGTGATTTTTTTTGGCCACACCGCAGGGCCTGTGGGATATTAATTTCCCGACCAGGGATAGAACCCGTGCCCCCTGCAGTGGAAGCACGGAGTCTTAACCACTGCACTGCCAGGGAAGTTCAGTTTGTGATATTTTTGATGTGTAGAAATTCTATACTTTTGTATGGTCCAGAAAATTTACACTTTCAGATTTCTTTCATTGTTATATAATTTAGAACAAATATTCACTCATACCTTATTTGTGGATGTGTGTGGCTTGCTTTTTAAATATGTAACGCTTTAATCAATCTCTGATTTATTATGACATATGGTAAAGATCTAATTAATTTTTAAAAAAATAGCTATTCAGTTGTCCTAATAACATTACAAAACTCTTGAGGTCCCTGTATACATTAGGGTTGCTTTCTGTTTTGCAGAAACAGAACGTTTTGCATTACTGACTTATTTGCCTATTCATTGTCTCAATATCACATTTACTGTGCACCTAGTATGTCTTAGGCACTGTGCTGGGTGCTGGGAAATTAAATGATGAGCAAAACAGACAATGTGCCGCACTTGGGGAGGTTATAATGTAAGAGACACAGCAGACATTCATCTAGTAACGATTCCAATATATAATACATGATTGTGATATAAAAGGAGCTGTGAGAACATAATCTGATCTTTTTCTTTTTTTGGGGGGGATGATTCCTAAGGAAATAATCATAAATAAAAACATTAGAAATGCTTTTTTGTTTAACATCTTTATTGGAGTATAATTGTTTTACAATGGTGTGTTAGTTTCTGCTGTATAACAAAGTGAATCAGCTATACACATATATATATCCGCATATCTCCTCCCTCTTGTGTTTCCCTCCCACTCTCCCTATCCCACCCCTCTAGGTGGACACAAAGCACCGAGCTGATCTCCCTGTGCTATGAGGCCGCTTCCCACTAGCTATCTATTTTACATTTGCTAGTGTATATATGTCCATGCCACTCTCTCACTTCATCTCAGCTTACCCTTCCCCCTCCCTGTGTCCTCAAGTCCATTCTCTACGTCTGCATCTTTATTCCTATCCTTCCCCTAGGTTCTTCAGAACCTTTTTTTTTTTTAGATTCCATATATATGTGTTAGCATACGGTATTTGTTTTTCTCTTTCTGACTTACTACACTCTGTATGACAGACTCTAAGTCCATCCACCTCACTACAAATAACCCAGTTTTGTTTCTCTTTATGGCTGAGTAATATTCCATTGTACATATGTGCCACATCTTCTTTATCCATTCATCTGTTGATGGACATTTAGGTTGGTTCCATGTCCTGGCTATTGTAAATAGTGCTGCAATGAACATTGTGGTATATGACTCTTTTTGAATTATGGTTTTCTCAGGGTATTTACCCAGTAGTGGGATTGCTGGGTCGTATGGTAGTTCTATTTTTAGTTTTTTAAGGAACCTCCATGCTGTTCTCCATAGTGGCTGTATGTACATTCCCACCAACAGTGCAAGAGGGTTCCCTTTTCTCCACACCCTCTCCAGCATTTGTTTGTAGATTTTTTGATGATGGCCATTCTGACTGGTGTGAGGTGATACCTCATTGTAGTTTTGATTTGCATAGAAATGCTTTTTGAATTAAGATGCTCATCAAGAAGTTGTTTGTAACAGAAAAAAATTAGAATAGATTTAGAATATCTAACTGTAGAGTATTGAAAAAACAAAAAGTTAAATTATGATTCTGTTGTAAAAGGCAAATGCTTGGTAAGTTGAATAAGCAACAAGGGTCTGCTGTACAGCAGAGGGAATATAGTCTATATTTTATAATAACTTTAAATGTAGCATAATTTGTAAAGATTTTGAATCACTATGTTGTGATTCAACATAGTTGAATTCAACACTTGAAACTAATATTGTAAATCAATTATATTTCAATTTTTTAAAATGTTCGATAAAGTGGAAAATGTTAGAAACAACACAGTACGTGCAGTTTACAGTCTGTATGCGAAACAAACATACCTCTACTTAGAAAAATATCTGAGTACAATGTATGGAGATATTAGAATGGCTTTGTTGGGGCGAGGAGATTTTGGGTGGCATTTCCCTTTTCTTTTGTCTATTTGCTAAATTTTCTTTACTATTTCTTTTAAATAAATATGTTCTCCTCCTGCCTACTTCTAGACCAGTTCATGAAGATAAAAAAATAAACATACTGCTATCAGGTTCTTAATTAAAGGCAATTTGCAATGGAGGAGAACTTTTTAAAAGTATGTAGAAATTATGTATATATTATGTATAAATTTTCATAAATCTATAGAACTGAATGGGGCCTAAATATTGTGCGACCCTAACAATCACCAAATGCAGATATGAATTTGCATTTCAAAACCCCCCAAATGCTGGAACGGTACAGAAGTGGGCAGAGATGCTCTGGAATAATTTCCAGGAAGATCAACGATGAAAAAGGACATTTTAGAAATTCAGTCATCCCAGTAGACCTACATCTCTGTTGTCAACTTTATTATTGAGTCCCCACTGGGCACAAGGACTTATATCCTCTGGAAATTGTCCAGCCTGGCAACAGTGGTACTGAATCCCTCTTCACGGTGTGTCCTGTGTGCGCCCCTGCAGTCCAGGCACACGTGAGAGGGGCTGCATAAACATGGGAAGTTGGAATTGCAGAGGTTGGAAGACACGCACAAATTCAGGACCTAAAGTGTTAATACGTTTTAATAGTGATCCGAGTGGCCGCTGTCTGCTCCTCTCTGTGTGCATTTTTTTTTTTTAAGTTTCAAGATTTTATAAAATCTCAGAAAAGATGCTTTGGGTCTTGCAAGTCCCTTCCTAAAGGTGAAAGATCACCTATCCCACCCATGGAAGAAAGATATTCATGCACATGAAGAAGACAGATGGCATCATTTTGCTCGGGACCCTTATGAGGACCAAAAAAACTTCCAGATAATTCCTGGTTGAAGAAGCTAGATAATATCTTTATCAACAAGCCTGGAAGAACCATGCTTTGAGCCGAGCTACCCAGGTTTCAGTGCTGGATTTGTCTACTGTATCAGTTAATGTCCTAGCGGGATATTGCTGACACATTCAGTCTAGGTACTTCAAGGAAAGTTTTATAAAAGGACAACAGAGCAGTGTGATGGGTCACTTTGCCAGCCCGAAGGCTGAAGGGAGGAGAAGAGGGGGCAGTCACAGAGAGAGAGATGGAGAGAGATGGACATGGCAAGAGGGAGAGGGAGAGCGAGAGGGAAAAACTGCACAAGAAGTGTGTGGAGGACGGATGCAGCCAGCTCTCTTTCTGATCTCGTGGCACTGTTTCCCATTGTTGGAACCCACCTATGCAGCCAGAGGGCCAGGGGGCCTGTTGGGGCAGAGCCAGAGGTCTTGTCTTGGGGCACAGAGGAAGGTGGAGGAAGAGGGGTCTGTTGGACAAACTGAAGATAAGCAAGTCAACTGCTTTTCAGAGATAAAGAAAAATAAGGTGGGCTCTGTCTTCTGGGAAGTAATGACTACTAAAGCCTGACTTTTATTTCTTTCTTTCTTTATCTTTTTAATTTTTTTAAACATCTTTATTGGAGTATAACTGCTTTACAATGGTGTGTTAGTTTCTGCTTTATAACAAAGTGAATCAGTTATACATATACATATGTCCCCATATCTCTTCCCTCTTGCGTCTCCCTCCCTCCCACCGTCCCTATCCCACCCCTCTAGGTGGTCACAAAGCACTGAGCTGATCTCCCTGTGCTATGTGGCTGCTTCCCACTAGCTAGCTATTTTACACTTGGTAGTGTATATATGTCCATGCCACTTTCTCACTTCATCCCAGCTTACCCTTCCCCCTCCCCATATCCTCAAGTCCATTCTCTAGTAGGTCTGCATCTTTATTCCCGTCTTGCCCCTAGGTTCTTCATAACCTTTTTTTTTTTTTTTTAGATTCCATATATATGTGTTAGCATACGGTATTTGTCTTTCTCTTTCTGACTTACTTCACTCTGTATGACGGACTCTAGGTCCATCCACCTCATTACAAATAACTCAATTTTGTTTCTTTTTATGGCTGAGTAATATTCCATTGTATATATGTGCCACATCTTCTTTATCCATTCATCTGTCGATGGACACTTAGGTTGTAAAGCATGACTTTTAAAAACTGGAAACAGGGGAAAAGATTCTCCTTAAATGTGGAAATTAAAGTGAAAATTGTGTTTGTCTATGGAGTCTACATTTTTCTGCAGACACACACATGACACACTTACAGGTAGTCTATATACCGGTTCTGCCTAGAGAATTACAGGGAACAGTGATTGATACCCTCAGGAAACAGGCTATGAGACAATAAGTGGCTACATCTAGGCCTACTTCCTGCCTCTGAGATGTTTTCATAATAACCCAAGAACTTTTGGAAAACACAAAGGACAATTTGAAATTTAACTGTTTATCATCAGCTGCCTGGGAAAATACGCCCCAAAAGTGAAACCCCAAATATATCTGAACCTATTCTCCAATTCAGCATCACGCAGGGAATCTAGGGGATCCTTGTAAATGCACTCAGTCCAGACACCTTAAGATGCCAATCATACCTTACCAGGCAACTGCATACCAGCCATATATAATCCGTAAGACCAGCTTGCATGTATTTAGCTCTTTACAGTCTCCAAAGAGGTTTGAGAGCACACTGGTACCCAATCATATTCCTTCGCTATTTTAGGAGGCAGGGACACGGTTGTCTAATTTGTTTCTCTAACCCATTGTTCAGTACACACAAAGTGCCCAGCTTACAGCTGAGTAAATGTTTGCCAGGTTGAATTGACCTAAAAAACTCTGACAGACAGAGGAAAGCTGATGAGTTGAGCATGCAAAGCCTTGGTTTCTTCTCTGTGATGAAGTAACTTTAAAAAGAGGAATGGAGACTTCTAGTTTTGTGAGCCAGACCCACAAAGGAAAAGTCTGCAAGAACTAACCTCTGATTCTGTGGAACACAGAATAGTGAGCTCAGGGAGAAGGACTGGCCTTGGGGTGGGCGTAGTGACTATAAGGGTGACAGTGGGGGGCTTTGGGGTTCTTCTCATGTCCTTTTCTTGTAATGGGTGCTGATTATATGGGTGCCGTTCAGTTTGTGAAAATTCATAGTCATACATTTAAGCGTACTTTTCTGTAAATGTATTTGATGTCAAAGAAGTTTACATAATAGCAATCCTTTACAGGCAATCCAACTTCAAATAATAGAACCTCCAAATAACCTGAAGTTGTGTTTACCCTTGAACATTAGTTAATTAATTGAGAGCCTGGGATTCAGATCAGGTGGCTTGGGTTGGAATTCTGGCCCTGCCACTCCCTAATGGCAGAGCTCGGCTATGTTACGTAACATCTCTAAGATTCTGTTTTCTCATTCGTAGAGTAGGCAGATAATGATACCAACATAACTGAGGTGTCAAGAACACAGTCATCGGGCTTCCCTGGTGGCGCAGTGGTTGAGGGTCCGCCTGCCGATGCAGGGGATGCGGGTTCGTGCCCCGGTCCGGGAAGATCCCACATGCCGCGGAGCGGCTGGGCCCGTGTGCCATGGCCGCTGAGCCTGCGCGTCCGGAGCCTGTGCTCCGCAACGGGAGAGGCCACAACAGTGAGGGGCCCGCATACCGCAAAAAAAAAAAGAAAAAAGTTAAAAAAAAAAAGAACACAGTCATCTGTCAACAAATGGTTGCTAGTCCTCTCAGAGTTGCTATAACATCTCAGTTTGCATACAAATCTCAGTTGCTGAATTTAGATGTGCAAGAACTTCAACTTTCTGCTTCTATACCTGGCCTTATTATTATTTTTTTTTTTTTAAATTCTTATTCCTTTGGGCAGCAGAAACAATCTCTGTCATTTCAGTTTTCCTGCCCTCACCCTGGGATTATATCCGAGATTCAGGTGACGTCTATATTTCTCCACACTGTATCTGCTCAGCTGTTCTCACTCCCGCCTGATATGGGGTGGTGTCCACACAGATTCTGTCAGGCTCTTTCGAGTTCTCTTAGCTACCCCTGTGCTCCTCCGGGGAACATGGGGCTACTGTACTGCACCTGTTCCTTGCCAAGGTGACAGTGCTATGTGAGGCTGTCTCAGGCTGTCAGTCTAGATATGTGCACATTTTCTACTCTTGACCCACCAGCACCATATCTAAGAAAGTGGTTTGTCTTCCCCCCAGCCCTGCCCCTGCCTATCCTGCCTCAGCCGATGGAAGGAGCAGGTCACAGTGACCCTTGTGTTAGCAGAATGGCTAAGCTGGTGTAACACAGGGATTTTGAAAACCAAGAGAGAAGTTTATTTCTCTCTCTCCCATGTAATGATCTGGGCTGTAAGGGCTGTTGGGCAACCTGCTTCGTGACATCATTCGGGGAACGAGGCACTTTCCATTTGATTATTCTACCACTCCTTAAAGTATGTATTTCTTCCTCTCCATGGTCAAAGTCAGACTCAGCCATATTCATGTTCCACATCACAGGTTGGAGAAGAAGTTCAAGAAAGTCATCCCTTTTAAGCAGGTGAGGCAGAAGTTACTCAGAACGTTTCCCCTCACAATCTTTTGATGAGAGCGTATCTCACGACCACCCCACAGGCTTGTCCAAGCCTTTCTTCCGACTATGCTCTGTACTGTATTTCTGGTAGATAGAGCACCTTCATCATTCCCAGTGGTGTTTATTTTCCCTTTTCCATTACTGGGTGTCCATGGAGAACTTGGCCTGCTCCTTAACTGGCTTTGACAGTGAAAAGATAATGGAAACTATGGAAGTAGAATCAACAAGGCTTGACAGCCAATTATAAATAGTTGGTGACTATTTTAGATTCCACGCATAAGTGAGTTCGTATTTGTCTTCTGTGTCTGCCTTACTTCACTCAGCATGCACCAGCCCCAGGTTTAGCCATGTTGTTGAAATGGCAGGATTTCTTTCTTTTTAAAGGCCGAATATCATTTTATTGTATATATGCATTATATCTTTAACCATTCACCTCTTGATGGACATTTAGGTTGTTTTCATATTTTGCTTATTGTGAATAATTCTGCAGTGAACTAAAATAGTCAAACTCATAGAAGCAGGGGGTAGTGGGAGGAGGAAATGGGGAGATGTTGGTCAAAGGGTACGCAGTTTCTGTTATGCAAGATGAATAAGTGCTGGACATACTAATGTACAGCAATGTGACTATCGTTAACAATATTGTATTGTATACTTTAAATTTGCTAAGAGGATGGGTCTTAAGTTTCTCATCACACATGCACACACACAAGAGAAGGAAAATGGTGACTATGTGGGGTGATGGATCTGTTAATTAACTTGATTGCGGTGATTGTATGTATATCAAGTTGTACATCTTAGTTATATATAACTTATGTATCAGTTATATATCAATAAAGCCAGAAAAATGGTTGGTAAAACAGAAGGAGGAATTGAAGTTTTGTTGTTGTCGTTGTTATTGTTTTTAATGTTGAGCCTGTAGTGACATGATCTGATATGGGAAATACCAGAAGAGGAACAGATTTAATGAGAATTTAAAAAAATAATAATCAAAATAATGATAACAATGTCTGGCGTACATTACGTCCTGAGAATTTTGAATTTCCTACTCCATTCAATCTTCAAAACCCACTTACTTATTTACAGTCCTCCCTCGGTATCTGTGAACCCTCGTGGTTACCAAAATCTTTGGATGCTCAAGTCCCTTGCAGTTGGCCCTCTGTACCCAAGAGTTCCACATCCGAGGATACAAAGGGCCAACTGTACGTTGTCCTAATTTAAGGATGAGGACCCTGGGGGCACAGTGAGTTAACACAAATTGCCCAGGGTCATGTGGCTTGAAGCAGCAGCGCAGAAATTGCATCTTGGTCCTGGAAATCCAGAGCCTCGGCATGTAACCCCTGTGCTATACTGTAACCCCTTCTATACTGAGAAGAATCTGATTTTAGAATTAGGGATGACTTATGTCTGGGAAGCTGGGAAAATTCAATGCCTGGGAGAGATGATGGCTGAGGGTGTCTCAACAATCGAGGGCTGGAATCATCTGGAAGCATCTATTCATCTTTCTTTCATTAATGTTGACTGCTTGCTGGGACCTAAGCTGGACTGTCAACCGGTGCACCAACTGGTTTTTCATGTGGGCTGGGCTTTCTCACAGCATGGCCACCTTAGATGATGTGGAGGTTTTTTATGGCAGCTAATGGAAAAAGTGTTTTATGTAACTTTGGCCTAACCAGCAAGCTGCATGGAAGCTGCATCACTTTTCTGAAAGGTATGGTACTATTAAAATAGGTCCACAAATATTTTGATACTCCTTCCTTCAAAGAGTGGCACCTAGGCTGCTGCTGCCGTGACTCGGACTGCAGACCAGCACCCCCGGGCTGACAACTCCGCCGCTATGAAGACGTGAAGGAGTACAGCAACAGAGAGGAATTCGCAGAGGGATCCTAGATCAACGACAGCAAGCATCAGCAGGATGACGCTAAAATGGTTATTAGAGGCTTGAGCTGGGATACAAGCAAGAAAGATCTGACTGAATATCTGTCTCGATTTGGAGAAGCTGTAGACTGCACAATTAAAACAGATCCAGTCGCTGGAAGATCAAGAGGATTCGGATTTGTGCTTTTCAAAGATGGTGATAGTGTTGCTAAGGCACTGGAACTGAAAGAACACAAGCTGGATGGCAAATTCATACATGTTAAAAGGGTCAAAGCTTTAAAAGGGAAGGAACCCTCCAAAAAGGTTTTAGTAGGTGGATTGAGCCCAGATACTTTGGAAAAACAAATTAAAGAATATTTGGGGGCTTCCCTGGTGGCGCAGTGGCAGAGAATCTGCCTGCCAGTGCAGGGGACACAGGTTCGGGCCCTGCTCTGGGAGGATCCCACATGCCGCGGAGCAGCTGGGCCCGTGAGCCACAACTACTGAGCCTGCGCGTCTGGAGCCTGTGCTCCGCATCAAGAGAGGCCGCGATAGTGAGAGGCCCTGCGCACCGCAATGAAGAGTGGCCCCCGCTCGCTGCAACTAGAGAAAGCCCTCACACAGAAATGAAGACCCAACACAGCTAAAAATAAATAAATAAATTTATTTTTAAAAAAAGAAGAATATTTTGGAGCCTTTGGAGAGATTGAAAATATTGAACTTCCACAGACACAAAAACAAATGAAAGAAGAGGATTTTGTTTTATTACACATACAGCTGAAGAGCCAGTAAAGAAATTGTTAGAAAGCAGATATCATCAACCTGGTTCTGGGAACTGTGAAATCAAAGTGGCACAACCCAAGACATAGGCAGCAACAGAAGCAACCAAAAGGAGGATGAGGTGCTGCAGCTGGTGGACGACGTGGTACTAGGGGTCTTGGCCGAGGCTGACAGAGCACTTGTGGCAAGGCATCCCGAGGGGGCGGCAATCACCAAAATAATTACTGGCCATACTAAAGGGGGATGTTGGAGAAAACAGGCAGAGATCGCTAAAGTAACCCATCCTGCAGGACGACATTGAAGATTGGTCTTCTGTGATCTAAGATGATTATTTTGTAAAAGACTTTCTAGTGTACAAGACACAACTGTGTCCAACTGTGTATGGCCACCAGTTAGTTTTCTTTGTTTTTACTTTGTCGTTTGCTGTGTTGTGACTCGATAGGGATTTGTGTTTATACAAATTTTGTTTGTACGATTTCAGGTTAGACCTCAAATAAATTCTTCCTTGTGTGATTGTTTTTCTGTGTCAGGTACTGAAGAACTCTGTACAAGTGTAATTTTAAATAAGCAATAATTAAGGTACAGTTTGTTTTGTAGGGAGTGTTGATCCAGAGGGAGGAATTGTGGTGCTTTATGAATAGCCAGCTACAGTGTCTACCCTGTTCCCCTTTTTTGTTAGGTGTATTCTATGCTTTAAGGCTTCATTTCCCTGTTAACTGAGGCTTCCATCATTCCTTTAAGTAATGTTGTTTTCTCTCTGTATATCTGGAGACTTTGTCATGAAGGTTTCTGTGGTATAGTTATAGTGTTGTGATTAGTGGAAGCTTTCTAGCAGACCATAAGCCTTCTGGTTATATTTTGAAAAGTAACTTTTTCTTTTTAATTTATTTTTATTTTTTAAATTTTTGGTTGCATTGGGTCTTCGTTGCTGCGTGTGGGCTTTCTCTAGTTGCAGCGAGCGGGGGCTACTCTTCATTGTGGTGCACAGGCTTCTCATTGTGGTGGCTTCTCTTGTTGCAGAGCACGGGCTCTAGGTGTGCGGGCTTCAGTAGTTGTGGCACGCGGGCTCAGTAGTTGTGGCTCGTGGGCTCTAGAGGGCAGGCTCAGTAGTTATGGCACATGGGCTTAGTTGCTCCGCGGCACGTGGGATCTTGCTGCACCGGGGCTCGAACCTGTGTCCCCCGCATTGGAAGGCGGATTCTTAACCACTGCACCTCCAGGGAAGTCTGAAAAGTAACTTTTCAATGGCACAAAGCATGCTGGTAGCTCCTTTGATGAATAGAACATATTTTACTTTGTTCTTGTCTCTGGAAAGGCGTTTGTTATGATTCGCTGTATTCAGTGGTCTGCTAGAAAGATCTTTGGCTAATCGTAATAACATAACTTTGTTTTCTTGATTAAAATGTCCACATATACCCAGGGGAAAAACACTTAAACTGTGTTATGGGAGCTACAGTTTAAGTATATCAGATGTAGTTACATTTAACACAAGGATTTCGGCAAATAAGTATGAAGTTATTAAAGTTTGAACAAAAGTTAGATTAAAACATTTGAAGTAGTGGCTGAGTAGCTAACTTGTATACTATTCTATATTGGTATTCTATTGTATTCTAGTATTGTTATTATGTCACAGCAAGCACCAAACTGAACAAAATATTTTCTGTTGGGGCATTGTTAGGGAGCTATACTGGATGTTAACTGTGATGTGGTGTGAGCTCTTGGAAAAAGTCATGGTAGCAGGTATCATCATTTTTAGTGCAGTTAGTCATGAGCTCAGTAGTTAAGCATATCCATATTCAGACATAAGAAGGAATAGTGGGCAAAGGTCTTCCTTAAATCTTATGTAAATGCAAATCTAAGTGTGACCAAGTCATGTCATTACAACAGGTCTTCCTGGTGCATTAAAGAGAAAAACGGTTCAGCTCTAGATTTTGGAGGATGTCCTGGGTAAATTTAAGTTTTGAATTTTACATTCAGTGTAGTTATTGAATTTAAGGGTTTTGTCTTTTTTTCTGTGGTTCCATGCTAGCCATTAGGATTCGCATACATATTCACATGTGGAATAGTTGACTTCACCTTCAACCAAGTGCAAATCCTTTTATACTAATGAACCCAACTTTTTTTGTTTTATTTGGTGCCTGCAACTTTCTTTGTTCCAATGATGTTCGTACTTGCTGGGCTATCCAGTTACAATGCTTTTGGGCTCGTTGTGCTTTTGTTTTGCCATTTGACCTTACACCTAGGCCAAGTACCAATGTTGGCTATTGCAAGGGATTGTTTAATTCTTTCAACACGCAACCTTAGGGAACAGAAAGGGGATTTTCACTTTCTGTTGTCAAAGTCAGTAGGTGCAGTGTCTTTAGGGCAGTGAATTCTGTAAGTTCAAATTTATGATCAGGTGACACGTTGACACTGAGATTGTCCTTTCCCTGATCAAAAATGAATAAAGGCTTTTTAAACAAACAAACAAAAATTGGCACCTAATTTCCCTCCCTTGAGTGTGGAATGTACTTAGCGACTGACCTCTAATGAATAGAATATTGTAGAAGTGATGGTGTGTGATTTCCGAGATTAGGACATAAAGGCATTATGCTTTCTGCTCTCTCTCAAATCACTTGCTCTACCGTGATACTCAAGCAATCCTATGGAGAGATTCACATGGCGAGAAAATGAGGCCTCCTGCCAGCAGCCATGTGAGTGAGCCATCTTGGAAGCAGGTCTTCCAACCCTAGTCAAGCCTTCAAATGACTATATCCCCTGCTGATATCTTGACTGAAACCTTGTAAAAGACCCTGAAACAAAAATCACCAGTTAAGCCACTCCCAAATTCCTGACCCGTAGAGACTATGGATAATAAATCTTGGTTACCTTAAGTCACTAATTTTGGGGGTAATTTCTTGTGAAACGATAGGTGACTGATATACCGAGCCTCAGAGGTCATGGGATATCATTTGCTGCATTCTATTGGTCAAGGGCTCAGATTCAAGGGGAGGGGACACTGACCTAGGCACTCAGCGGGAAGAGGGTCAAAATGTCTGCAGACATGGTTTAAACTGCCATAGAATGTTTAGCTTAGTGTACCTGCAAAATATAATTGGGGAGACAGCCACTAAACACCTAGAAATGCAAGTCCTTTGCAGCACGTGTAACATTTGTAATTAAATAATCATTTGTGTAATTTCTGGATGGATTTCTGTTGTCCTGCCGGAATGTGGATTTGCATCTCTTTTGTTCATTCCTATCCCCAGAGACTTGCACAGTGCTTCACGGATACTACACGCTCACAAGGTATCCGTTGAACAAATGTACAAATCTTTAGGTGATCAGGATGTTATGAACGTATATATCTGGCCCTGGAAGTGTTTTTGTGTTTTGAATTGTTTTCCCCGAATAAAATTTCTGAATAATGCTTGAAAATATATAACTCATTCTTTACATGTGTATAGGATAGGCTACTATTTATTACATTTTGATTGTCTCAGTTTATGGCTTCTCCAAAAACAGCATGTGAAATAATTTTAGGAATTACATGGATGGAGTTTTAAACTTTTAATAGCTATGAGATCATTTTATTGCATGTTCAAAAGTGAAAAAAATACGAAGTGTGTGAATTAAAGGAAAATATTAGGTAAAGAATAGAATAGGTAGCATGCAGACATGGTAAAAATTACAAAAGCTGTGCTGAGATGACTCAAGTTCGGTAAATATCGTGACGCTGATCTTCTACAGTAAGACGTGTAATCTGTGGTGATCATTTCACCTCTGTTTTACAGAAGGTAAAACTGAAGCTTAGACATTACAACATGGTGCTTTTCCCACTCTTCCAGGCTACATGTGATGCAAGCAACCTATTTTAAACACTGCCTTTCAGCTCCCTGTAAACATATAGATATGAGGGTTGTACACAATCCCATCTGCTAACACATTTTACCTTTATCCCACCTGAACAAATGTGGAGACTTCACAGTTCTTAAATGATGACGGTGGAAGTCTTCACGTCAGTCAGTGAGATCAGATTTGTGACTTAGTGTTTCTTAGCTGTCCCTCATTGTTGCCACTTAGATATCGGCTAAGCTCACCTTTCTTCATCGGAATCTTGTAGCTCTGTTGAGTTTTAAGTGAAAGAGGCAAGCGACTAGACCTAGAGGTCATTTCTTGAGAGCCATTTATGGGAGAGCGAGTGTATTCGTTTCTATGGCTCCCTTAACAAATTATCATAAATTTAGTCACTTAAAATGAGATCAATGGGGCTTCCCTGGTGGCGCAGTGGTTGAGAGGCCGCCTGCCGATGCAGGGGACGCGGGTTCGTGCCCCGGTCCGGGAAGATCCCACATGCCACGGAGCGGCCGGGCCTGTGAGCCATGGCCTCTGAGCCTGCGCGTCCGGAGCCTGTGCTCCGCAACTGGAGAGGCCACAACAGTGAGAGGCCCGCGTACCGCAAAAAAAAAAAAAAAAAAAAAAAAAAAAAAAATGAGATCAATGTATTAAGTTATAGTTCTGCCTGTCAGGAGTCTAGATACAGCATGGTCTTCTGCTTAGAGTCTCACCAGGCTGAAATCATGTTTTGGCAGGGATGTAATCCTTTCTGGAGGCTCCGGAAATGTATCTATTTCCAAGTTCACTTGGTTGATGGCAGAATTCAGTTCCATATAGTTGTAGGATTGAGGTTTCTGTTTCCTCACTGGTTGTTGGTTGAAGTTTATTCTCAGCTTCTAGAATCTACCTGCATTCCTTGTCTTCCTTCATCTTCAAAGCCAACAATGGTAGCTCAAGTTCATCTCGTGCTGTAACCTCTCCTTCTGTCTCATCTCTGCTTTCACTGGAGACAATTCTCAACTTTTAAGGGCTCGTGTGATTAGATTGATTGCACCCACAAAATTCAAGACAATCTCTCCATGTTAGAACCAGCTGTAGTCTTAATGACATCTGTAAAGACCCTTAACAGCAGTAACTGGATTAGTATTTGATTGAACAGCAGGAGACAGGAGTCTTGGGGGAACATCTTTAAAATTCTGCCTACCACGGGGAGTCTCTTTTTTTTTTTAATAAAAAGATTTTATTAAAAAAATTTTTTTAACATCTTTATTGGAGTATAACTGCTTTACAATGGGGTGTTAGTTTCTGCTTTATAACAAAGTGAATCAGCTACACATATACATATATCCCCATATCTCCTCCCTCTTGCGTCTCCCTCCCTCCCACCCTCCCTATCCCCCCACTCTAGGTAGTCACAGAGCACCGAGCTGATCCACAGGGAGTATCCTGAACAGCAGCATATAGATACCTAATGACTCAAAAAACTAGTTAATTGCTCCATATACACCAAAGATTAAAGCTGAGCCAGGGAGGGCATAATCAGAAAGGATATTCCTATGTAAACAGGGGAAGGATGTGAGGTCACAGCAGTTACTGGTCCACAGTGATTCTGAAGCCTCCTGGGCAGCTGTTGTTGGGTATCCCCCCTCTGGAAATAGGTAAATTTCCTTGTTTCTCTCCCAGTTCTGCTCCTGGGAATAGTTCCCAAGTCTGTTTCCCCCCATGGCTCTGGAAGATGTTGCTTCCTCATCATGCCCCTTGCCCATTTCTGATGAGGGAAAATACGCCATTTTGGGTCTTCTTATATATCCAGTCATCTCAGTCTCTCTCTCTCTTTTTTTTTTTTAATAATTTTATTTATTTTTGGCTGCGTTGGGTCTTCATTGCTGCGTGGGCTTTCTCTGGTTGTGGTGAGTGGGGGCTACTCTTCATTGCAGGGCCCGGGCTTCTCGTTGCGGTGGCTTCTCGTTGCGGTGGCTTCTCTTGTTGCAGAGCACGGGCTGTGGGCCCACGGGCTTCAGCAGTTGCAGCACACGGGCTCAGTTGTGGCACGTGGGCCCTAGAGCACAGGCTTCAGTAATCGTGGCACGTGGGCTTAGTTGCTCCACGGTATGTGGGATCTTCCGAGACCAGGGATCAAACCCATGTCCCCTGCATTGGCAGGCGGATTCTTAGCCACTGTGCCACCAGGGAAGTCCCAGTCATCGCAGTCTCTTGTTAGTCCAGGCTATAGGGACTTTGTCAATATGCTAAAAGCCTTTGTGTGTTTTTGTTGTGGGTTTTGGAATGCATAGGGTTTTCTATATTTGGTTCTATTCCATTCCACCTGCCAAAAGTCACACCCATAATTCTTTCAAGCTATGTTTCTCTCTGCAGACATAATTACTGATAATTTGGACATTCCAGGCTGCTGTGGGAACATGCTTGTAAGCTTCCCAGGAGATCTTTTGTTGAGCAGTGTGAATTGTTTAGGTCCGCATCCTGCTTGAAGGCAGAGGGTGGACTTTTTGACCTCTCCAGGTCTCTATTAAGGATGAAGTCCTTAGGAAGGAATTGCCTGGAGCCTGTCAAGGGGCTGCTTTCCCTTGAGCTGCTCTGCTGTCCTTCCCTAAGTATAGACACACAGTCACAGTCATCACTTAGAGCCCCTTGAGAAGCCCAGGGGTGGTACTGGGACTTGCCGGCCATCAGCGTCATTCACCATAATCCTTTGTCATCGGGTGAAGTCTCCCAGCCAGGCTCTGCCTTTTCCTTCACTCTCTCTTCCCGGCTATCGCTTGCATTCAGAAAATCTTGCCAATTGTCCTGGGAACAAAAGCCTGTGGGAGACCCCTGGGAAGAAGACGCCTGTCACCAAGTACATGCCTTAGTTGGTGCTGTCACCTGGAAACAGCCACAAGGACTAAAGCAAGTGTGTGAATCAGGGGAGCATGAAAAGCTGTCTCAGACCATCTCATGCTGGGAGTTCCTGAGTTGTCTGGGTCAAGGAGCCCCACCAATTGTCCGTCACTGTGTAAATTTGCCCAATGTCTGCTGCATACTTGGCAAAAGCACTGGTTTTCAAGGGCAACCAATGCTGGCAGGTAATCAGTATATCTGAAAACCCTCTTCTACTGGGAATGGCAAATACCTTTACAGCTCACTTTGTGCTGATCTCCTCTAGATTGAGTCTACTAGTAATATTTCTATTATGCAGAGCAGTTAAAAACACAAGGTTAATTCTGGGGATACGGAATAACTCCTTCTAAGTACCAGATCTATGATTTGGGTAGTTGCTACTTGGTGAATGCTAATATATATCTATCTCTCCAGGGTGATTTAGGCTTTGGTTTGCAAACCAGGCAAAATAGCATTTTAAAATGATAGATTTTCAGACACAGTGCCAGGAGTGCTTTGGATGGAGTCTAGAAACGTGTTTTAAAAAGCTCTTAGGCATAATAGTTATATACAGTTAGTTGCTCTAAGAAAGAATCCCTGTATTTTAGTGGCTTTATACCATTGAAGGGTTTTTCTTGCTCAAACATCAGCTTAGTGATTGTGTTCTTTTGAGTGGTGGGTAGCTCTCCTCCATCCGATGACTCAGGGATCCAGGCTTCTTTCATCTGTGCCCAAAAGAGGACATGAAGTAATCATGGCAAAGGAACGGGAGCAAGAACCCGTTTCCCGTAGGGCTGGGGAAACAGAGGAAAGAAGCTGAAAGCAGTAAAACATATGAGGGCTCCCACAGAGCAGAAACTCGGGACCTGCCACTCAGTTAATTGCTGCTGCTGTCTCTAAGCTTGGAGAAAGGCCCCCACAGAGCTGGGTCTCAGACCTCTGAGGGGTGGTGCTGGCCGGCTGGTATTGCTGTCCCGGATGGGGCACGATGCAAGCAGTAGAAAAATTGAAACCGGAGTCTACATCTGCTGATGCAGGAATGAGCTGTTTCTGCTGGGGTGAAAGTCAAGGCTGGGTGATGCTGGCAGGCCTTGGAGACAAACAGGAAACCCACCAAAAACAAACAGGAAGGAGCAAGTCTCTTCTTCCTTCTCAGACTCCCAGTTTTCCAGTAGAGCTCCTATCAACAGAACCAAAGAGAGAGCCAGATGGCAGGACAGAAGCCCCAGCCCCAGCCCCAGCGTTACAGAGCAGAGAACAGCAGCGTGGGTTTGAAACTGAGAAGCAGTAACCGGATAACTCGATAACTGACCCTGTGAAGGGTCTTGGGGTTGGAGACAGAGGGCAGCCGTTACCTTCCCGTGCTGGATTTCTTCCCTTTGTCCCCTGAGAGCTCCTCTCCACCCTTTTCCCCCTGCTCAGTGGCCCAGGCTGCTGGCCCGTGTGAGACGCAACAGGCTGCCTGGCTTCCCAGCTTCTGAGCGCTGGTAAGAGGTGGGAGGAGAGGATGCAGGGGAGGCTGAGGCACTTATTTATTCACCTAACTCCCTGGCTGTGGGTTTGCTGGTCCTTTCCCAGAGCTCCTTCTCTTTGCCCTTTCAGGCCATCGGGTGACAACGTCACCTGGCTGGTGTCAGTTCCAGAATACTCTATCCTATCCTACGTGGGTTCTCAAGAACCTGTTGCCATTTCTGAAAAGAGTTTCTTTGTTAGATGCTCCTCACGTCCACCTAATTTAAGGCGCCACGGTCTTTCTGGGACCCTGATGAGACACAGTGTAGGCATGAGAGGAAAAGGGTGGCACCATTACAGGGAATCAGAGAGGGAGGGAGACAGTCCCAGCTGTGGCTTTCTGTAGAGGGACACAGCCCACTGGGTGACTGGGGAGGGAGCAGACGGTGGAACAAATAACCTCATCTCATTCGCCCTCTCCTGATCTCCTGACTTCCTCTGAGAGCTCCCATTGGCCAAGCCCAGTGGGAAGCCAGCAGTGAGGTTGCTATGAAGGTGGTCCTCCCAGGACAACTTTCCTGGTGTCGGGCTAGGTTGGGGAAGGCTGGAAAGTCGAACTGGTGGGGCAAGCAGAGGAGATCCAGCCCACAGTGCACCTGGGATATTTGACATACAGATAAGATCATATAAAACACTACACTCCTCTATATGACAAACATTTTCAATAATCATCAGAAATAATTATTTTATTCTTGATTCATTTTTTAGGTGCAAAACAAATAATTCACAATTTAGAAAGAAGAATATATTTCAGTGTAAAGCTATCATTCAAATTCAGTAAAATATACGAATGAATTTAATTTTGCACTTACCAAATAAAAATAATATACTTCATGGTTTTAGATTTTAAACACAAATTTAAACCTCCAGTCGTCATGGTCAGTGACAGAATTGCAGTAACCCAAGCTGTGTTTCTTCTTCTTTACAAAGATTGCACTGTCATGGTCTATTTTGAATTTACTATTTAAATGCAGACAGATGTCATACTCCAGGGTTTTGGAGGAGTAAGCTATATCCTAGGAGAACTTCAACAGTTCTAAACTGTGAAAAATTTATCCTTGAAACGAATATGTGTAGCTGAATCTACACGTGTTGGGACTGACCACTACCTGGAAGTTCTCTGAATTACCTTACACGTAGACTATAGTGTTTCTCAAAGGCTTCGTTATGAAAAGCATAGTCATTAGAAGCTTCCATGTATATTATTAAAACTCAACAACAATCACAGCGATAGTTCAGAACTTAGACCAACAAAAGTTTTCTTTATTGATTTTATTTAGACTTGCCAGGGCATAGTGATAGTAAAAGCAGATCAGTTAGGGGTGGGTTTCATGCCTGTGTTTAAACTCTGTCCAGGTAATGCCTGCCCTGGGTTGACTGTTCCCACTGCCCTGCTCTTGGGTCATTAGCCCATCTTCTTTGCTCTAGATGTCCTTTCTTTGCATCGTAAGGTCCGCTTCTCACAGTTTGTGCTTCCTCATAACTTAGGGCACACGAGATGCTTCCAGGTGGTCTCACCTTCCTACTTCAGCTCCGCTGTTTCCTTTTTCAGTCTCCCAGAACTCAAATCCCTGCAAAAGAAATCCTTATTTGGCCAATTCATCTTTTCCCGAGCAGACCATGTCATGGGTTTTTGACTAGTGTGTGCATTGACACTATTGGGTCAGAGACTTCTGTCTGGTCCCTAGAAGAGGGTGGGGTCACCTGATTCAAATCATGGCTTCCTGGAAGGGGCTCTGAGCAATGCAGATTTGGGGCCTGGCAAGTGTTATGTCAAGAAAGTTAAACACACATAGAAATCCGTAAAGGCAAGCTAAGAAGTCTTTTAAGTGTAGTGGAAGAGCATTGGATGCAGACTCAGGTGAGTTGCGGTTTAAATCTCTTCTCTGTAAGTCTAGTATTTTCTCATCCTTGGTTTGCTTAGAGTGTAATAGTTGTTTTCTTTAGGAAGAGCATACGAGTAATAGGATTCTCAGTTACAGAAATGGCTGAAACGAATAAAAGTTGACCCCTCACCCCTGTAACAAGTCTAGCTGCAGGTGGCTGTTGGCACCGGTTCAGAGGCAGCTTCTCGGAGTCTCTTGGCTTTTCTCCTGTGCTTGTTGTATCACAGTTGCACGATGGCTCTTGTAGCTATAAACGTCCTGTCCCTTTCCAGGAAGAGAGGAAGAGAAAGTGGTGATGGACTCACATTTATGCCTCTAACTGGGAAAAGCAAAAGGCTTCCCAGAATCCCCAGCAATGTCTCATTGGCCAGGAAGATGTGCACGGCTAGGACAGGGGGTGTTTGCCGGGGCTGGATGCATGGCCCCCCGAAACAGAACTGAGGCTCTGCTAGCAGCAACAAAGGAGAGGGAGTGGATATCATGGAGGGGTAGGGTGGAGTGCAGTCACAAAGGGGTTAATTTGATCTGTTTCCTTACAGGGTGGTTGGGAGGATCAAATATATGTGAAATGCGCCACAGGACCCTTTTCAAAATGAATACTGGCAACTTCTCTACTTGATCATTCTATTTATGTATGCATGCTTTCTTAAATACAGACCCCTCACCCCTTTCTTTCACCTTACCTTGTGATCTACCAAACGAAACTGAATGTGGCTTGACCCTGCCTACCCTCTAACCTCATCTCTCCCCAGGCTGTGCGGTGCTCACCACTTTCCTCTGACAGCACGGACCTCCTTCCAAGGTCTGTGAATTCACTAAGACTTTTCTCACCCCAGGCCTTTGCTTTTGTAATTTTGCTCTCGTGGAACAGACGTTCCCCTTTCTGTCACCATTTGAGAGAAATCCACCCTGACTCCCAGCCTATGTGAAAAATCCCCATTTTGTTCTTTCCAAGCACTGAGAAGACTCTTCATTCCAGTATTGTCTATAGATTGTCATTTATCTGTTTAATGGTGTAACATTTAAGGGCATGGGTGCTACAGCCAGACTGTCTGCCACTAACTTCTTCCTAGCTGTGTGGTCTCGGGCAGGTTACTTTAATGTCTTGGTACCTCTATTTTCTCCTCTGTAAAATGGGAATATTAATATCGCCTACCTCACGGGATTGTGAGGAGGATTAAATGTGCTAGGTGCTTAGAACAGTGCCCTGTGCACAGCAGGGCACTCACTATGGGACTGTTAAATAAATCAAAGAAATAACATATATTTCCTCCATCAAACTGACGCTCTAGGAAGACAGCGCCCATCCCTACGGCAGCTGGCGCAGTGCCAGACCATGTCACCATTGCTGTCGTTCTCGTGGCTGTTGAAGTATTCGTTGAGTGAACGAATACATAAATGAATAACCAAGTGATGTTCTAAATGTGGGAGAGGAGGAGGGAGCAGAATAAACTGGTAACTAAAAGTAGCACTTTTCACAAGCACTGGCTTCCAGAAAGAACTGACAGCTAGAAGTCTCTGGCTCAGCTGGGAGTTGAAATCTGAACCCACTTGTGGGGTCTGTTAGAACCGAACCCTCCGTGGCAAAGCGTGGGACCTGCATGGACCGTGGCCCAGAATGTCCTGCTTTGCTTCCCAGACAACAGACACAGTGATTGCCTCCTCTGAGGGGACTGCTATGTCTCAGGCCACCCAGGAAATGGAAATAAGCCTCTGTGAGGGACCACGCTCCCACCCATTTGGAAATCCGCAGCCCTGATTAGGTGTCTTGTTCACTGACCCCGCCACCCTGGTGACAGATGCTTCCCCGACTAGCCTGAGCTCTGGTCCCCGTCACCCCCTGGGGCTGTTCTGCCTCCATCTGAAGAGGATTTTTCCAAACCCCAAAGTGCAGCAGTTTTATGGGCCAGCTGCCCTGTGTTCCTTTTCAGAGGCAACCAAGGCTCTTAAATCACTTGAAAAATACGTCCAAGTTGTGCTGTGGAGACTCACTGGCTGCACTACTCATTCTCTTCCAATGCTGCGTCTCAGAGGAGCCATTAGAAACCCAGTAAAATAGATCTCCGCCCCCCTGGCTGCCTTCCAGGGCCTGATGGTTGCCCGCCTCTGAAGCCTTTGTGGAGCCTTGACCATTTCCTGTGACCTCTGGGCTCCCCGGCTCACAGGTTAAAGCTCAGCCCCCTGTCCTCGGAGGACCACTTGTTTTTCTGTTTCTGTCTGGCGAATGGCCTCAGGGTCTCTCCCTTTCCTGCTCAGGCCCAGCTGGAAACCTCTTTATTAACAGTTTGTTTGCAAGCTCATGGTGGTCTGTGAACTTGTCTGAAACTTCCTGGCAGGGAAACAACTGCTGCATCCAGAACGTGAGTCCCAGCGGAACATTCTGGCAGTCTCTCTTCACACAATTCTCACTCACGCTCTCTGGCCGTCCGTCCTTCCTTTACCCTGCATACCGCACACCGTGAGAACATCCCTGTCGTCCAGTAGAAGGCCTCCAGAGCTCCTGAGGAGGAAGAGAAGACTTCTCCCCCTAAGAAAGGGAAGTGTGTGATGGTACCTCTTATGTGAAGGGTGTTGCCTTCCATGAGGCTCCTTAAGGAGAGTTTGAGGAAAAATTCGATGTCAACCTCTTAGAAGCTTTTCTTTTTTTTAAATTTTGCTGAAGTATCATTGATTTACAATGTTGTGTTTAATTTCTGCTGTACAGCAAAGTGACTCAGTTATACAGATATATAGTCTTTTCTATGATGGTTTATCACAGGATATTGAATATAGTTCCCTGTGCTATTTGGTAGGACCTTGCTGTTTACCCATCCTGTATATACTACTTTGCATCCGCTAATCCCAAACCCCCAATCCATCCCCCCCCCCCCCCGCCCCCTTAGCAACCACAAGTCTGTTCTCTATGTCTGTGGGTCTGTTTCTGTTTCGTAGGTAGGTTCATTTGTGTCATATTTTAGATTCCACATATAAGTGATAGCATATGGTATTTGTCTTTCTCTTTCTGAATTCCTACACTGAGTATGGTCATCTCAAGGCCCATTCACGTTGCTGTGAAAGCTTTTTTGCTGTTCATTTGCTTGTTAAGGAAAATTTCTGTCCCCACCGAGGCCTGGTTGCTAGAACCAAGCCATGGGCTGAGGAGCGGGGAGAAGAGTGACAATGACAAATACTTGCTTTGGCAAAAATGCCTCCAACAGAGCCCAGTCCTGTTCATCAGGGCTGGCAGTCACTCCGATCCTTCCACTGAGGCGCCCGGATTCACCCCCTAATCGGCTCCTGGGGGTCACCCCACTCTGTCCTCAGCAGCAACATCCATCTCCTGTGATAGGCCTGTCCCGAGGGAGGAGGACCCGAGCTTGTGCCCCTGTGGTGGGTCTTGGCTAGAAGCATGGGAGGTGACAAACCCTATAGAAGTTACCAACATGTCCTTACGTTACTTTAAATCTAATGCGGTGAAACCACCTGAAGATGCTAATAGCTTTTTGACTTGGAAGGGAACTCAGGGATGATCCAGGTCACTGGGGCTCAGGGCTTCCTTAGTCACAACAAACTCCCCTCCATGAAATCTCACTGAGCAGGCCTGGGGCTGCCCGTGAAGTGGAGGAGGGTTTAGACCCCACAGAGTCACCTCCTCATTTTCTTGGAAGTCCCTGAGGTTCTTGCTTCAAATGCCTAGAACTCTAGAGCCTGCTTTGAAAGTCATTCATTACCTTGGAGCCCAGTGTGGCCCAGTGAACACAACTGGCTGGCCCAATGGGATAGTTACTTGGGGGCCTGGGCGCAAGTGGAACCTAAGTCCCTTAATGCCGGACTTATACACTTAACAAATGTTCAGCCCATGTGTAATATTTGACCACATTTGTGTTAGACTTAGCCCTGTGGTGAAATGGCTCAAGGCTCATCCCACTTCTTTTTTCATTAATTTCCCTAATTTTCTTAGTTGGTGTATTAGTTTGCTAGGGCTGTCATAACACAGTACCACAGATGGGGTGGCTTAAACAACGGAAATTTATTTTCTCTCTATCCTGGAGGCTAGAAGTCTGAGGTCAAGGTATCTGCAGAGTTGGTTCCTTCCGAGGCCTCACTCCTTGGCTCGTAGATGGCCAGTTTCTCCCTGTGTCTACACATCATCTTCTCTCTATATGTGTTTCTGTCCAAATTTCCTCTTCTTTTTTTTTTTTTTTTTTTTTTTTGCGGTATGCGGGCCTCTCACTGTTGTGGCCTCTCCCGTTGTGGAGCACAGACTCCAGACGCGCAGGCTCAGCGGGTGCATGGGCCCAGCCGCTCCGCGGCATGTGGGATCCTCCCCGACCGGGGCACGAACCCGCGTCCCCTGCATCGGCAGGCGGACTCTCAACCACTGCGCCACCAGGGAAGCCCCAAATTTCCTCTTCTTATAGGGACACCAGTCACACTGAATTCGGGCCCACCCTAACGATCTCATTTTAACTTAATTACCTCTTTAAAGACCCAATCTCCAGATACAGTCACATTCTGAGGCACTGGGGGTTAGGATTCAATATATAAATATGTTGTGTGTGGGAGGGGGAGGTGTACACAATCCAGCCTATAACAGTTGGCTAAACTTCACTTTTTAGTGATTAATTCAAAGAAAGCATATGGAAGCTATATTCCTTGAATTCTTGTACATTTAAAAACATTTTTCTGTAGGCTTATTTCCAGGTCACTTTTTCCTTTTAAAACTTGGAAGGCATTGCTCTATTGACTTCTAGTCTTGCAAGTTGTTATGGAGAAAGTTTGAGGCAGGCCGAATTCCTTGAATTTCTTTCTCCAGCTCCAACTGCCAGACACACAAGGGACACCATTTAAGACCAGCTCCGGCCAAACAACAGGAAGACTTCTGCCTCATGAGTGACCCCAGGAGAGACCACTTTTTTTTGAACCCAGTGCAAACTGCTGACCCCCAGGATCTTTAGCAAATAAAATGAATGTTCTTTTAAGCTATTAGGTTGGGGGTTGTTTGTTACTCAGCGCTTGATATCTGACACGCTGAGCTTCCTGACACACAGGATCCTCCCTGAACTGCAGTGCAGTTTCTAAAGACTTGAGCTTATCTGAGTGGGTGAGTAGTTAGCCTTTATTTCTCTCCAGCCAGCAGATAGCAACCGCTATGGGGATCTTCATAATGCAATGTGGAAACTCTTCCATCCTGGCTTGTCAACAGCCTGCTTCCTGCAAATATGGGGAGTCTGAGTGAATCCTGTCCCACCGTCACATTCCAAACTTCTTATTTTTTTTTCCCTCAACTTCTTGTAAGGGACAAACCTGGCTCTGCTGATTCTGGTTCCCACCATCTCTCTACCCATCTCCATGCACTCGTGTTTGAATAGCAGCAAGTTTGGCAGCCTTTCTCCAGATATGGCAGCTGGGATCAGCTGGGGTGACAGATGTTGCTTGGTTTCATCACAGAGGAAGCTGCATTTCTGTTTCTTGATTTTTGGGGGTGTGGGGTGGTGGTGGTGATTTTCTAAGAAGAAAGAGGCAGTTAGGTACATATTTGCTCTGCCATTTAAATAATAATAAGTGTTTAGATTAATAACAATAACATTCCTATCATATTATATAATAAATCACATTATTTAATACTATATATAATAAATAAAATACATTATATGATATTATTATAATAATAAAGAATAATAAAAATTTAAGGACAAATATGGGGGATTAGCATAGGATTGTCAGCTTTTTATTTTATCTCAAAAGAATATTTTAAAAAGCAGCTATTCTTTACTATCATCATCCTTTCACTTACATTTTAACACCTAATTGCCAAGCACATAAACTCAGAAAAAAGGGTAATCCTCCTTACAAGAGAATTAGTAAATGATATACATTTTAATATTTATGTTTATGGGAAATATATTAAATTCTGGAGATGCAGAAAGATTACAACTTAAAATCAGAGTTGACACAATTTTCCTTTAAGTGGTCTGTTAAGAATGTGAGCTTACAAACTGTAAAGGAACATTAATCTTTCTGTTTAGGAAGAAACTCATCTCTCTCCCTTCCTGCACAAAGTAATTATTACCGCCTTAAAGTCATGATGATTATTTGGTGCTGCATCCGGTTTCATACTTCCTTATCTTAACATAATAAACCTTCAGAATCCCCTCTGGCTCAAATCAATTCTGACTTTAGGGTCTGTCGGCACTCTGGATAAACTCCGTTGTTTATTTATAGGAAGGCGTCCAACAGAATTGGGGTCATTCCGGAGGTAGGGGAAGGACTTTGAGGCAGAATGAAATTCACCAGCACCCAACGACTTCGTTTCCCCTTCTCTCCATCGCTGCCTGCCTGTCTGCGATGTGGGCAGTGGTTGCTGGGACTTGCTGTGCAGGCACAGACTTTCAAAGCTTTGCCTCTGGATCCAGTCACCAGACAGCTGCCGGGGGTCACGTCCCCTCCCTCTCCAGCACTTAGTAGCTCCCAATTAAATGTTTGTGGAATGAGAAATGAATGGCTCATTGCAAGGCCCACGAAAGTCTCCTCGGGGCTACGTGCTGAGATGCATGTCATCCTGGCATCCCTCGCAGGGCCTGGCTCACTAAAAGCTGCCTCGTCTCTCCAGCTCTGAGGCAGGGATTCCCTTAGGACACGTGGGGGCCTCCCAGGGGGTGGACACCGAGACCAGTGCAATTAAGGTTACTTTCTTCTTCTTTTCAGAAAAAAAGGAATGAAGAGTCATTTAGAAACCCAAGGAGAAGGTCTGGGAGGGGCTGACGGCAGAATGGGCAGTGGTGCCCGAGGACTGCCCCCGTCAAAGACTCTGGGTCATTTCGTGGCAGCCCCAGGGACTCTGCTGTACCCTGGGTGGGATGGGGCCCCCTTCCCACTCACACACAGGATTCAGAGAAAGGTAAACCTTGCTCTCCAGGGTGGGCCTTATGGCTGTCCCTCTGATCAATGGCCCAGCAGAAAGGCACAAATAGACTGAAAACAAAGTCTGTGGCTAAGAACATGAACGTGAACTCCCCTCTGGGAAAACAGGCCGGGCTCCTTGGAGTGCCTCCAGGCCGGGCTTGGGCCCAGTAGGCTCATCGGTAGCCAGCCCACCATGCCACCCGCTTCTCTTCTTGCTGCTGCTTTTGTTTCTAGCTCCATTCACTTACCTTTACTTTCCCCCACTTGAAATCAAACCCCTAGGAGATTGTTGTCAAATTACCCCGACCTGTTGCTTACAACAGGGACACAGAAACTGGGCTTTGAAGGCTGCGCTTCAGTGCTGGCCCTGCCTCTGGCTGTGTCACAATGGTCAAGCCATTAAAGCTCCTTGAATATTAAGTTTCCTCAAATGTAAAAGGTGATGAATGCTGGTACCCGACGCCCACCCTGCAAAGAGGCCGGGGACCAAATGAGGCAACACAACTAAGGGATCGCAACTAGAAACGGGGATAACTAGGGTGCCGATCACACCTCCCCTCTCATATGAACTTACTTCAGTAACCAATAATCAAAAAGGGAAGTGCAGGGAGGGAGAAAAGGGAAGGGAGAGAAAAAAAGCAGAGGAGTGCCATTCCAGGGTACTTTAAATAGTTTCAACTACTATAAAAAAACTGCTATATGATTTCAACTGCTATAAAAATGACATCACGGGCTTCCCTGGTGGCGCAGTGGTTAAGAGTCCGCCTGCCGATGCAGGGGTCACGGGTTCGTGCCCTGGTCCGGGAGGATCCCACATGCCGCAGAGCGGCTGGGCCCATGAGCCATGGCCGCTGAGCCTGCGCGTCTGGAGCCTGTGCTCCGCAATGGGAGAGGCCACAACAGCGAGAGGCCCGCGTACAGCAAAACAAAACAAACAAACAAACAAAAAAATGACATCACAACATAAAAAGCTAGAAGAAAATATAAGATGTTAAGGAGTGAAGGTTATTCCTAAGTGAGAGGATTATAATGTTTACTTTCTGTTTTTATAATAAAAAGTACACTTTAAGATGGTCCCCTCTCCCCAATTCTTCTGCCCGTCCCCTCAATTTTCCCAGCGCCAGATGTGCCCACTAGACTTAACAATGTCCTAGGGAGCTCGGGGGGGCAGGGCAGGAGGTGTCCCGGGTCCTAGATTTCTTAGGCAGGTAGGGCAGGAGGAGGAAACTCAGACAAGAAGGGTAGAGACTGAGAAAGTGATCACAACGAGACCTCGGTCCGGCGGGGAGCAGAAGTCAGGAGCATCTCCAGGTGGCAGGCGCTATGGGCTCTGTGTGATCTTGAGGAACTCAGGTAAGGAGTGAAAGGGGAGGGGATAAAGGAGCCACTGCTAATACCTGAATGGGGTGGCAGGACACCAGCCAAAGAGGTCGGGGCCCCACGGCCAGTCTTAGTGTGGAAGACAGTGTTAGAGGTAGGGAAATGAAGCCAAGCTCAGTTCCATAAGGAGCGATGGCAGCAATCCTTTTGCTTCAACCTCCGTGACATCCAGGGTTCATTCCCAGAATCCTAGACCTGGCCTGTGATCTAATTTCAGGTCCCACTAGATCTGAAGCTCCAATGCCGATGTTTTTTCTGCTACTCCCATGATACACTCAGAAAAGTAGCAGGGCTTCCCTGGTGGCGCAGTGGTTGACAGTCCGCCTGCCGATGCAGGGGACACGGGTTCGTGCCCCGGTCCGGGAAGATCCCACGAGCCGCGGAGCGGCTGGGCCCGTGAGCCATGGCCGCTGAGCCTGCGCGTCCGGAGCCTGTGCTCCGCAAAAGGGAGAGGCCACAGCAGTGAGAGGCCCGCGTACCGCAAAAAAAGAAAAGAAAAGTTGCAAAGCTGAGCCTCCAGGTAGAGGACACCAATGACAGGGTGTTTCCTGTTGATCTCGGCCTCTGGCTAGTGATGCTATCCGGAATCCCTGGGGGCATTCACCTGTGCCATAGTACTTGTGGTGAGTACCCAGCAACTGTAACCGGTGTTTTTGGCTGGACCAGCCCTTGTGTTGTTGTTTTATGTTTGCAAGATGCAACTCAGCTACAAGCATCAGGAAAATTTGAAACAAAACAAAACAAAAAAGATTTATTACTCCTAAGTCCTGGAGGGTACATGGCACACCTGGGGCCACACAGTGAGGTCATGGGGAGGGGGGGGTGGAGAGAGAGAGAGAGCGCAGACCTGGGGGTCTGCCTTTATTGGTGTCCAGGGTGGGGTGCCTAGGATTTCACTCTTTATTGGTGAATTTAAAATGTAAGGGTGGGGATTGGGGTGCTAGAAGGGAAAAACAGGGCCATTCAGGCAGTCAGTTATCTATGTCACCCAAGGTTCCCTACAAGGGGAACTTCAAGGGTGGGGTGGCCTGGCACTTCACCTAGTTGTGCTGAAGGCAATATGTTTATTTCAGACGGATGTCTGTGAAATGGAGGCCCCGGCTATGAAAAGCTTAACGTCAGATGCTTACATTACAATCAAAGAAGCTTTACTGTTGGGCACTTAATGCCACACAGTGCCTCTGAAGAGCTGACACTGCAGATTTCCCAGTTTAGGAGGGGCCCATTTGACAGACAGCAGGATAGAGGCTTGGGCTTCAGACCGCTCCTTACAGAGGGTCCCAAGGCAGCAGACTGGCTCAACAGGAAGTGCTAATTATCGCAGTCGGGGTAGTTCTACTGTAAAAGATACCTGAGGGGGACAAAGTGAAGGAAACCCTGTGTCACATGACGGTTTAAAAGAATGAAAGTTCCTCAGACTTAAAAAATGCAAAGAATTTATCAATAATCAAGAACTGAGAATGATCATGAAATAGATTTTCCATTAGAGAAGAAATACTTACTCATCATAAAAGTGAAAAAACATATAGAATAGTCTAAAGAAAAAAAAATATCACCAAAATTTCTTTACCCAGAGATAAGACAGTTAACATTTTGGTATATTTCTTTCAGTTTATTTTCTATTAAAAAGAAAAGGAGGGACTTCCCTCGTGGCGCAGTGCTTAAGAATCCGCCAGCCAAGGCAGGGGACACCGGTTCAAGCCCTGGTCCGGGAAGATCCCACATGCCACGGAGCAACTAAGCCTGTGCGCCACACCTACTGAGCCTGCGCTCTAGAGCCTGCGTGCCACAACTACTGAAGCCCATGCACCTAGAGCCTGTGCTCCGCAACAAGAGAAGCCACCGCAATGAGCAGCCCGCACACTGCAATGAAGAGTAGCCCCTGCTCGCCGCAACTAGAGAAAGCCTGTGCGCAGCATCCAAGACCCAATGGAGACAAAAAATTAAAAATAACTAAATTGAAAAAAAAAAGAAAAGGAAAAGAAAAACATCAAAATGTTATTGAGAATATAAGTTTCTGCTAAATTTATGTAAAATATATTACATATTTTTCTATATCTTAAAGAAGTCTTTGTAAATAAATTTTTATTGGTGGCAAGAATATTTCATTGGATGAGTATATCGAAATTTATTTAAGCATTCCGTTACTGTTGGGCAGTAAATAAGTTTCCAATGTTTTTTGCAATTATAAATAATGAGAAAAAAACCTAAGTATTCAAATCTGTGTTCATAGAGCTGATAATTTCTGTATGATAAATTCCTAAAAGTGAGGAGTTCTCTTACACATTTTCAACAATTTCTCTGCGTAGCTCAGTGAGTCTATTGTTTCATTCTCCTGCCAAACTCAGTTTTTTAAAAAAAACAGAACTCTGCTAAATTAACGGCCAAGAGTAATATTGGCATAACTTTCTGCCCTAATGAAACAGGAGGGAAAGGGGCAGGACACCACCTTTAAAAGAATGACATAGCCATAGGACATGACAAAAACTGGTTAGAACCAACTAGGTCCAAGATGGTGAGATATTTGACTTCCAGTGGACCTTGAGCCTCACTATACACTCATTGTAATACATTAGCATCTAAATGATACACCCTCAGGCACCATGAGAGTTCTGAGGCCAACAGAAAAGGTCAAAAAGTGGGCAGTGGTCCAATTCCTAGAAATCTCCACCCCTTCCCTGGAATAGTTGGAATAATCCTCCCACTCAGCCTATGAAATTACCCAGCCCATGAAAACTAACCATGCCATATTTCTGGGCTCTCTCGACTTCCGAGATGGCCCACACTCTGTGGAGTGTGTTTCTCTCTAAATAAATACACTTCTTGCCTACTGAATTCTTTCTGCGACGAGACATCAAGAACCTCAAACTCACCAGGAACACCAATGGGTGATAGAATCAAAATGCAAAAGATGTTGGCAGGCTGGAACAGTGACTCAGATGTTACAGATGAAAATCCTTGGGGTAGTGAGCTGGCATGTAAGTCACCAGAACAAATAGCTGAAAAACAAGATGGAGGTGACGTAACGACAGCTGAGAAGAGTCTTGTGAATCAAAAAAAGCTCCCCATCTTAGGTCACAGTAATATAGAAGTAAGGAGCCCAGAATCGGAGGGTGACACTCCCTTGCTCTGCGTGGCCCGATCCACCCTCAGCACTTGGCCTCACACTGTAAAGAGAACATTAACAAATGATCCTTTTTCAGAGAAGAGAGTGGAACCGAATCTGGCCTCTGTATCTCGACACCGGACTAATTCTCGGAGACAGAGGTTTGGGTGAAGTAGAAAAGAAAAGCTTTATTGCTTTGCCGGGCGAAGGGTGAGACAGCGGGCTAATCCCCTCAAAACTGTGTGTCCCGACCTGGAAGGGGTAGTGAGAAGTTTTGTAGTAATGGTTCAAAGAGGGTGTGGTCAACTCGTGGACATTCTTCTGATTGGTTGGTGGTGAGGTGAATGGGAGTCAGCATCACCAACCTTCTGGTTCCAACCGCTCTGGGGTCTATGTGTTTGTGGGCACCATACCTTTAACTTCTCCCACCTGGTGGGGGCTTCAGTATCTGCAAAACAGCTCAAAGATATTGTTATGTGTATCCCTTGATGGGAAACCAGGGTCCTGCTCAGTATCGAGATCAGAATAACAAAACTAGAACCTGTGTTTTTTCCGTTTCTCTGTGTTAGAACTCAGTAGCCATATCTCCACTGTAGACACACATCCCCTGTCCGAGGCTGACTGATCCAGGGCTGGGCCTCTGATCCCAGATGGAAGATGAAATTTGGAATTGAGAGACACAGGAGGTGAGAGCCACTGATCTGAGCTGTGTGAACTGAAATCGGACTCCTGCCGTGAACTCCCAGCAGCTGCTTTCCCAGGCCGTAGGTGTCTCATTCTTCTCTTGATCCTATGAGACATCTCAGGTAAAGCTAACCAGAGCCCGGTTACACAACTTGCCACAGAAAAGAAAGAACCTTAACTAATACATACGAAAAATGTGGGAGCTATCATGGTGGAGAAAAGACTGAAGGAATGTGAGAACTGTGGGCTAACATTTGAAGGTCTGCGCAGGAAAAGGCAGGACAAGACTCGTTCCACAAGGCCTCAGATGGCAGAACTAGAAGATGGCAAGAGGTGCTTTGAGAGAGTCACTCCCCAGTGCAAATGTCCACACCACTTCTTGTGACCACGTGACGGGACTGTTGTGGAAGGCTTCAGGCACTGGACGCTGTTACTTTTAGAGCATTGCTCAGATCTGGACAACCCACCTCACTCATCCCCTTCACCCTGATTGAAACCTTCCAGGGCTCTCTGAAGGCCATTTCTAGGATTTTGGTGACCCTTAATGGATGACGAAAAAAACAACATACTCTCTGAAGTCAGGCTCCTTCCAGGCTTCAGGAAGATAGCAAGCAGTTGATGAAATAGTTCTAAGCATACTGTCATTCTTGATTAAATTAAACTTGGTAAAGGATGTTTTTATACCTTAAAAAAATAAGCCAAATGGGTTAGTGAATTTTGGCGTGGTTTCCTTTGCCTGTTTAATGCTTTGGTTCTCTTAGTTGTGTAGTATCAGGAAAGTTGATAAAACTGTTTGCCTCTCCATTCCCTCCTCCCTCACCATACATGTCTCTACCCAATCCTCCTACATACCCTTTCCAATCAGATGAATCTGTCCCCAGCAGCAGATCTGAATTGCATCTGATGGAAGGACGGTCCTGCACCAACTCCACATCCTGCAGGTGCTCATGGGAAATAAAGGACTATTGGATAAGAACTCTCAGGCTTATCTATTCAACTTTCTTGTTCCTCTTCTTGGTCAGAACCCAAATGACATGATCTGAATCCCTACTGACATTCTCTAAGAGTCTGGAGAATTAAATATTCTACCTTCAGCTTGTCAGGGCTTCCAAGGGTTATTTCTAAAGGAACAGAAGACTTTTTAATAAAAGAATTTTCTTTGACAATACCTGATTTTCCAGGTTTACAAAAGCCACCCTTCCATTGGTCAGTCTTTGGGGGCATTTTGACCGGACTTCGGGTTTTTCTGAGTAGGGCATCATATTACCAAAAAACTAGAACCTCCTTTAGAGCGTCCTGAAGAAATACAAAATGGACCCAATGGCTTACTTTAACCCATACGTTTCCCCAGACTCCAGGAAGGAAGATCGGACATGGTGGGAACATTGCTTGACCAAAGAGTTATTCCCTGGGCTTCCCTGGTGGCGCAGTGGTTGAGAGTCCACCTGCCGATGCAGGGGACGCGGGTTCGTGCCCTGGTGTGGGAAGATCCCACATGCCGCGGAGAGGCTGGGCCCGTGAGCCATGGCCGCTGAGCCTGCGTGTCCGGAGCCTGTGCTCCGCAACGGGAGAGGCCACGGCAGTGAGAGGCCCGCGTACCGCAAAAAACAAAAAAACAAACAAACAAAAAAAAAGAGCTATTCCCTGAGTTTAGCCAACAAATGAGGGGACAAAGTACCAACTGACCTCTTGTCTTCAACAGCTGCCTGCTAGGAGGTTAATGGATTATCCACAGTCTTCTGCTACAGCCCTGGAACTGCTAACTCACTGAGTGGGAAACTCAGTCAACGTTGTGCAGTTTTTTTAAGTCAGCAGGAAGTATATGAATGAAATAGAAACCACAAAGAATAATCTGATCAAATTCCAGACAGACAAAGGATGGACGATAAATAGGGACAAGGTACATGGACCAACAGACACTGTCAAATTTTTAGGAGTGATCTGAAGTAATAAAGGAAGGAGCACACCCAACCCAATCATAAATAAAGTCAATGCACTTCCCACAGCACAAACCAAGGAACAGGCACAGAGGTTGATCGGCCTATTTGGATATTGGAGATAGCACATAACACACTTAGGCACTGCATCACCAACCACGTATAAAATAGCTAGGAAAAGCACCAAATTTGAATGGGTAAGAGAACAACAAAAGGTATTTGAACATCTCAAGAACCAGATAATGACCTTTGATCATCTAAAATTTTCTACAGAAAGAATGAAATTAAGACTAGAAGTAATCTGTGATAAAAATTATGCCTTCTGGAGCCCCTGGGGAAACTATGATACGCACCCAAGGTAACCAAGGGGATTCTGGACCAAAAGGTTCCCATATTCAGAATAAAAAAAATCCTTATATTGAAACAGTAATATGAACAATATACGAGGCATTGCTACACATAGAACCCATCAGGGGAACCGAATTGGCGTACTTAGTACCAAAATACCTGCTCTACAATGGGCTAGCATGTCTCTGGAGAAACCAAGCGTGTGCCAACAGAGAGAAAAATGTTCACCTGGAGATGTGCATACAGGGGAGGAACCTTAAGGCCAATGGTCAAACAAGACATTTAATGGAAGAAATATCTTTGGAGCCTTGATTAGTTTGCTGGAATTTCCGAGGGAGGAACAAACCCATGACCTTAACATATGGAAATGGGGTTCTTCTTGGTCACGTGGGTTAAAAAAATGCCTGGTTTACGGACAGATCAGCCTTGGTGACCTCCAGCCTTGCCTCCTGGAAAGCAGCAGTCCTGAGAATGGGTGACCATTGCCTCTAGTAGAGGAAGGTCAGACAAAGAGTGTGCAGCATGCCTGCAGACTGCATGCAGCATGCAGACATGCAGTCTGTCCAGCAGTTAGGCAGTCACGGAAGGAAGGGCAGAGAAATATTCATTTCTGTAGATTCATGGGCAATCGCAAATGGTATTGCAAGTTGGTCAGGAAAATGAACGAAAAATGATTGGAAAATAAGTGGAAAGGACGTACGGTCTAAAGAATTATGACAAGAATTAGATAAGGCGAAGAAACTAATAAATATGCAGATCACACATGTATCTACACATCAGATGCTCTATCAGGGAATGGTGTGTAGACAAGGAAATACAATGGAATTATCACTTAGCCTATAACCCAATAGCAGCAAGCACTATTGAGAGATTTATTGGCCACTTAAACAACAACTAAGATTACTCACAAGCAGACAAGATCTCAAGGGATAGCACCCACCACTTTGGGAAGTCATCATACGCCCAAATGGTAGAATTAGAGCTAATCTCACAACAGCCTGGGGATTATCACAACACAAGTGGGATATCAGCGAAGAACCAAAAAAATGCAGGTACAAATGCAACGATACCCTTCACTAAAATACTATACCAGAAAAAAGGCAAAGACAATTCTAGAGAATTTGTCAAAGGCGATATATCAGTGGAAAATTCAGGAAAGGCAATATGGGTAACTGATGGTAAAAATGAGATGCAATAGATTAAGAAAGATAATATTTTCCCATTATAGGGATGATGAGGATGGTACTTTTCATTACTGCCACCCTGTTTCCAATACTACTCAGTATTCTGCTACCAATAACATCCTCCTGGGATCTTGGGGACGTCTCTGTGCTTATCTCCAGAATCTCTTTTTTTAATAGCAATTTTTATAGCAATCTCTTGTACAACCCTCACAAGGAAATTTGAAGAACAGCTTGAGATACTCAATCTTGACTAAGAAACAGACTTTATAAATCCTACAACAATATAACATATGGCAGATCAGACCAACTGATAACTGAATTCCCTGGTGGCCCAGTGGTTAGGATGCTTCCACTGCCGGGGACCCAGGTTCGATCCCTGGTAGGGGAACTGAGATCCCACAAGCCACGTAGTGCAGGAGAAAAAAAAAAAAAAAAAATCACCAGGGCTGATACTCAGCAAAACTGTTAGGAAATGAAAGCACAAGGAGTCTTCCTCCGTCAGCGCCAGCCCCTGACCAGCACCTCCTTTTTAACAAACAAACAAAAACAACCCCTGGTATTATTAACCAACCATATTCTGATAAAGGCAGGTCCATAGTTACATGGAAAGAACTATTACCTAATACTTAACTCCAGCAACCAACTTTATACACCATACTTCCCTAAAAGGACTCACTGTCTATTTGACGATCATTTCAGATGTGAATACCCTTTACAGTACCTACGACAGACTTGGCAAATAACCTACAGCAAAGACGGGTTTTCTTAGAAACAATGCTAGACATGATATCAGGCCAACATCACCTTCAATATGCACACTGGGAATTGCACTTTTATTATTATAACAGGGAAATACTGGGAACCCACTGTCTCAGCCAACCCTACTAGGTCAATGTTGAACCCTCTGGGTAATAGTGGATGTATTTATGCAGGAATGTGTAAACTCTATATCCTTACACAAGAAGGAGGAGAAAGAATATTTGCTTTTGACATTATAGCAATACCCACACTGTAACTGGGGAATTATACCCAGGGCTACCCTACTTTGAATAGCAGAAGTGTATGTTTTGAACACGTTATTAACATCACTTAAAATAACGAAACTATACTCTAATGCCATATATGACACTGAAACCAGAGTCCTTCCAGACACTTTACTCACTCAGCGATTAGACCAGAGCATGTACCATGGATCAATACGTCTCATCTTGAACATAAACTATCCCATTTGATCCAGAGAATAACCAAAAAAGATGAGATTAAAAGAGCATTACACAAATTTGATACCGAGCTCACTAACTTACCTAAAATTGTAGCCATAATGAATGCAGACGTTCTAAGTATGACTGACTCAAACAAGGAAAACACATGCTCCGTTTGGCAATCCAGAACATGGGTTAAACATAAAAATTTCCATGGCACATAATCCTCACGGTTTAAAAAGTGGAAAATTTGGAATTTTTTCAACTTTTCTTTATGGAATAATTGGTTTGGTTGCCTTATTAAGGAAGGCCTAGCTGTTGTACTTGCTATAATATTTGAGATTTATCTCAGTAAAAAAACCTAATATATATCATATACATTGCTGGACTAAAAAAAAAGAAGTAAATTTTAAAAATCAAGGGGTTATTGGTATAGCCACTATGGAGAACAGTATAGAGGTTCCTTAAAAAAACTAAAAATAGAGCTACCATATGATCCAGCAATCCCACTCCTGGGCATATAGCCAGAGAAAACCATAATTTGAAAAGATACATGTACCCCAGTGTTCACTGCAACATTATTTACATAGCCAGGACATGGAAGCAACCTAAATGTCCATCAATGGAGGAATGGATAAAGAAGGCCTGGTACATATATACAACGGAATGTTACTCAGCCATAAAAAGGAACAAAGTAATGCATTTGCAGCAACAAGGATGGACCTAGAGATTGTCATACTGAGTGAAGTAAGTCAGACAGAGAAAGACAAATGTCATATGATATCGTTTATATGTGGAATCTAAAAAAATGGTACAAATGAACTTATTTGCAAAACAGAAATAGAGTCACAGATGTAGAAAACAAACTTATGGTTACCAAAGGAGAAAGCGGGGGGGGGATAAATTGGGAGATTGAGATTGACATAAGCACGTTATTATATATAAAATAGATAACCAATAAGAACCTGCTGTATAGCATAGGGAGCTCTACCCAGTACTCGGTAATGACCTATATGGGAATAAAATCTATCAGTAAAAAAGAGTGGATATCTGTATATTTATAATTGAATCACTTTGCTATACAGCACAAACTAACATAACATTGTAAATCAACTTTACTACAATAAATTTTTTTTTAATTTAAACAGGAAAAAAATAATTTTCTGCTCTTTTCAAAAAAAAAAACCTATTATGCAAAGCACATTCAATACAAATAATAATAACATTGAGCCACCTCAAACGTATACCAAGGGGCTTCCCTGGTGGCGCAGTGGTTAAGAACCTGCCGGCCAATGCAGGTGACAAGGGTTCGAGCCCTGGCCTGGGAAGATCCCGCATGCCGCAGAGCAACTAAGCCCGTGCACCATAACTACTGAGCCTGCGCTCTAGAGCTCATGTGCCACAGCTACTGAAGCCCGCGTGCCTAGAGCCTGAGAAGCCCGCGCACCGCAACGAAGAGTAGTCCCTGCTCGCTGCAACCAGAGAAAGCCCTCGCGCAGCAACGAGGACCCAACTCAGCCAAAAATTAATAAATGAATAAATAAATAAAACATTTAAAATGTAAAACAATAGCATTCCTAAAAATTAGAAATGTTTCTATTTTTAAGAAATTAAAAATTAATTTTCTAAAATTAATTTTTATAAATAAGTTTCGATCCTTAAAAAATAGAAATAAGTTTCTATTTTTATCTTTTTTATTATATAGGCCGTTTTTAACACTGTCTTTTCTCAGTAAATTAAATTCTCAATAAATTACTTAGACCACTTTGAGATGACAGACATCTCTAATTAGTCGTTGCTTGTGAAAGAAATTCCCATTATAAGGAAGGAAAGCAATGTTGGTACAGGGACAAAATAAGGTGATATTCTAAACAATAAAGGCACCAAATATAACTTTTGAAAGTTGGGCAATGAAAAATATTTGAGAATAAAATCATATTCATTATCTAATAACCACAAAGACGTCACTGAGGTTGTCTGAAAAAATGCCTAACATTTATAAAAATTAGTTTGTTCAAATAAAAATCCAAATAAATGCCATACATTGCAATTGTCAAAAAATAAAAGCGTTAATACTGACCTTGAATGGAAAAATAATTTTTTTGTGTAAAATTTGTGTGATTTTTTTTTAAGTGAAAAGAAATAAAAGAAAAAGGAGGGAAGTACACTGTAGCAAGCACGGCTTGCAAAGAGCTGCAGCAAGCTTTTAAACTGGGGCAGTTTACCGTGTTGAAGGTATTAGATTCACTGTGATTCTCAGAATCAAAGGGTGGGTTGTTATGATGTACTTTTAATTATGTGATTCCTACTCCTCCCGTATGCTGTGTCAAGTAGTTCAGAATGGAGTCATAATGGCCAATGGGAACCTCAGTGATTGTTTTGAAGCATCCAATGTTTAAGTGAGAGATGTTGAGTGTCACTAGGGATAAGGAACGTTCCACATCCATGGATAGACTTCCGGGGAGCAGAACGGGAGACTGATAGGAGACCCCTGGGGCATAACCATTACACTCTCGGGTGGACCCCTTAAAATAACATTGAGAGGGGTGGTCTGAAAGCTCAGCCTCCCAGGACCTGACTCTATGTGGCCCAGGAGCTGTTCCAGACGGAGCTGTGGGGGCTCCGTAGGAACAGAGGGTGACTTCCCGCTCACGTGTGTCCTGAGACCCGTTGCTGGACCTGGGGCGATGCTCGTGCTGAGGCCTCCTTCCCGGATCCCTCTTCTGGGTGGTTCCTTACTCCCTTCCCTCTTCCTTATTTGCATGACTAACTTATGTTGTGCTGTGTGAATGTGTGCAGTAAAACGAGTGATTCCCGCATGGAATATTGGCTTCGCTTCCTACCCCTCTAATCCCGTGATTCTCCTGCAACAGTCTCACTAGATTCCCTACTTCCATGCCCCTCAGAGACATATTGGAATAAACCTTGCTCTTTCGCACCTCTGTGTCTTTGCTTCAAACTGTTCTGTTTAATTAAACAAGGAAGCCACTAGACTGATGGGCTCTAAAGCCATCCTGGCCAATGTAAGTAAACCAAAACCTAAGCCTGTAAATGCCTCCAGGTCATGAAATGGAAACCTAAGGACAACCAATCACAGACATCCAGCCTTCCCAGATAAGGTAACAGCTGAAACTATAGCCACTCAATAATGTCCCTGCTAGAGAATGGACTTGAGGATATGGGGAGGGGGAAGGATAAGCTGTGACAAAGCGAGAGAGTGGCATGGACATATATACACTACCAAATGTAAAATAGATAGCTAGCGGGAAGCAGCCACATAGCACAGGGAGATCAGCTCGGTGCTTTGTGACCACCTAGAGGGGTGGGATAGGGAGGGTAGGAGGGAGGGAGACGCAAGAGGGAGGAGATATGGGGACATACGTATATGTATAACTGATTCACTTTGTTATAAAGCAGAAACTAACACACCGTTGTAAAGCAATTATACTCCAATAAAGATGTATAAAGATAATAATAATGTCCCTGCTTCCCTTCCCGGGTCTTCTCTGTAAATGTCTTGCCCCTGGTTGGGGTGTCCCCCTCCGCACTTCCGGTTTAGCCTTGTCTGGTTCCAATCCATGTTCGTTCCAATACCCTCTTAGACGTTTTCATGTGCCTCTGTTCACCTTTTAACAGTTCCTTCAGCTTGGAAGGCTTTTCTTCCTCTTATCTGCTTGTCAAAATCCTTCTGCACTTCCAGGCTCAGTGAAAGAGACCTCACCTCCTCCAAAGGCCTTGCTCCATTGGCCCAGATGGATTTAATCCTTCCCTTCTTCCTGGGCCCATTGCCTGGAGTCAGTGTAGTGAGGACCAGGCTGTCCGCACCCTGACACTGATCCCTCACCAGGGCAAAATGGGTGACAGCCTGTGTGTCAGTTTCCTCACGTGTGAATGAGGAGTGAGGAATTAATTCACGTAGACGATTTAGAAAATTGCCTGGTGAAGAAAGCACGTAGTCCATGTTAGTTTAACTGTTTCGTGAAGTAGGCTGGATTGGTGAGGGACAAGGAGACAGCACTTTATTTTTCTAACTGTTCCTACAGGGAGAGTTCCTGGAGAGTCATGCTTCCCTGCCCTGCTGATGAAAGATCAGGCAGTTCTTTCATATTTCTGGTCCTTTTAGTTGACGAAAGCCCAATCTGGTCTAAGAATCATATCACTCTTGCAGAATCAGTGCACTTGTCAAAATCCTAAATGTTCACCAACTTGTCCCAGCTTTCTCTGTCTGAGCAACCTGCTTTGGGGAAGAGACATGCCTGGCTTCCCAGTTTTACTACAGCTCATCCCCCCAGAGCTGTGTGCAGGGCTGTGTGTCAGTCAGCTCCGGCCGCCATAATGAAGTACCACAGGCTGTGTGACTTAAACAACAGTAATTTATTTTCTCACAGTTCTGGAGGCTGGAAGTCTGAGATCAAGGTGTCAGAGGCATGCTTTTTTCCTAAAACCACTCTCCTTGGCTTGTAGACGGCCGTCTTCTCACTGTGTCCTCACGTGGTCTCTCCTCTGTGCACGTGAACCCCAGTGTCTCTTGATGCATCCAGATTTCCTCGTCTTGTAAGGACACCAATCAGATTGGATAATGGCCTCATTGTTAACTTCTTTATCTCTTTAAAGAGCTTATCTCTAAATACAGTCCCATTCTGAGGTACTGGGGGTTAGGACACAATTCAACCATAACAAGTGCATGAAGAGTTGCATCTGGGTTGGCACCCTCTGGGCACAGCAGATGTCCAGACTGGACTCTCGCTCTCATGGGCAGTCATATGAGACCCTCACCAGAGATCTGTTGAAGCAGCCACGCCTCTCCCCTCTGCCTGATTCTGAGTCCTCCCTCCATCTCTGGGCTTTGGTTGTCTGTCCCACTGTTGGGGTCCCGTGCCGCACCCCATGCAGGCCTTTTGGAGGAGCTCTGCTTTACCATGTTGTATTTGATCCCCCAGGAGGTGTACACATTTGTCCCATCATTGGTGGATGCCCAGCTCACCCCCAGTGCTTTCATTTCTCTCTCTTCTGCTCTAAGAAGACACTAAAGATAGCTGTCTCAGGTGGGTGTGACACTAATCCCTACCGTCCTCTAAACCTCCAGGGATATATGCCAAGGACATTCATCTCTGGTGACTTTCCCTCTTAATCTTCCGCATAAACATTCACCCCAGGACTCACCAATCTCAACCCTTTAACATCCTTCTAGGGAGGGATAAGGTAATGCTGGTGTCTTAGGCTGCTCAGGCTGCCATTACAAAATACCACGGGATGCGTGGCTTAAACAACAGAATTTTATTTCTCACAAGTCCAGAGGCTGGAAGTCCAAGATCAAGGTGCCAGCAGGTTTGGTTTCTGGTGAGAGCTCTAGCCTTTCCTCTGAGTGTACATATGGGGAGGAAGGGCAAGAGAGGGAAGGAGGGAGAGAGATAAAGAAAGCTGGGTTGGGGGAGATAAGAAGCTTTCTGGTGTCTTTGCTTATAAGGACACAAATCCTATCAGATCAGGGCTTCACCCTGATGACCTCATTTAACCTCTATCTGCAATGCAGTCACATTGGAGGTTCAACATATGAATTTTATGGGGCACAATTCAGTCCACAGCAGCCGTCAAAGCCAACCTGGTGCTAACTCCTGGGCAAGTCCTGTGTGAATGTTCTTAGCCTTGATCTAAACTTGGCACTTGCTGTTTTCACCCTTGGAGGCCACTGCTGAAATACTGAGACAGCAGGATCCATCGAGTCTAACTTCCTATAACATCAGCTATCCTTTTGGCGCTGTCGAACCTACACTGTAGCCCTTCTCACAATTAGGGATGTGAGTCTCAGTCTTCCCTTGAGATCATAAGCTCCTGTAGGTTGGGAGTAAATCTTTTGTTTTAATCGAAATATAGTTGACTTACAATATTCTATTAGTTTCAGGTCAACAGCATAGTGAGTCACTAGTTTTTATAGATTATACTCTATATAAAGTTATTATAAAATATCGACTATGTTCCCTGTGCTGTACATTACACTCTTGTAACTTACATATTTTATACCTAGTAGTTTACACCTCTTAATCCCCTTCATCTATTTTGCCCCATGCCCTCACTAGTAACCACTAGTTTTTCTCTGTATCTGTGAGTTTTAGGGGTAAATCTTATGACATGAACACTGTGGTCATTTGTTTGTTCTACGTGTGGGAAAACTCAATGAATAGTTGCTAAGGTGAATTGAAGCATGATTTGCGAAAAGTTTCTCTCTGCATAAGCAGGGCTGCCCTGAGATCAGTTACTTTTTGACAAATGTGGTCTGTGGAATTGACACTTGTCATTCTGAGCACTGGATATGCTGAGCTATATCACTGAGATGGTATACAGAGAGGAGGCAGCCAAGGAAGGCATTTTCTAGTAAGGAGAAGATTTTAGGATTTTGGCTTTGCATTGGAAATTATTTTAGAGGCATATGTTATCAGCTGGTTACAGAGGCATGCTTAATTGGTGTGGCTGGATGCTTAAATTTAAGAGTTCTAAATGTATGTTTCACTTCTTCTGTAGGTAGTGCTTCCTTGCTTTTAGGAAGCTTTATAGCAGGTTGAAAGGAAGTGTTGCCTGCAAACCATCTCCTCTTAGATTTGTTTCCAAATGCCTAAATCCTTTGAGGAGAATAGGGTGTGAGAGTGAAAGAACCTCTGAAGGAAGCCTGGAGAGAGAGGTGGGGATTCAAGTGCAACCTAGGGCAGCGAGAAGGCCTGGGGTCCTGTGAGTAGAAGGTATTCGTGCCCTGGTCCATGACAGCACCCTGAGGATGTGAAAGGAGCTCAGAGGGATGGGCCCGGTTGGGCATCAGAGAGACTCATCCTAGGTTCCTGGGTCCCCAAATTCCCCAATGTGCCTGGGCTCCAAAAGTGGCACTAAAACAAGGCAGCTCTGGGCCAGACAGGGTTATGGGAGTCTGAACAAAGGGCCTCTCAGTGATCCTCAGTGTGGACATATGCCAATGCCAGCAGGGGGCCCCCAGTGTGTTGGTGGAACCCTAAACGTTGGTACCTTTGCCCTCTCCTGGGGTTGAGTGGAAGAGGGAACAGCCCCAAGAATGACTGAAATTTAATTTTCCTTGGATCTTGAAGTAGTACATGAGATGATTTATAGAAAATAAAGACTGTTAGTATTTCTCACACCCTAGAGTCTGGGGTCTGAGATTTATTCCCATTGCATTATTTCAGAAAGAGATTTGGTTTTAAACTTTTCTCTGAGATTGGAGAGGGAGCGTGTTCAAAGGATAGGATGAGTTCCAACAGCCTGAACACGATCGCCATCTAGTGGTGATACAGCATAACAGCACTTGCACACAGACCTAAGGCTCAGTATTGTTTTGCTCTTTTCTGCAGAAATACAATAGAAATATACTACATAAAATAACAAACATGTGAAAGATACTCTATTCCAAAAACAGAGTTTCTAAAAAGGGCTGGAACTGGGCAATAAGGTAGCATTATAATTCTAATGTCTCCCAGCCCCTCTAGAAATCAGAAGTACTTAAATTGATGTGTTAATAGGTTTACAGAATAAGGATTTTTTTTTTTTTAAAAATCATCTCAATTAACAAACAATTCACCAACCCTGTTCCTATAATCGCCAGGCAAGAATTGCTATAACACTCTTAGGAGGGGGCAGTGGGGTGTTGTATAATAAATATTGCGTTAAGATTTCATGCTTGTGATCTGGCATTCCCCAATATCTATTCTCCACTTTTTAAGAAATTTATCCCCTAATTTTTAGTTGCCACATGGCATCCCAAGATAAAGATCTAATTTTTCAACCTCCCTTGCTGGTAAGATTCTATGACTCAGTTCTGCCCTTATTTGCAACTTCCTCTGAGTAGCTGGAATGTGAGTGTGATGGCTGGAGTTCAAGGAACCACTTTTGAACCAAGAGGTGGAGGAATTTGTTGAAGTTGGCAGAACATCAAGATAGAAGTCCTGAGTCCTTGATAATTGATGAACTGCCATGGCAACCCCAGATTATCTCCAGACCTACTTTATATGGAAGAGAAATAAATTTATATTTTGTTTAATACATCAGTTGATACCTAGAAATGGCTTTTTGCATGTTACAGAAAGTAAAGTATTAGTAATGGTCTATTGGAAGTGGTAAAAGAGAGGGCAGTGAGGACTCAGATACTGTAGACTGAGAACATGGGGATCTTTGTTTTGCAGCAGCAAGACATTTAGTTAAAGTTTTACCCACTGCAGTCTGAAAGGCTGTAGTGCAAACTGAGGTTCTAGCATCTTCCATTAAGAATTCTCTGCCAGACCATGGAAGCTAGCCCATGGCCAGAAATCAGCTTAAGGAAGCTGCCTCTCTACCCAAGCATCTGGTTTCAGAGGTTATAATGTAGCCCTCCATTCAGTTAATCCATTTTGAACTGGTTTCAAAAATACAGAAACCAGTTAGTCAAAGACCAGACCCCTGAGACTTGATGTCTGGAAGAGCTCTGATCGGCCCTAGGGAAATGGTGACTGCTTGAATCTGAATCTTTTCACACATCCTTCCCTCCAGCCATAAAGTCAACATGGAACACAGACAAAATCTTACCTGCAGCATTTCTAGGAGACAGGTCTATCACAAACTTCAAATTGAAGAAAGAGAAATAAACATCTGATTTCAACAGAGATGCAGCGGGAGCTCCTGCTGCCATGTGGGCCTTTGGGTAGGGAGGGAAATCCCAGGATGTCGGGGTGTAGCGGGGAGAGGAGGAGGGGCAAGGGTGTGGTTGAAGCCTAGACAAAATCAGCCCCACAAGGAGAAAGCTGGGCTCTAAGTGCTGGAGTACTGAAGCCCCACCTAGTACTTGGGGGTCTTACAACATCAGGCAGAGGGAAGGGCCCTGAAACCGAGGGGACCAGAGACAGAAACCTTGGAGAAGATGGCTTCCAGGGAGAAAGACTTCAAGAAAGAAATGTCGGGGAAAGGAAGGGGAAAATTAGAGGCATGAGAATTGGAAAAGAAGAAGTAAAGCTATCCTTTTGGGGTGCTAACATGACAATATAACTGGAAACGAAATAATCAATGATAGTACTAATGCAAACAGTGAAAGAATTCAGCGATGTAGCAGGATGTAAAATTAACATGTGCAAAATCAGTCACCTTGAAGGCCATGTCACTTCTGGGATATGCTTCCCCCAAACCTACACTCTAAATATATCAGACAAACCTGAAGTGAGGGGCATTCTGTAAACACGTGACTAGTACTCCTCAAAACTATTATGGTCATGAAAACCAAGGAAAGATTGAAAAACTGTCACAGATCAGAGATGACTAAAGAAACACAACCACTAAATGTAATGTAGTGTCCTGGGTGGGATCCTGGAGCCGAAAAAGGATATTAGTGGAAAAACTGATGATGGCCGAATAAAGTCTGGATTTTGACAGTAATGTAGAAATGTTGGTTTCTAAGTTTAGACAAATGTAACATGTTCATCTTAGAGGAAACTGCGAACTCTGTACTATTTTGCAACTTTTCTGTAATTCTAAAATATTCTGAAATTAAAATTTTATTAAAAAGAATAAATAGCTTCCAGTTACACGAATAGAGTCCCACCATGAACAATAGCTACAAAAGACATTAAGCACTTAGGAATAAACATAATCAGAAATGTGCAGTCAAGGGACTTCCCTGGTGGCACAGTGGTTAAAAATCCGCCTGCCAATGCAGGGGACATGGGTTCGATCCCCGGTCCGGGAAGATCCCGCAAGCCGCGGAACAACTAAGCCTGTGCGCCACAACTACTGAGCCTGCGCTCTAGAGCCCGCGAGCCACAACTACTGAAGCCCGCGCGCCTAGAGCCCATGCTCCGCGACAAGAGAAGCCACCGCAATGAGAAGCCCACACACCACAACAAAAAGTAACCCCCCGCTGAACACAACTAGAGAAAGCCCACGCGCAGCAACAAAGTCCCAATGCAGCCAATAAATAAATAAATAAATGTATATTAAAAAAAAGAAATGTGCTGTCAAAATGAAGAAAATAATAAAACCTCTCTGAAAGATACAAAATTAGCCTTAAACCCATGGAAAGATATCCCTTGTTTTTGAATAAAAGGATTCAACATTATCACGATGCCATTTCCCCATTAGTAAATTTATCTCAATCCCAATTAAAAAAAAAACAAAACACCAGCAGGCTTTTGTTATGCAATATAATGACCAGTTTATACCGAAGTTCATGTGGAAAAATAAATGTGCAAGAATAGCCAGAAAACACAGAAAAAGAAAAGCTATAGGTGGGTGTCTGCCAGACTTTAAAACAGCTAATGTAGCTTCTATAATTAAAGCGGTGCAGTACTAGTGCCTGCGAACACAGACCAATGAAATAGGATAGAAAGTCCAGAAACAGACCCAACTGCATATGGAAATTTAGTAAATCATAAAAGTGGCATCGAAAATCACTGAAGCAGGGCTTCCCTGGTGGCGCAGTGGTTGAGAGTCCGCCTGCGGATGAAGGGGATGAGGGTTCGTGTCCCGGTCCGGGAGGATCCCACGTGCCGCGGAGCGGCTGGGCCCGTGAGCCATGGCCGCTGAGCCTGCGCGTCCGGAGCCTGTGCTCCGCAGCGGTAGAGGCCACAATAGTGAAATCACTGAAGCAAAGATGGAGTTTTGACAGACTTCTTGAGTAAGTTATTTTGCCTTGATTGTCTTAATCTGTAAGGTGGACCTGATTGCATTGTTTAGCGGGAAGAGAACCAAACGAGGGGCATTGCGACATTATTATCCACCACTTTCAAGTAGATCCCTTGATCCCTCTGATTCTCCCTCCCGTCGACTATGAACTGGGAATAAGAATAAAATCCAATCCACTTCCGGCTCAGGGGAATTGCTGGTATCCAGAGAGAAAACATTTGTGAGACTGAGGAGAGTCGCAGAAAAATAAGGGATGCTTAAGCAGGTTCACCCCAGCACGAATCCAAATGGACCTTAATTGCGTCGTTGGCTTCTATTCCAAGGCTTCAGTGACGCTACCGGAGCTACCCAGGTTGGAATTTCCTGGGCAAGTGGGAAGCGGAGGAGAAAATATCACGTGAATGTTACTGAGTCAGAAAAAAAAAGATTGGAACATTTTCTTACCCTTTCTTCCTTTTTTTTATTCATTTAAAAACATTAGAGTTCAGGTCCCCTGAGTCACCAAAAAGCTGGTGACCACCTCCCATTCACGGACCTCACGTGAAGATGCTAAGGGTCAGCAATGGAGTAACAAAACCAGGAAGATGAGCTGTGTCCTTGGGGGCTGAGGCACCTTCTCGGCAATGTTTTCATGGGGCTATGGCTTTGGTCTTCGTGTGCCCCCAGCAAGATGTCTGCACAGCATCCTGTGTGGAGGAAGGTCAGCTGTTGATCTCTAGTACTGCAGGGCCTGGGGACTCGTGAAGTTACAACAAAATTTTTACAAGCAGGTCTTTACTCTTTTAAACCTGCAGCTCTAATTGAGGCAAGGTGCTCATTTCAACAGGAGTTAGGCTGAGCGATGAATTACAGACAGGGTTTGTGTCTACCAGCCATTAAAACATCTGTGTAAGGGAGTTTGGTCAAGCCAGCTTTACACAGTTCATGCAGACATGATATTATGATGATGTATTCAAGAGACGGAAGTTTTATGAAAGAGGAGTCTCTGACTCTTGTTAAAGATAAACTGAGGAGTATTAAAATTTTTGAGTTTATTTGAGCAAAAACTGGTTCACACAGGGCAGTGCAAAACCAGAAGTGGTTAGGAGCGCTCCATCGATTGGACCTATACAGAGATTTTTATTTTTATTTATTTATTTTTGGCCGCGCCTCATGGCAAGTGGGATCTTAGTTCCCCGACCAGGGATTGAACCTGTGCCCCCTGCAATGGAAGCACAGAGTCTCAACCACTTGACCACCAGGGAAGCCCCTATAGAGAGACCGTTACAAAGAAAAGGCAGAATCAAAGCAAGGAAATTGTTGATTGGCTGTAGATTAAAGCCTAGTTGGCTCTTTGTGATTTGTTGTCCTTAGTCTTTGATTTGCAACCTTGAGGCATTTACAGGCTTAGACTTTGGTTTGCTTAAGTAGTCCACCACCTCATTAGCGCCACCTTCTTGTTTAATTACCACTCTTCACAAACAAGATGTTTTTCTGAAACGTTCTTGCCCCATCACCATAAAGTCATTGCTGCCCACGGTTCTAATTTGAGGAAACCATATAGAAGTGTTTCCCCCTTGGGTCTATGATGTATGATATCTCTCTCCCTTCCTCCTGGCCTGAAATCTCTTTCCTATTCAGAGCCTCTGGCCAGACAGCAAAGTCTGGGTTGTTGTCTCAAGAGTTGCCCATGAATGTCTTTGGACCAATAATGGGGTGGAGGGGGGTCTTTAGTCTTGTTTGTATCCATCAGTCCCATAGTACAATGATCTAGAAGCCAAAGGCCTTGGGCTACCATCCCGAGAGGATAAGGTACAGGCAGGTTCCAAAAGGGAGATAGGTAGCCAGTATGGATGTTAACAAGAGAGGGAAGCCGCCCTGGCTGGGAGTTCTGAGCAGCCTGAGAATAACACACCTGGGTAGGCAGACTCCGAGTGATGCGGTGGTCCTCACAACTGTTGGAGTGAATAAGAGAATGTCCTGGAGACAAACACCCTGACAAGTCCCCAAACCAACCACTGGCAACCTCCCACCAGGACCTTTTAGTACGGCTCTCCTAGCCACGCTGTCAATGAAAACCCTGCCTGTTTTCCTTAAAGGCACGAACAGAGGGCGCTGTCGCCCAACGGAAACTACATTCAGGTACTGCGGCACCATTTCCCAACGGAAACTACATTCAGGTACTGCGGAACCATTTTCCAACGGAAACTACATTCAGGTACTGCGGAACCATTTCCCAACGGAAACTACATTCAGGTACTGCGGAACCATTTTCCAATGGAAACTACATTCAGGTACTGCGGAACCATTTTCCAATCTAATATATCATCCCCTCCCACTCCAGTCTATGAAAATTCATCTTTTTGAGCAATCCCAAACTGAATTTAATTTTTCAGCTTCCTGCTCAGCTGTGGTGGAGATGTTTGCTTTCAACAGGATCTCTGCTGAACACATGCTGTATGGACTGGGTAATTCAACATCCTGGTGGAGCCCAAAGAGACACATTAAGATGACAGTTTGGGCAGCATTATTTGTTTGCACACAGAATGAGTGTCATTCTTGTGTTTAGGAGACCAAGTCTGCAAACACTGCAAGAATGCCAAGGGAATTTGGACAGTGGAGGCAGTAGAACAGTGAGGGCTGTACATCCTAAAAAGAACCCAAAGGGGGTACACACACACACACACACACACACACACACACACACACACACAGGATTTTTCAATTGGTCAAAACGGTCAGGGATTTTGGTCTACCATCGTCTCTCCAGGGCCTGTGGCATCCCTGCCTTCCACATAGTAGGTGCCTATAAATACCTTTGAATCATAACTGATATATATTCAATGTCAAAATTTGTTGAGAAGTTCGGTCCCCTGGCTGTTTAGCTTATGAGGCACTAAATAATGTTTAACTGTTTTAACTGAGCTTTTTGAAACTCAGCTAACTGAATCGGCTCTTTGTTTGAAGATCACAGGGATGAAGTGAATAAACGTATTGAGCAAGCACTGCCCTTTCCCCCTCAGCTCTCCAGAAACTCTCCCGTTCTCCTTACTTGACTCTCTTCCCCACGGGGACCCGTGAAGACGGGTCACTGTGAGCCTGGCCCTGGCTGGGACTGAAGCCGCCCAGTGTTTTCCCCAGTGCCTGGTGGGTCCTGCCCCCCGGAGGGGACCTCACTCTGCTCCTCTAGTCTCTTCCTCCTGCCTCTCACATCCAAGACCGGCACCAAGCGGGTAGCAAGAGTGACCGCTTCCCTCCTCTGCCTGGAGCCCATCACTTCTTTTTGTTACACTGCTCAGAACCTCAGAAGGGACCATAGGGGTGTCACTTAGCCCACATGGACCTGGTTTCCTCATCCGGGACCTGAGACCCGACCCCAGGAACTCCGTGCTCCCTTTCACCTCCAGCTTCCTCTGCTTCTCAGACCCACACACCCTGGGGCGGATCAGGAGACAGCAGTCACGCCCTGAGGGTGGTACCTAAAGCCTGGCTCTGACCCGCAGCAGTTTCACCTGGGGACTTGAGAGCGACGCAAGTTCCCTGCCTTCCCTAGACCTTTGGGATCCGACTGGAGCTGGGGACCCTCAGGCTATGATTGAGCAGCCCCTGGGGATTCTGATCCCTGTCACATTGAACCCCTGTCCTGCAACTGTGTAGTGGGAAGGTAGGGGTCAAGAGACAGAGGAGCATGTGTAGCTTGGGCTCACCGGAGGCTGGAGAAGCGGCGTCAGGGAGGGCCTGGAGGGTGGGAGGTGGAAAGCACAGGGAACTCCCGGGCTAAGGAAGAGAGGCAGCTGGTGGCTAAGAGCACAGGCTCTCATCTGACTACTTAAATTCGGGCTCTGCCGCCTATTGTGTGTGTGACCTGGGCAAGAGGCTTAAACTCTATGCTTCCGTTTTCTCATCTCTAAAATTCTCACGGGGCAAGTAGTAGTAGTATAGCTGGCGTTGCCCAAATGCCACTCAGTCCCTCCAGGGCTCTCCTCCCTGACATCTTTGCTCTTTCTGGATGTCAAAGCCTGCTTCCTGAGTCCAAGTGTCCTATCCTCACCCCCTAACACGACAGCTGTCCCCAAACAATGACTGCTCGGATGGGTGTGTCAGAACTCCAGCTCTCTTGCCCCTTTGTGACTAAATCTGCTCAGTGTTCTACGCGGATTCCAGAGTTTCCTCAGAAAGAATAAGCTCCTGTAACCCCTTCGGCGAGTGGCACCCCCTTCCCTGTCTCCCTTTCCAGCTCCCCGCGGCTTGCTGCCTAAGATCACCTTGCCAACAGCCTGCCCTTGAGTCCTCATGTCAAGGTCTTCTTTGGGGGAACCCAAGCTGATCCAAGAACTTACCCTCTAGGGTTGATATGAGGATTCATGCAGTCAGTGCTGAGAGCTATGCTCAGCACACAGTGGGCACTCCGTAAATGATCGCCGTTACTACTAGTAGCTGAGCGCTGAGTTTGGAGTCAGGACACCTGATTCCAGTCTTGCTTTGCACCTGCCAGCGAGGGGCGCCTGAGGAAGCCAGTTATCCCCTCTGAGTGTCAGTTTCCGCCCTTTCAAGGCTATTGGGGGAATAAAATAGAATAGCTCTGCAGGCACTTTGCAAACGCTGAAAGGTTACACCCAAGTGAAAGGTAAGAAGAACTAAAGGCTGAGGAAACGCGCACAGCTCAGCCCCATATACCCCCAGAGCCGGGAGCCAGGACCACCTTGGGCCCAGATAGGAGCCTCCTAAACCAGCGTCCACTCACCTGGGAGGGTGGGGATGCAGCTGGGGATTCCTCAGCCTCACTCATTTGACACGGCAGTACTGAGCACTGCTGAAAATCAGGCCCTTTGATCCCTCCAGTGCTGAGCATTTGGGGCCGAGTATCTCAGGAGTCACGAGGCTTTTATCTTGAGGTATTTAAAATGGGTATATTGGGCGGCTTCCTTGGTGGGGCAGTGGTTGAGAGTCCGCCTGCCGATGCAGGGGACACGGGTTCGTGCCCCAGTCCGGGAAGATCCCACATGCCGTGGAGCGGCTGGGCCCGTGAGCCATGGCCGCTGAGCCTGCGCGTCCGGAGCCTGTGCTCCGCAACGGGAGGGGCCACAACAGTGAGAGGCCCGCGTACCGCAAAAAAAAAAAAAAAAAGGGTATATTGGAAACAAGAGCAATGCCAAATGGGTTCCAATATTTATCTTTTATGAATTAAATGCTTGTAACATGAAAAGTGCAACGCAGCATGACTGTCCGACTAGCACCATAATTAAACTATTCACGAATCATTCTTAATTCGCAGTGAGAACAGGGGGGTGGTCCAAGGCAAGACTCAGAAGTTTCCTCCCCTGAACTGCGTGTGTTTTGTTGAAGAATCCCCAACTTAATTGGCCACGATGTCAGAGGCCTGACTCCTTGGCCCTTTGTCCCCCACCCGAGCAGGGAAAGCCATTTTGAAAGTGGAGGTGTTGAAAGAGCCCCCTGGGAGCCCTGTGGAGTGTGGACTGCAGAGGAGAGACAGGCAGGGGATTTTTTTTCCCCCCCAATTATTTATTTATTTATTTTTGGCTGTGTTGGGACTTCGTTGCTGCGAGTGGGCTTTTCTCTGGTTGCGGCGAGCGGGAGCTACTCTTCGTTGCGGTGCGTGGGCTTCTCATTGCGGTGGCTTCTCTTGTTGTGGAGCATGGGCTGTAGGTGCTAGGGCTTCAGTAGTTGTGGCACACGGGCTCAGTAGTTGTGGCGTGCGGGCTTAGTTGCTCTGCAGCATGTGGGATCTTCCCAGAGCAGGGCTCGAACCCATGTCCCCTGCACTGGCAGGCAGATTCTCAACCACTGCACCACCAGGGAAGCCCTAGAGACAGGGGATTTATTTGGACATACCAGCAGCCATCTGGACTGAGACCCTGAAGGGCTTAAATGAAGCTGTAGAAAATGGCGATGAAGAGGTGAAAGGGACTAACGTATATTTTGAAGGGGAAGTCTCCTGGTTTTTGTTTTCTTGCCTACGTGAAATAACAGAAACACACACAGGATTAATAGAGGGCCATCTTTTAAAAGAGCGTTTGAAGAATTCTTCTACGGCTTCCAGAAACTTCCAGTAACTGGTGACTTCTGTCTGGTGACTGCTTCCCTCTCCTCAGGGGAAGAAAGAGTTTTACTCAGGCAGGCAGCTTGCCAATGACTGTTCTTCCAGCAATGCACATTTGTCTTTTTACGCCTGAGACATGTTTTTCCTCAAAATGTCTGGGCAAATGCCGGTAGGAGACAATGTGTCCCAGGGTAGTTGATGTTGCTGACAAATGTCATGCCCTTTCAGACTTCATTCTGGATGCCGGGAAGATTCTGAGGTGTCCAAGCTGCTGCAATGCCTGCCATCATTCTTGCATTGTACACGATGGGGAGGTTTGTCTGGAACAGGAAGGGAGAGTGGACTCCAGCTCTTCCAGTTTGAATTTCCTGTGAGGGCAGAGGTGGGGTCCTGGCAGGGAGGAGGGGCTCCTGGAAGGCCGGCCAGGTCCCCTCCTCTCCGCCATAGCACTGTGCTCACCACCAGCGAGGGGCCAGGCCACTTAAATCTCATCTCAACCTGGCTGCTTTACCTCGAAAACCTCAGCATCACCAACTGAAAAAGTAATGATAACGTGGCGAGGAAAAACTGCCAGGCAGCCTTCTGCTTGAGAAGAGGTGGGTGCTGGGAGTGGAGCAGCAAGTGGCCCAGTGGAGAGAGGACAGCCTCCCAGTGATGGCCGTGGTCACTTGGCTTTTGGGGAGTTTCTGAGAATGGTGGAGGCCTGTGCCCTGTTACCACACAGCTGGCTGAGACAAGTGTGGGATTTCTGAAGGGATCGAGTACGGAAGAAAGCTAAGAGCCATGGTGGTCTTAGAGATTGAGGCAAAACATTCCTGCTTCTTTGCTTAGCTCGGAGGACATGAAGCCACCCAATTCGCCTGACTTCAAATAGGCCACCCCTCAGCATGACCAGGAAGGAACCACAGAGTTCCTGTTTCCAAATGTTGGCTCTTTGGATACTTGTCTGACCCTGGAAAGGGGGAAGGGTTCCCCCAGATATGCCTGGGGTTGCATTTCCCACCGCCTTTAAATAAATACAACAACACACAAGTCCAGGTTTATGGAGTCTGAAGCTTGGAAAACTTGGAGAGTGTTCTTTAAGAAAAAGAATACCAGGCTATGAATACGCAAGTAGGCATGGAAGTGATCATTTATTCAGAACGACAGAAATCACAACAAATTACGAAATGTCAACGATGGGCTGTATTAGATTCCTGTGGCTGCCATAGCAAATTACCACCCACTCAGTGACTTAAAATAGGGGAAATTTATTCTCTCACAGTTCCGGAGGTCAGAAGTTGGAAATCAAGCTCTCAGTCAGGCCACACTCCCTCCCTTCAGGGGCTCTAGGAGAGGCCTTTCCTGCCTATTCTAGCTTCTGGGAATTTCCCCAGCAGACCCGGGCTTTCTTGGCCTATGGCCGCATCACTGCAGTCTCTGCCTCTGTGGTCACGTTACCACCTTCTCTTCTGTTTGGCTCCTCTGTGTGTCTCTTATGAGGACACTTGTCATTGGATTTAGGGCTCATCTGTATGATCCAGCATGATCTCATCTCAAGACCCTACGTAATTATATCTGCAAAGACCCTTTTTCCATATACAGTAAATTTCATGGGTTCCGGGGATTAGGGTGTGGACCTCTTTTTGGAGGCCACTATTCAACCCACTACACTGACAAATACCATAAACATCACAAATGTCAGGAAGATAACATTACATTTTTATTAAATAGCTGTCTGAATACTTTTCTGAATACTTCACACTTCTGAATACTTTTTCTGAAAATTTTTGGCTGTATACCATTTGACTGCCTCTCCATGTGACAATGATTTTATAATTTCATTTTCTGTAGAGACAATAGAAAGAAGATCCATGTTTACTCCATCATGATTTATTTAAATGTGCATATTATGATTGATAGGTTGCATAGAATATGTGGTTCCATACATTTACTGCTTCCAGGACTGCTATAGGTTCGTGTCCACAAGCACAGGAATTCTGATAAGTTCTAGTTCACGTGATTCCTATCAAAAGAGGAAAAGAAAAAGTACGGTGCTGTATTTGTTTCCTAGGGCTGATGTAACAAAGTACCACAGACTGGGTGGCTTAAAACAACAGAAATGTATTCTTTCATATGTCTGGAGGCCGGAAGTCCAAAATCAAGGTGTGTGTGGGGCCTCGCTCCATCTGAGTCTCTGGACAGAACACTCTTCACCTTTCTCTGGCTTCCGGTGTTGCCGTCAATACTTGGCATTCCTTGGCCTTCCCTGGTTTGTAGCTGCATCATTCTAATCTCATCCTCTGTCATCACCTGGCATTTTCCAGTGTGTCCAAATTTTCCTCTTTTTATAAGGCCATCAATCACTGTGTTAGGGCCTGCCCTACTTCAATAGGAGGAAGTGGATGACTTCATTTTAACTGACACTTTAATTATATCTGTCATGAAATAAAATTTATATTTTAAGGCAAGAAGAGAACAATTTAAACATAAACTTTTTCTCTGCCAGTTTGGGCCTCCTCCCTTCCCTCTAGTATGCATTGTGCATCTACATTATGCATTAACTAGACCTCCCCAACCGTAGAGCTATCTGCTCAACCATAAAGCTCGATTTTTCTTCTTTTGGCCCTACAAGTCCTTAGAAGATAGCATTCCTTTCTTGGTCTTGTAAAGGGGGTCATGATGACCACTACACTCCTTGTACGTGCAGAAATCTCTGGTGAACTTTACGTGCAATGTCCAATATGTAATTTCCCTTAAAAATAGTGTTTGGTAAGGAACGGACTGGGTCAGATGACCTGGGGAGATATTGGGCCACACCTAATGGAAGTTCTTAGATTAAATATTTATGCCAGTAGTATTCCGCCTATTTTATGAGTATTGTTTCTTGAATTACCAGATGGGTGACTAAGCCTCCGATAAAAATAATGATGACTAGGGGACTTGAAACAATTGACCAAATATATAGTCCTATAAGATCAATGATTGTAATAGTGTAACTCGGGATATGGGAAGAAGCAACAAGAGGGAGCCATTTCCTGGACCGTAACAGACTAGTAAGACAGGTGGTCCAGAGGCTTTTGGCTACTGTTAACTGGGTCTGGTCCAGTAATAGCACATGGAGTGTCCTGTCAAGGAAATCCTCTCCTGACCTGGGAGTGAGCATTCCTAGTGCAGTGGGACAATTGGTCACAAAATGCCTCCCAAACCTTGGTTGAAATTAAGAACAAAAGGGAGAGGATTGTAAAATAAGGGATGTTACCCACCATGCAGTTCTAAAAGAATTAGCCACTGAAGTCACTGACCTACAATACACCCTGAAAGGGATTTAAGGTGAAGACCAGTACAAGGCACTTTCTGCTCTGGGAAAACTGACAGCACTGGCCCTCAGACAGTCAGATCTTTTCAGGAGAAAGTTTTATGAACCTAGTTTCCTGCATTTTCCCATACTTAGAAAAGCCCTGAAACCATTACCTAAGATATTTGTTCCTTGTGAATAGCAGTAGCCTTCTACCAAGCTGTGTGCTTGATTGCATGGACCCCTCCACCAAAATCACATATATACTTGGCCTCCCCCGCCTTGCCTCTTTGGAACAGTCCTCAGAGCTTTCTGAAAGACTGTCTCCTGGGTTATGATCCTCATGTTGGCTCGAATAACATTCTCCATTTCTTTTTTTTAAATTTATTTTTCACTTTGTTATAAAGCAGAAACTAACACACCATTGTAAAGCAATTATACCCCAATAAAGATGTTTAAAAAATAAATAAATAAATAAATAAATTTATTTTTATATTTTTTATTTATTATTATTTTTTTTGCAGTATGCGGGCCTCTCATTGTTGTGGCCTCTCCCGTTGCAGAGCACAGGCTCCGGACGTGCAGGCTCAGCGGCCATGGCTCACGGGCGCAGCCACTCCGCAGCATGTGGGATCTTCCCGGACCGGGGCACGAACCCGTGTCCCCTGCATCGGCAGGTGGACTCTCAACCACTGCGCCACCAGGGAAGCCCTCCATGTCTTTTTTTGATTATTAATTAAATTTTCCTCGACATCTGCAAAGACCCTATTTCCAAATTACATCACATTCAGAGGTACAGGGAGGTAAGACTTCAACCTATCTTTTCGTGAGACACAATTCAGGTGTATTTATAATTGTACAGGACGCATTCTTCAGTATATACCAGGAGAGAGCCTTCATTTCAGACTCTGCGTCAATGACAAGCAAATCCTTCACTGGCAGTTTTATCCGCCAGATGACTGCAACCACCTTCCACAGGCTAGCTTCCATCTCTAGACAGTTTAAACCTGTTTATTATGTTTGCCATAATTTTCTGGAGAATGGGCACGTATCATAAAATTCAGAAACCCCAAATGAAAGGCTCCCAGAGAAGAACCAAGAAGAAGGCTGTGATGTAGAGATGAATGTCTTAGGGGAGCGTGTTGCCTCTGGGTGGAGAACAGGGTGGGTCCTTAATTCTTGAGGATGTAGAGGGCTCTTCCTAACTCGCTGTCTGTTTCAGGCTTTTACGGTGCTGGCTGCGAGTTCTTCGGACCTTCACATGTCTCCTGCTCTACTTTAATCCCACTTTTTTTTTTTTTAATGTAGGTGTCTTTTTAAAATTTTTAAAAATTAGTTAATTATTTACTTTGGCCATACTGCGCGGCACGTGGGATCTTAGTTCCCCGACCAGGGATCAAACCCGTGCCCCCTGCAAGTGGAAGCGGAGAGTCTTAACCACTGGACTGCCAGGGAAGTCCCAATCCCACTTTTTTGAGTGTAGGGGTCTCAGAACAGACACCAATGACTCGGCATGCTTGCCCTTAAATCTTCCCATCTGCCAGGATAGGACCTGGCCAGACATCCTTGTCACTGAGCCTGGGACCAGTGGCTTCAGATGCCCCGGCTGCAGAATGACTTCATTTACATTGCTATTCAGAAGCAAACGGCCCAGCTCCAGGGAAAGTCTTTCCTTTCTAACCAACAAGCCAGTATGTGGCATTTTTCTTTTCCTTACTCTGCAGAGTAAAATGAACCTTGCAGATGTTCCTATAATCCCAGGAGATTAAGATTCACGCATGAGCCGCCGAGAGTGGCTTGGCTCTGATACTGGGTTAGCCAGTTGCCATGTGGCCTAGGGTCAAGTCAGAGGGAGCAGCTGGGAATCTCATTTGAAAGCTAACTTCGCAGCTGTGGTCAGAGAGCCAGAAAGCCTGTTTGCATAGAGCCTTCCCTCACAAACTGCAATGAAGGTGCTTCCCCCATAACAAAGCCTGCAAGCGACAAAGGGGGTAGATAAGAGCACCTCCTTGTCCCAGTGAAGTGGTGGGGCTTGGCTTTCTCTAATCCTGGTGGTGGTTATCAGGCAGTGGAATCCAGGGAGGATGCAGGCGGCCGGACCCTTAACCCATAAGGACTCAACTCGGGGGATCCAGATAAATAAAACATTCTACAGAGTTGGTCCATGATGACTCTGGGAATAGCCATCACCTTAATAAGTAGAGACAAATGGATGCTGGGGCTGGGTATTTTGTGGCAGACCCATCTTACTAAACGGCGGTCAAAGAAACTTTCAAACCAACCAATCAGCGGCCACCCGTTTCCAGGGTCTTATGGGCAGATCAACCCGAAGTTCAACCAGCATCAATAGTATACATTTGGGGCTTCCCTGGTGGCGCAGTGGTTGAGAGTCCGCCTGCCGATGCTGGGGACACAGGTTCGTGCCCCGGTCCGGGAGGATCCCACATGCCGCGGAGCGGCTGGGCCCGTGAGCCATGGCCGCTGAGCCTGCGCGTCCGGAGCCTGTGCTCCGCAACGGGAGAGGCCACAACAGTGAGAGGCCCGCGTACCGCAAAAAAAAAAAAAAAAAAAAAAAAGAAAGAAAGAAAAAAAAGTATACATTTAAGGACAATTCTCACGTTCAACTGTCCGAGTCTATTTAAGAAAGAGTCCAGTTTGAAAATAACCATTAGGTCGCAACGCAGCAAAACTCTCTCTTCTCACAGATGATACTGATGCCAGGAACGATGCTCCCTTTCAGAGCATTTTCTCTTCCTCATTCCATTGCAGATTTTCACCCTTGTTAAACTGTAGAGGAGGAAAAAGAAAACTTTCCTGCCCTGTTAGGCTCTGCCTCTGGAGCCCTAGAAATTAAACTGACAAAAGGCAGAATAACAGGAGAAAAGGCATACACTTTTTATTTGGCGTTAATTTTTTTATGTGTGCGTGGAAGCCTTCATATAAAAGAAATAAAGACCCTCAGAGGAGGTTAGGCCTGAGAGCTTATAGACCATTTTTACCAAAAAGAGATAAAACTGTGGACACGTGACAGACAGGAAAAGGAGTTTGAACTTTTAGAGGCAGTAAATTGTGGAAAAGTAAATACATGGAGGAAAGTAATGGAAGATAAGGGTTGATTAGTAAGATCTGTTATGCGGATTCCTCTCCTGTGTCTCTGGACTGATAAGAGTCTAGAGTCTTCTCTGGGGATTAATGGTGATTCAGAGTTGTTCTGCCCTTCCTGGTATGAGAGAGGGGATGGGGGGGGATCCCTCCACAAGGGGAAATTTATGCCCTGCTTTTAGGCAAATAGAGAGCGTTTCTGTGTCTCATTAAAGAAATTTCAGAACTGGATGGTAAAGTGATAAAAACAGGTTTTTCTCAGGACTATTGCAATAGGGAAAAAGAGACCTCAGTATAGAACTGGGCTCAGTTTCAAATATAGCAGGGGCAAGAAGAGATTTAGAGCCAAGGAGCAGGGTGGGGGTCAGTGGAAGGAAAAGTACTAAGAGGAAACATGGGGGGTACAATTCTTGCTGCAGGCAAGCCAGAGTCATCAGACATCACCTGGACAGTGGTGGAGGCTGAGGAACCTGATTAGATATCTGTCGAGGGTGGTCAGATATCGAACGTGGGGATTCTAGCTAAACTGACCTACGGTATTGTTAACTGGACAATATAGAGACAACACACACGTCCAAAAGTCGAGGTTAGCAGAGGAGAGGGCTCAGAGGCGCCTAACTAAAGTTTGGTCAAGGAGAGACTCTCTGTCAGTCTGCAGTCTGTCAATTGCCTTCAGCTCAAAATAATCCTTAAGCCAATGTGACATATTTGGAACAGCATATTCTGAACCTGTTCATTGCTATCACGGAACTCAGCCATGTACCAGCATCTTCCAGGTGGCCGTTACAAGAAAGGGGACCCCTGGGCTGTGCAGTAGACATGTTTTAAATGACTTCCATAGACATAGAGGCATTTGATCGTCATCATTGCAAGAACTCTTAGTTATAGAGACATAAATGCACCCCAATTTAAAGAATTCAATGAAAGAATGAATAGAAAATGACTAAAACGTGGCCCCAATTTTCTTAAAAACGTGTACGCGTACACATTTGATTGTATAAATATATTTGCAATTGTACTCGTGCTGATGATTAATATCTATCTCTCCACCTAAGTGTACACTCCTTGAGTGCAGGGATAATGTCCACTGGAGCCTGGAAAAGGAGAATGACTTTCTGACCAAAGGAATAAATGAAGAATTTCCAGCAATCAAATATATTTTCAGCTCCTTACGATGCTTTAGCTATAAATGGCTTTTTCAAAAAATTCTGACCTTTCAGGGACTTCACTTGTGGTGCAGTGGTTAAGAATCGGCCCCCCGGGCTTCCCTGGTGGCGCAGTGGTTAAGAGTCCGCCTGCCGATGCAGGGGACGCGGGTTCGTGCCCCCGTCTGGGGTGGTCCTGCGTGCCGCGGAGTACGAAGAGTAGCCCCCGCTCTTCGCAACTAGAGAAAGCCTGCGCCCAGCAAGAAGACCCAGCACAGCCAAAAATAAATAAATGAATTAATTAATTTTTAAAAATTCTGATCTTTCAATCTGGATGATACAAGGCTTTGGAAATATTTTGGATCTCATTATTATTATTTTTTAACATCTTTATTGGAGTATAATTGCTTTAGTTAGTTAGTTGCTTTAGTTTAGTGTGTTAGTTTCTGCTTTATAACAAAGTGAATCAGTTATACATTTACATATGTTCCCATATCTTCTTCTTTATCCATTCATCCTATGATGGACACTTAGGTTGCTTCCATCTCCTGGCTATTGTAAATAGGGCTGCAATGAACATTTGGATCTCATTATTTATCTCACAAATGACCAACCTCGAGCTGCCATGCTTGAAATACATCATCGGGTTCCCATGGAGACCAGCGTTCTCATGGGTTGCTCCCAGCGATGACCCGGTGTGTCAGGGACAGCAGGAAGACCCGTTTCTGGGATGGGCGACATTGGTTCGAGGACTCCGCATTGGCCTTGCCAAACTTCCCTGGAAGTACTGCAACCCCAAACTCTTCCACTCAACCTTCCTTCCTTCCTTCACTCCTGAAAATAGAGAAACACTCTGTGCGACATTCAGGGTAAACCACATGGAAGCACACACCAAAAGACAAGAATCTGGGGCGAAAATAGAAATGGCTGCTGGGTACGTACTGGCATCTGAGCCCAAGAGAATCCCCTGAGTGGCTGCTCTGGCCCCAGGGACACAGAAAACCCAAGTGTTTCCTGTGTCCCTAAGGGTGTACTTTAGCTATAGCTTTCAGGTATAACCTTTCTCCCAAGAATTTCCTGAAACTGAAATTTTTCATACATGAAGTGATTGAATTATTACTAACTTAATCAAATGTCATGTACTGGAAATATTACTTCCAAAGGGAATGGCAGCTCAAGATACAAATTGAGTTTAGGTTTGGAACAAATATAAAAAATAGGTTTTGCAGATGAGTTTTGTGACTTCGAAAAATTTTGCACTGTAGACACACATATGCTTACTGTATAAGCATTTTTTTCACTGGACTTTTCTTGACGCTTAATATATTGTGAGAATCTTCCATGTCAATAAAAAGCTTTTCATTTTTAATAGTCATGGCCACATCATCATTTACTCACTCACTCCCTTTCCTTGCTGGTGGTCAGCCAGGAACCTCTCTTAGCTGGGAGCGTTTCTCAGCTCCTTAAGGTCACCTACATTCCTTGGTCGGTTGGCCCCTCCATCTTCAAGCCAGCAAAAGTGTGTCAAGGCCTTGTCACACTTGGAATTTCTCTAGCTTCCCCTCCTGCTGCATCTCTTGTGCTTCCAACCAACTCTAAGGTCCTCCCTGTTCTACGTCTGTAATCTAAGTCATACCTGCAAAGTTCTTTTTCCACGGAATGTAGTGTCTGCCCAAGTTCCAGCGATATGGCATGAACATCTTTGGGGACGGTTCCACCTGCCCCAGTGCTTTATATCATATGTGCATATAGTTAGTTGCTTTATAAATATTAATTGCCTTAATTTTCTGGTCATTCAGTTTCATATTGCTCTGATTTTAGCTGTAGATAACATTACAATGAATCTGTTTGTTTTGTTCTACCTGAGTCATACCTCACATATTCCAGATTTCCTCCATCCTGAGGTCAACTCTTAAGGAAGAAACAAGGACCACAGCTGTAATCTTAGTTTGGAAATGGCACTTAGCTCTCCCTGTGCACAAGAACATAGAATTGAGGATTGAGGGGAATAAGGTACCTGGAAAAATCTTGTATCAGTTAGAATTAGGTTCAACTCCAGGTGACAGAAAATTTAACCTTTAAAGGGGTAAAGGGGTTTAAACAAGACTGAAGTTCATTTCTCTCACATCAGTGAAGTCCAGAATTAAGTACCCAAGAGCTGATACATTAGCTCCACAATAGTCTCGGGCCAAGGTTCTTTTTAGCTAATTGAGGCACTTTCCCCGTATGGCTTCCACCTCATGGTACAAAACAGCTGCTTGAGTTCCAGCTATTACATCCACATGCCCATCAGCAGGAAGGAAGAAAGATGGAGATGTCACACGTAAGACCTCTTATATCTCACTGGCCAAAAGTTACTCATATGGCTACGCCTAACCCCAAGGGAACCTGGGAAATGTAATCCCTATTCTAAGTGGCCATTATGCCCTGTACATGTTCTTATTACTAAGGAAGTAGGGGAGAACAGATACTGTAGTGAAACCAGCAGTCTGCCATAGATCTAAACCTAAAATCATTTTCACTTTTCCTTCTGAGTCCTCCTACCTGCAAGCTGAGGAAAGTGCTCTCTAGTAAGCTGCGTATATGGCCAGGAAGGTGTGAAGGAAATGAAGAGAGGCGTTACTATCCAAACGTTCATTATTTAAGCCCCCAAACAAGGAGCTCAAGGTCACTAATGAACTAACCGTATGGAAACCTCACCCCCACTTGTTACTCCCTCCTCACTTAACGCTAGCATCTGTCACTGCCAATCTCCTCACAACTCTGTCTTTCAGCCTCTCCCAGAGTTTTAGCTACTGCGACAGAAGGCAAATACCAGGCAAGCTGATCTCAAAGTAACGTTGCAAATACTATAAAAGGTCCAGGTTTTCATGAAGTCCATGAAATGCTATTAGGGAACCTCTTGTATCCCAGCAAAACCAATGACGAGCACCTCTGATGAGAGCGACTAATTAGCAATTAAAGAAGGAAAGACTCTTGCGGCATTTCAAAAAGGAGTTATTTGAATATTTAAGGTTTAGGAAAAGCCCTTGGTGAAATTAGTGAAAAGCATCACAGTCATGTATTCTTTTGAGTTAAAAATCGCCCTGTCCTTTCCTTTTGAAAAATGTAACCATTGTGGGAAGGTTAACATCTCAGTGCCTGGGTTGTCAGCAAACATGGTGGGCCTCTTCTCTCAGATAGAGGAAGGGGCTGTGTGGAAACACCAGAACTTTCTGGAGAATAGGGAAGAAGAAGGGTCCACTGAAGGCTGAGGCAAATGTGGAGAAGCACGTTATTGGCTCTATAAATTTGCTTAAGGCCAGCCCCACAGAGCCAGACAGTGATGTCATTTATATGAGGAAATAGGGGGGACCTTCAAGATGGCAGAGGAGTAAGACATGGAGATCACCTTCCTCCCCACAGATACATCAGAAATACATCTACACGTGGAACAACTCCTACAGAACACCTACTGAATGCTGGCAGAAGACCTCAGACCTCCCAAAAGGGAAGAAATCCCCCACGTACCTGGGTAGGGCAAAAGAAAAAAGAATAAACAGAGACAAAAGAATAGGGACGGGACCTGCACCTCTGGGAGGGAGCTGTGAAGGAGGGAAAGTTTCCACACACTAGGAAGCCCCTTCACTGGTGGAGATGGGTGGTGGGTGGGGGGGAAGCTTCGGAGCTACGGAGGAGAGCACAGCAACGGGGGTGCGGAGGGCAAAGCGGAGAGATTCCCGCACAGAGGATCAGGGCCGACCGGCACTCACCAGCTCGAGAGGCTTGTCTGCTCACCCGCTGGGGCGGGCGGGGCTGGGAGCTGAGGTTTGGGCTTCGGAGGTCAGATCCCAGGGAGAGGACTGGGGCTGGCTGCGTGAACACAGCCTGAAGGGGGCTAGTGCACCACAGCTAGCCAGGAGGGAGTCCGGGAAAAAGTCTGGACCTGCCTAAGAGGCAAGAGACCATTGTTTCAGGGTACGTGAGGAGAGGGGATTCAGAGCACCGCCTAAACGAGCTCCAGAGACAGGTGCGAGCTGCGGCTACCAGCGCAGACACCAGAGACGAGCTTGAGACGCTAAGGCTGCTACCGCAGCCACCACGAAGCCTGTGTGAGAGCACAGGTCACTATCCACACCCCCGTTCTGGGGAGCCTGTGCAGCCCGCCACTGCCAGGGTCCCGTGATCCAGGGACAACTTCCCCGGGAGAACGCACGGCGCGCCTCAGGCTGGTGCAACGTCACACTGGCCTCTACCGCTGCAGGCTCGCTGCGCATTCTGTACCCCTCACTAACCCCAGCCTGAGTGAGCCAGAGCCCCCTAATCAACCTCTGCTTTAAACCCATCCTGTCTGGGCGGGAGCAGAAGGCTGAGGGTGACCTACATGCAGAGGCAGGGCCAAATCCAAAGCTGAACCCCAGGAGCCATGTGAACAAAGAAGAGAAAAGGATATTTCTCTGTGCAGCCTCAGGAGCAGCGGATTAAATCCCCACAATCAACTTGAGGTACCCTGCATATGTGGAATACCTGAATAGAGAACAAATCAACCCAAAATCGAGGCGGTGGACTTTGGGAGCAACTGTAGACTTGGGGTTTGCTGTCTGCAGCTGACTTGTTTCTGATTTTTGTGTTTAGCTTACTATAGTTTTTAGTGCTTCTGATCATTGGTGGATTTGTTTATTGGTTTGGTTGCTCTTTTTTTAATTACTTTTTTATTTGAATAATTTTTTATTTTTATTATTATTTATTAAAATTTTTTTTCTTTCTTTCTTTTTTTCTCCCTTTTCTTCTGCACCATGTAGCTGACAGGGTCTTGGTGTTCTGGCCTAGTGTCTGTCCTGAGCCTCAGAGGTGGGAGAGTCGAGTTCAGGACATTGGACCACCAGAGACCTCCTGGCCCCATGTAATATCAATCAGTGAGAGCTCTCCCGGAGATCTCCATCTCAACTCTAAGACCCAGCTCCACCCTACAGCCAGCAAGTTCCAGTGCTGGATGCCCCATGCCAATCAATTAGCAAGACAGGAACACAATCCCACCCATACGCAGACAAGCTACCTAAAATCATACTAAGTTTACAGACACCCCAAAACACACAACCGGACATGGCCCTGCCCACCAGAAAGACAAGATCCAGCCCCCCCCACCAGAACACAGGTACCAGTCCCCTCCACCAGGAAGCCTACACAAGCCACTGAACCAACCTTACCCACTGCGAGCAGACACCAAAAATAAAAAAAATGGGAACTATGAACCTGCAGGCTGTGAAAAGGAGACCCCAAACACAGTAAGTTAAGCAAAATGGGAAAACAGAGAAATATGCAGCAAATGAAGGATCAAAGTAAAAACCCACCAGACCTAACAATTGAAGAAGAAATAGGCAGCCTACGTGAAAAAGAATTCAGAGTAATGATAGTAAAGATGATCCAAAATCTTGGAAATAGAATGGAGAAAATACAAGAAACGTTTAACAAGGAACTAGAAGAACCGAAGAGCAAACAAACAATGATGAACAACGCAATAAATGAAATTAAAAATTATCTAGAAGGAATCAATAGAAGAATAACTGAGGCAGAAGAACAGATAAGTGACCTGGAAGATAAAATATTGGAAATAACTACAGCAGAGCAGAATAAAGAAAAAAGAATGAAAAGAATTGAGGACAGTCTCAGAGACCTCTGGGACAATATTAAATGTGCCAACATTCAAATTATAGGGGTCCCAGAAGAATAGAAAAAGAAAGGAACTGAGAAAATATTTGAAGGGATTATAGTTGAAAACTTCCTTAACATGGGAAAGGAAATAGTCAATCAAGTCCAGGAAGCCCAGAGAGTCCCATACAGGATAAATCCAAGGAGAAACAAACCAAGACATACTAATCAAACTATCAAATATTAAATACAAAGAAAAAATATGAAAAGCAGCAAGGGAAAAACAACAAATAACATAGAAGGGAATCCCCTTAAGGTTAACAGCTGATCTTTCAGCAGAAACTCTGCAAGCCAGAAGGGAGTGGCAGGATATATTTAAAGTGATGAAAGGGAAAAACCTACAACCAAGATTACTCTACCCAACAAGGATCCCATTCAGATTCAATAGAGAAATTAAAATCTTTACAGACAAGGAAAAGCTAAGAGAATTCAGCACCACCAAACCAGCTTTACAACAAATGCTAAAGGAACTTCTCTATGCAGGAAACACAAGAGAAGGAAAAGACCTACAAAAACAAACCCAAAACAATTAAGAAAATGGTAATAATAACATACATATCAATAATTACCTTAAATGTAAATGGATTAAATGCTCCAACCAAAAGACATAGACTGGCTGAATGGATACAAAAACAAGACCCATATATAGACTGTCTACAAGAGACCCACTTCAGACCTAGGGACACATACAGACTGAAAGTGAGGGGATGGAAAACGATATTCCATGCAAATGGAAATCAAAAGAAAGCTGGAGTAGCAATTCTCATACCAGACACAATAGAATTTAAAATAAAAAATAAAGACTATTACAAGAAACAAAGAAGGACACTACATAATGATCAAGGGATCAATCCAAGAAGAAGATATAACAATTGTCAATATTTATGCACCCAATATTGGAGCGCCTCAATACTTAAGACAAATGCTAGCAGCCATAAAGGGGGAAATCGACATTAACACAATCAAATTTAAGAAAATTGAAATCTTATCAAGTATCTTTTCCAGCAACAATGCTATAAGACTAGCCATCAATCACAGGAAGAAAACTGTAGAAAGTACAAACACATGGAGGCTAAACAATACACTACTAAATAACCAGGATATGACTGAAGAAATCAAAGAGGAAATTAAAAACTACCTAGAAACAAATGACAATGAAAACACGACGACCCAAAACCTATGGGCTGCAGCAAAAGCAGTTCTAAGAGGGAAGTTTATAGCAATACGATCCTACCTCAAGAAACAAAAAACATCTCAAATAAACAACCTAACCTTATACCTAGAGCAATCAGAGAAAGAACAAAAAAAAACACCAAAGTTAGCAGAAGGAATAAAATCATAAAGATCAGATCAGAAATAAATGAAAAAGAAATGAAGGAAACAATAGCATAGACCAATAAAACTAAAAGTTGGTTCCTTGAGATGATAAAGAAACTTGATAAACCACTAGTCAGACTCATCAAGCAAAAAAGGGAGAAGACTCAAATCAACAAAATTAGAAATGAAAAAGGAGAAGTAACAACTGACATGGCAGAAATACGAAGAATCATGAGGGATTGCTGCCAGCAACAAAATGTGAATAAAATGGACAACCTGGAAGAAATGGACAAATTCTTAGAAAAGCACAACATTCCGAGACTGAACCAGGAAGAAATAGAAAATATACACAGACCAATCACAAGCACTGAAATTGAGACTGTGATTAAAAATCTTCAAACAAAGAGAATCCCAGGACCAGATGGCTTCACAGGCGAATTCTATCAAACATTTAGAGAAGAACTAACACCTATCCTTCTCAAACTCTTCCAAAATAAAGCAGAGGGAGGAACTCTCCCAAACTCATTCTATGAGGCCAGCATAACCCTGCTACCAAAACCAGACAAAGATGTCACACACAGAAAAGAAAACTACAGACCAATATCACTGATGAACATAGATGCAAAACTCCTCAACAAAATACTAGCAAACAGAATACAATAGCACATTAAAAGGAAGATACACCGTTATCAAATGGAGTTTATCCCAGGAATGCAAGAATTCTTCAATATACACAAATCAATCAATGTGATACACATATTAAAAAACTGAAAGGTAAAAACCATATGATAATCTCAATAGATGCAGAAAAAGCTTTCAACAAAATTCAACACCCATTTATGATAAAAACTCCCCAGAAAGTAGTCATAGAGGGAACTTACCTCAACATAATAAAGGCCATATATGCAAACCCACAGCTAACATTGTTCTCAGTGGTGAAAAACTGAAACCATTTCCTCTAAAATCAGGAACAAGATAAGGATGTCCACTCTTGCCACTATTATTCAACATAGTTTTGGAAGTTTTAGCCATAGCAATAAGAGAAGAAAAAGAAATAAAAGGAATCCAAATCGGAAAAGAAGAAGCAAAGGTATCACTGTTTGCAAATGACATGATACTATACGTAAAGAATCCCAAAGATGCTACCAGAAAACTACTAGAGCTAATCAATGAATTTGGTAAAGTAGCAGGATGCAAAATTAATGCACAGAAACCTCTTGCATTCCTATACATTAATGACGGAAAATCTGAAAGAGAAATTAAGGAAACATTCCCATTTACCAGTGCAACAAAAAGAAAAAAATACCTAAGAATAAACCTACCTAAGGAGACAAAAGACCTGTATGCTAAAAACTATAAGACACTGAAGAAAGAAATTTAAGACAATACAAACAGATGGAGAGATATACCATGTTCTTGGATTGGAAGAATCAGCATTGTGAAAATGACTATACACCCAAAGCAATCTACAAAGTCAATGCAATCCCTATCAAACAACCAATGGCATTTTCCACAAAACTAGAACAAAAAATTTCACAATTTGTATGGAAACACAAAAGACCCCGAATAGCTAAAGCAATCTTGAGAAAGAAAAATTTAGCTGGTAAACAATAAATGCTGAAGAGGGTGTGGTGAAAAGGGAACCCTCTTGCACTGTTGGTGGGAATGTAAATTGATACAGCCACTATGGAGAACAGTATGGAGTTTCCTTAAAAAACTAAAAATAGAACTAGCATACGACCCAGCATTCCCACTACTAGGCATATACCCTGAGAAAACCATAATTCAAAAAGAGTCATGTACCACAATGTTCAATGCAGCACTATTTCCAATAGCCAGGACACGGAAGCAACCTAGTTTTACAATAGCCAGGACATGGAAGCAACCTAGGTGTCCATTGACAGATGAATGGCTAAAGAAGATGTGGCACATATATACAATGAAATATTACTCAGCCACAAAAAGAAATGAAATTGAGTTATTTGTACTGAGGTGGATGGACCTAGAGTCTGTCATATAGAGTGAAGTAAGTCAGAAAGAGAAAAACAAATACTGTATGCTAACACATATATATGGAATCAAAAAAAAAAAGGAAAACTGGTTCTGAAGAACCTAGGGGGCAGGACAGGAATAAAGATGCAGATGTAGAGAATGGACTTGAGGACAAGGGGAGGGGGAAGGGTAAGCTGGGACAAAGTGAGAGAGTAGCATGGACATATATGCACTACCAAATGTAAAACAGATAGCTAGTGTGAAGCAGCCACATGGCACAGGGAGATCAGCTCAGTGCTCTGTGTCCACCTAGTGGGGTGGATAGGGAGGGTGGGAGGGAGACGCAGGAGGGAGGGGATATGGGGATATATGTATACGTATAGCTGATTCACTATGTTATACAGCCGAAACTAACACAACATTGTAAAGCAATTATACTCCAATAAAGATGTTAAAAATAAATAAACAAATAAATGTGGAAATATTTGCATGAAAGGCCTCTGTGGCCAAGCTGGTATAAATAGTCCCATTCTATAGGTTGATTGCATCTTTTGAAGGGTGTCACTTAAGGACATGACTAACCCTTCCATCAGGCACTGAGGAAGGCAGCTACTCCCCATCATGTAATAATGCCCTGAGAGGCCCTAGGGAGACAGAAGACAGAGCCCAGGTCCTGTGGTGCTTGTGGTGGACTCGTCATATTTTGGAGGCAGGAATGCTGGTGCCTGAGGTGTGGTCCAGGCTCCTTGTGGGTCATCATTCTTATTATGAGCTGAGCTGTGTTCCCCCAAAGTTCACATGTGGAAGCTCTAGCCCCCAGTAACTCAGAATGTGACAATATATGGAGAAAGGGCATTTGAAGAGGGAACTGAATTAAAACTTGGCCTTTACTGTGGGTCCTAATCCAGTCTGACTGGTGTCCTTCTAAGAAGAGGACATTTGGATGCACACAGATGACCCTGTAAAGACACATCAAGAAGGCGGCCATTGCAAGCCAAGGAGAGAGGCCTCAGGGATAACAAAACCTGCTGGCTCCTTGATCTCAGACTTCCAGCCTCCAGAGTTGTGAGAAAATAAATTTCTGTTGCTTAAGCCGCCCAGCCTGTGGTACCTTGTTGTGATGGCTCAGGCAGACCAATAGCGCTGTTAAGAGGCGGGGAACTACCTGGCATCTCCAGTTTCCCCTCTGCTTTCCTGCACCTGGTTCAAACCTTCACCATAACTTTTTTTTTTTTGTGGTACGTGGGCCTCTCACTGTCGTGGCCTCTCCCGTTGCGGAACACAGGCTCCAGACACGCAGGCTCAGCGGCCATGGCTCACAGGCCCAGCCACTCCGCGGCCATGTGGGATCTTCCTGGACCAGGGCACGAACCCGCGTCCCCTGCATAGGCAGGTGGACTCTCAACGACTGCGCCACCAGGGAAGCCCAGCCGTAACTTTTTATGTGGCTGTAATTCTTTGATCTCCTGATGGCCTCCTCCTCTGACTGTGAGTCCCTGGAGAGGAGGGACTATGTTTTGGTCAATGCCGAGCACTTTGATTCCATCGTGAAGATTTGGGGGAATTATCATTGGGGACCTTTGCGCCTGTCAGTGCTGAAGATGTGATCATTTATTAATTTTTCAGTTATTCAAAGTATATTTATGGAAAGCCTACTTTGTGCCAATAATTATTTGCTCATTTAAAGAGTAATGCACAGGGCTTCCCTGGTGGCGCAGTGGTTGAGAGTCCGCCTGCCGATGCAGGGGACACGGGTTCGTGCCCCGGTCCGGGAAGATCCCATGTGCCGTGGAGCGGCTGGGCCCGTGAGCCATGGCCGCTGACCCTGCGCGTCCGGAGCCTGTGCTCCGCAATGGGAGAGGCCACAGCAGTGAGGGGCCCGCGTACCGCAAAAAAAAAAAAAAGAGTAATGCACAGTCACTATTGTAACCTAAATTAGAGTGATAGGGTAGATTCTAGGGAAACAAAATAGGTTGTGTGGATTTCCTTACCTAAATGAACTTAGGAGTTCAGGATAGTAAATATATATGCTGCAAGGCAATGTGACAATGCTGTTATGAACAGAAAATACTGCTGGGACCAGTAAGGAAGGAGAGTAAATTGTGCCCATCTTCCACCCCTAAGGGGGGGGGGGCTCCTATGTGTGCCTTAAGCATCTTCTTTTAGATTTACTGGTTGAAATAAACAAAGCAGTTGACTGTGTCTCATGGCAGACAGCATGTTAGGACATTTGTGATTCCAACAGTGGGCTTTGAAAGTCTACTTTCTGCAACTTAACACATTGTCTATGGCTTTGAACTAGACCAACTACTAGAGAAAGGGGGAAATGCAGAGCTAGCTAGCTGGTGACATTTCCATCTTCTGTGTGTTCTGGTATGCACTGAGAGCCGGCCAAGCCTCCCTTGCCAGCCCATCATTTGTCTGACTTAGGCTTTTGCCTGGGTTGAAGGCTATCATATTTTGATGAGAATGACATTTTGCTGAGCCCCCTGGGGTGTTTGGATGTGTACAGAGTAGCTGCTCAATGAGCCATGGAAACAAAGTATGGGTAAGTATATAGACTTTGGCAGGAACTCTAGTAGGAAAGAAGTTAAACTGGTCTCCACCTTACTCCTTGCTTCTCCCTCTCTCCAGCCCCGCCACCATTTTGCTCTACTCTCACCCTCCACCCCACATCAGCAACTTTCAATTGATGACAACAGAATCAGAATTCAAGAAGAGCTCACGGTGTTTACGGCAACTTCAGAGAAGATGGGCAAGGGTAAGGGGGTGGGGGAATTAGGTCTGAAGTGAAGAGAAGCCTCATATGACATCCACAGAGGGGGAGTAAATATGATGGGACAATAAATCAGGTTGAAACTTTCCAGAGGAAGTTCCCTGTCACTGACACTGTTCTTTGTTCTGTAAGAGTGTCTGGAAACTCGCAGACATGCTCTGTCTTCTCAGTAGACTGAGCTGTCTTAGCAGATAAGCCAGAGGCAATCTGCTTCCTTCTCATCAAGGATGGTCCAGGTTGGAGCTCAGGCATCTGAGGAGTGAAGGGAGGCCTGCCTCCTGCCCAGAAAAACAGCTTAGGGCTTCATCCAAAGGCCATTTACTGAATGTATCCACTGGGATGTTTACAATGGGAAGAAAAGTGTTTACCTGGCTCTGTTGGAGGAACCGTGGATTCTAGGAACTCAAGGTATCTCCCAGCTTACTTCACAGACAGAGATGCCTCATTATCCTTGAATAAAACTGGTCAGCACGAAGCATATGCCTCAGACTCCTAGCCTTCCGCATTGCTATAAAGACAAGTTTCCTGGATCCAGAGAAACTTTCCCTAGTCATCAAAAAAAAAAAAAAAAAAAGGCATTTAGAAAAGGATTGCTGCTAAAAGATTTAGAAAGCACATTTATAAGTGTTCTAGAATTGTTGAAGGGCACGTCTTCCCGAAGAATGGATTATGAGAGAGAGGATTATAGGGAAGATCTGTCAACTGGCAAAAGTAAACTGGGCATAAATGGCTTAGGAGACGGCTGCACATTTCTGTCCTCATGACACGGAGCATGAAGATAAATGTTCTGTACATCATCTGTCCCCCTGCAAACTATTTCCCGAAGAAGAAGTCCAGCCACACCTAAAACTCTTATTATTACAAGTTCATTGTCACCTTTCTCCTCTGCTTGATTCAGTTTCACACATTCATCCTTAGTGGTTGTGTTAGGGTCGTCCAGAGAGACAGGACCAATATATGCAGAGAGAAACAGAGATTTATTTTAAGGAATTGGCTATGCAATTATGAAAATTGACATGTCCAAAATCTGTACAGTAGGTTGTCAGGCTAGAGACCTAGGGAAGAGTCAATGTGGTTCAAGTCCAGGGGCCATCTGTTGTCAGAATTCTTTCTTGCTTGGGGGGATTGGGGGATCATTCTTTGTTCTTTCAAGGCCTTCAACTGATTGCACGAGGCCCACTCACATTATAGAGAACCACATGCTTTACTCAAAGTCCACTGATTTAAATGTTAATCTGATTTAAAAGCACACTCCAGAATAATGTTTGGCCAAGTATCTGGGAACCGTGGTGCAGGCAAGTTGATACTTAAAATTAGCCATCACATGGCCCATGACCTTCAACAGTGTTGTGGATGATTCCTATATTTCCTTTCAACCCAAAAGTCAGTGATTTTAGGCTCTAAATATTTCTGTGCCACCTGTTCTACTTATCACTTGACATTGTTGATGAAAGTTCAATTAAGTATCAAATTAAGAAGAAAGAGAGGGAATTTTATTCAAGGCAAATTGAGGATTATGACCTGGGAAACAGACTCTCAGAAAGCTCTGAGAACTGTTCCGCCTGTTAGAAGTCAAAGGCCCAGGCATATACATTTTTGAGATAAATGATCGTAATTAAAATGACATATTGATGTTTTACATAAAGTTCACCAAGGATGCATAGTCCAGGTAAGCACGGAACAAACTAGCAGCAAGTCACCATGACCCCCATACCGAGCTGGGAAAGAACTATTCTTTTTTTTTTAACATCTTTATTGGGGTATAATTGCTTTACAATGGTGTGTTAATTTCTGCTTTATAGCAAAGTGAATCAGTTATACGTATACATATGTTCCCATATCTCTTCCCTCTTGTGTCTCCCTCCCTCCCACCCTCCCTATCCCACCCCTCCAGGCGGTCACAAAGCACCGAGCTGATCTCCCTGTGCTATGCGGCTGCTTCCCACTAGCTATCTACCTTACGTTTGGTAGTGTATATATGTCCATGCCTCTCTCTCGCTTTGTCACAGCTCACCCTTCCCCCTCCCCATAAAAGAACTATTCTTTTAAGAAGTCACATTGCTAAAATCAGAAGAAAATAAAAATTGATCTTTATGGTCAAGCAGGCACTACCATCTATGAGGAGCTCTGGTTAATGTAATGCAGAGGCTTATTGCACATTAAGGATGAAGGGAAGAGGCCCAAACAAACTCAGAGAGAATTTTATGTTTAATTTTTTCTTCTCCTGCCTTCAAATATAAATTTTATTTCATCAACAAGAAAGGCTAAGTACTTTCCAAAGTGTGGTCTTTGGACCACCGCTTGTCACATCTCCATCACATGGTTACCAGGTGGTGTGGCCGTTTCAGAAAAAAATAAGTTGGTGTACAAAAATTTCACAGATTTTGAAATGTAAGATGGAGTATTAGCCCAGAAATACCACAGCATTGTTAATAGGTGTTATACTTTGTAAGGGAACCCAAGGTTGGTCTTGGTCTGTTCAATTTGAGTTGAAGATGAGGCTGGAGTCTGCTGATGGCATCAGTAGGTTGTTGCTGGTGCTTGATAACTTGCATTTTTAAAAGATTTATTTTTTATTGATTTTATTAACTTTTGGCTGCGTCGGGTCTTAGCTGTGAAACGTGAGGTCTTCACTGCGGCACACAGGCTTCTCTCTAGCTGTGGGGCGTGAGGTCCAGAGCACGTGGTCTCTGTAGTTTGCAGCATACAGGCTCTCTAGTTGAGGCTCACGAGCTTAGTAGTTGTGGCACACGGGCTTAGTTGCCCCAGGGCATGTGGGATCTTAATTCCATGATCAGGTATCAAACCCACATCCCCTGCATTGTAAGAGGGATTCCTTACCACTGGACCACCAGGGAAGTCCCAAATTTGCATTTTTTTCATTGTTTCTTTTTTATCTATATTATATCCCAATTCATAAAAATGCATCATTTACTTGGACTGGTTCACTAGAATATAAAAGTCATGATAAAAATTAATAAGCAAAATTCTACAACCCAGAATAGTCAAAAGTTGTAAAAAGGTGAACTAGGACTTCTCTGTAAATATTGGATATAAATGTGTGTGTTCCAGGACAGGTAAAACCATGAGTGTGGTAAATACGCACAAGCAGCTCTAAGAGAAGGACAAAGAGGCTGTAACATTATGAACACCTACAAATTGTACTTTGTTGATTCTGTATTCATTCAGTCCCCATTTTCTCTCCCTTTCCGGTGTGCTGTCTATTGTGAAACCACAGAGTAATGGATTGGAACTCATCAAAGCCTTGTGTAATTTTCAATCAAAGCAGAGAATCTTTTCTGGTGAACGGATGAAATTTTTTGGGAACAAGTGTTAAATCATGCATTTCAGGGTAAAATTGATGAATGCTGCCCTTAAATTGGAGAAGAGCGGTCCCGGAAATTCTAGTGACAATGACCAGGTTAGGTGATACATCCCCAGAGTAGCTTATGACCTAGAACCAGGACCATTTGACGAGATAACGTGGAGGGGCTGTCAGGGGGCAATGAACTCTATTACCCCAAGGCTGAGCAGCTGTCTCCCAGCTGCTGTGTGTTTCAGCGTTAAAGACAGATGCAAGTATGCAGATTTCCCACTGCACATTGGAAAATATGAGATTTTCATGGGCATAATTGCTGGAGCATTGTGTCTGTCTCTGGGGCTTCGATTTATTGGTAAAGGCCCTGTGGACTTAGAAAACAGATGCGGACCACCCAGCAACAACAGGGGTATAAACCCATGTCAGTGATTAATCTGCAGCCTTAAGCTTCCTGCCATGAACTGAAAATCCTTCTACAGCAGGGGAATGTGAGTCTGATTACGTTGACAATCCATACCTCCCCCTCGTGCCTGAGCCCACAGGCAGAACACATGGAACAGTACTCTGGTCAGTTTAGAATCCACCCCTCGTATGTCAGTCCACAGATGTGAATTGGGTATTTCACCCAGGGGTCAACTCTGGCTTTGAGTTCCTCATTTGTGCCAGTTGACTTTTGTTATTGTATTGGCTATCCCATGTCTCTACCCTGTCCATATGGGAAGAAGTCCTCACTGTGTGTAGTGCTGGTGGGGCTGAATGCTCTACTGTCCACTATAACCCTTGAAGTATAGAGATTTCCTCTCCTACCTACCCTCTGCTAGCCACGGAGTGGGTATGTGTGTTGTTTAGAATCAGGCAGGACTTAGATTTGGAGTAAGTGACAAAGAACAAAGGGTCAGTTAATATTTAATCATAGCGGCTTCATGGGTATTCAGGAGTACACAGTATCGGACCCCAGGACAATGACACTACAGCCTTATGTTTCTTCCTGCAAAATAATCAATTAACTTCCTGTATAGGACCCTCTATACTGCCTTTCTAACATGTTTTCCAAGTCTGGTCCTCTAGCTGTCAGTCAGTTGTATGAGCATCTCACAACTTTCCAATGTGAGCCTTTTCTGCCTAAGACATCCTGTGATGGTTTCCATAGCTTCCATCCACATCCCTGATTGATACACATGCTTTTTGGTCTCTGAATGGTGGGGAACGGTGACAGTGGTGATCAAAAAGGAGGAGGAAGAGAGAGAAGAGGAAGAGGAGATGATAAAAATATCATGAAGATATAGATGAAGACAAAAAGGAAAAAAAAGAAGATGACAAATTGGAAGGTTATGAAGCAGGTGAAAAATTCAGATTCCCACAGCTCTTTTATAGAAGCATCATTTGTTGTCTTTTTTTTTCTTTTTTTTACTGTGTCTTTCCATGTACTGATAATATTCCTTGTAAGTTAGAGAGCAACCTGTTCCTTAATTCAGTCAAGAAGACCCTGGAGAGATCAGGCTTAGAATAGACCAGGGATCTGTGACCTCAGGGCTTCCATCTGTTTTTGGAAATAGTTTTACCAGAACATAGCCATACTGATTCATTCCTGTATTGTCTCTGACTGCTTTCAAGCTGCAATGACAGAGCTGAGTCGTTGAGAAAGAGATTGTAACAGCCAGCAAACCCTAAAATATTTACTACACGACCCTTCACAGAAAAGATTGCTGACCCCTAGAACGGAACATCTGAATCTCTGGGAAATGAAGTACAGAAATATATTTTCTTCTTATTTTTCACTCCTTACCTAGATGTCCAACCTTCCTAGCTAAACTTTCGTCATGTTGAAGGTTAACCCAATGGGCCTGCACTATTTCAGTGGCCTGGGATCTGTGTTGTTAGAGGACAGGAACAAAACAGGGAGAGAAGATGGAAGCAGCTCTATGTCCTCCCTCCCCAGGGGTCCTGCTCTGGGGACTCCAAGGCCGCTTCTGGAGGCAACATGGGGAGGCCAGGTGCTGAAGACCACAGGCTGGTTAGTAATGGAGAACAGGCCCAAAGCCAAGTCTTCCTATACCTGGCCGAGCGCTCTCTCTGCTGCCATTCTATCTCATCAGGGAGGTCTGAAAGGAGGTGGCGGGTGTGGAGTCTCCCTCAGAAGCCTGAGTGAGATCCAGCCAAGCAAAGACCTTATTTAATCTTCCTTCAGTACCTAAATGTTGAAGAGCAGCATTTCACTGTGCTAGAAACATACGACACCATTCATGATGAAGCCCGAAAGTCACCAGTCTAGAAGTCGGCAGACCCATGTTTCTGTTCTAACACTGCCACTAACTAGCTCCGTTACCTTGGGCACATTGCTTCTCATTTCCCAGGCCATTATCTGTTCGGACCTAACAGGGTGGGGGGATTAGATGAAATGAGCTGTAGCTGGCTCTGCTCTTCTTAAGATCCTTGGCCAGGCTGCTCTTGTTGTTCATAAAACACGTGACCTCTCCATGGATGCACATCCCAGCTAGGTGCATAAACACTGGATGATTTTGCACCCAAATTCATCCTCAGTGGGGCCAGCCAAGGATGCAGTCATAGGGCGTGAGCATTCAACTGGCTTCATTGGAAGTCCGGCAGCCTAGAGGGACAAATGGCTCTGCAAGATGAGAGCACCACGTCGCACCAGCAGACAGGAACCAATGGGGTGAGGAAACTCATTAGCGGACACGGCTGGGCAGACTCTCGGTTTAGAATCCAAGAATGCCTTTCCTGTATGGCCTACTTTAAGGCTTGGAATAAAGAAATGTATTTGGGACGCCAACCCCAGATCTATTCCCCTCTGTGGTTGGGGTGGAGTGTCTGGAATCAGCATGACTCATGTGGAAACACTTTGCTCTTTAATACCTCCGGAAGATCCTGGAACGAACTGTGGCAAACCACGAAAGCAGGCAAGACAGGGCAGCCCTATTTCTTGCTGAACCAAATGATTAATTTTCAAGGTGGTTTGAAAGTTTTCTATGAGTTATTCATATATCTGTAGAGCTTTACTCCTTCTGGAGGTTTGTCTCTGTTTCTGCATAGAAAAGAAATCTATCCTTATTTTCTCAAATGCATCTCTGAGAAATAAAAGGAGTTAATGAAATATCTTATAAATTACACGGGGCTCCCAAACTATTTCTTGGACACCAACGAGCTGACTTCAATGGAGGAAAAATTTCTCCCAGCACTTAAAAACAGACACAAAAGAAACAAATTGTTTTTATTGATCTGAAACCTCTTAATAGGTTTAATGACTCAAATGCTCTTTTTAGTTGCTTACTCACTAGCAGGAAGTATAATAAAAGTTTATATTGAGCAAATGTTTTCTTTCTAATCATTTCCTCCAGCTCCACCCCTTTTTTTCTATTTTTGAGCTACAACGATAGTTAGTGGGTGCCAGGCCCTGTGCCGGGAAGACAGCGCCTCACTACAGAACCATGTCTTTTAATCGTCACCACCACCATGGGGGACAAATATCATGAATCTCATTTTACTAATTGGGAAGCTGAGACTTAGAATGGCTAAGGAAACACAGCTAGAAAGTGGGGAGCTGGGAATCAAACTCAAGTTGACTCTGAAGCCAAAACAAATATCCATCTGTCCATCCTTTCATCCATCCTTTCATTCATACAACCACCCACCCTTCTATCCATCTGTCATCCACCCATTCACTCGCTCACCCATCCATCCGTCCATCGATCATCCATCCATTCACTCATCCATCTGTCCATCATTAGCAAATATTTATTGGCACTTATATTCCTGGTACAATGTTAGATACTAAAAATATAATAGAAAACAAATGATCTCACATGGAACACACAGTCTAGTGAAGAGAACAACATTAATAAAAGAATACAACATCATCAAAAAGTCTACAAATAATAAATGCTGGAGAGGGTGTAGGGGAAATGGAGTGCTCCTACACTGTTGGTGGGAGTGCAAGTTGGTGCAGCCATTGTGGAGAACAGTATGGAGGTTCCTTAAAAAACTAAAAACAGAGTTACCATATGATCCAGCAATCCCACTCCTGGGCATATATCTGGAAGAGAAAAACTCTAATTCGAAAATATACATGCACACCAGTGTTCATTTCATGGCAGCACTATTTACAATAGCCATGAAAGCAGCCTAAATGTCTAACGACAGATGAATGGATAAAGAAGATACGGTATATATGTACATATCACTTTGCTATATACCTGAAACTAACACAACATTGTAAATAAACTATACTTCAATAAAAAAAAGAATGCAACAAACAAACACAAATATTAACTGGGAAAGTACAAAGAAGAGATTTTAGTGCTCCGAGAACATAAGAGAGAAGGAACTGATCTAGTTAAGGATGCCCATTAGGTGAGGTAGGATATAGACTGCCTGTAAAATAAATTCATCCTCAAAGCACAGTGGTTTAACACAACGAAGTGCATCACTTACTTGGAGTATATGATTTATAAGGGTCAGCAGCGTTCTCTTCCACCCAGTCATTCAGGGACTGACCCATCCACCCAGGCTGACAGAGGCTCTGCCATCACAGCCCCCATCTGGAACACATGGCCTCCAAGGTCAGTGTGGAAGCAGAAAAGTAGGATAATCTCACTGAAGGTTTTCAAGGCCAAGTTCAGAAGTGGTTCACCTCACCCATGTCCACTGACCAGAATCCAGTCACCTGGTCCCAGTTGAACTGCAAAGGAAGCTGGGAAATGTCTAGGAAGAGAACAGTGAAATGGCAATACAGGGCACCGTTTCTGCTGTGAAAAGTCATAAAAGGCTTTGGTGAGGAAAAAAGGGACTGACACGAGGAGGGGGTACACTGCCTCTTCAGGAAGTACTGAGGGACACACAAATGGGGGCAGAATTCTCCAGCCTCTAAATCCCTTGGCTTCTTTTTTGAGCTCAGGGGAGCTTTAACTAATCAACCCATACATAATCTATTAATTTGGGTTATATTTTCCATTTATTTATTCTATCAATGAAAGGCATTTATGGAGTGTTTACTATGTGAAAGCTGTAAATACAATAATAAACATGGTATTATTATTTCCCTCAAGGATCTTCAATCTAGTTGAAAAAGGCAAATGTGCAGAGATTATTAAGTAATAACACAATAATGACAGTATCGTTTATCAAAGGCATAAACAATACATAAGGTATTCTCTCACAGAGCAAGACAGTTGAGTGGCTTGGAGATTAGAATCAATGGCTCCTGGATGCCCTCAAGGATCAGATTCTTTATATCCTTCCCTTCTGCCGTCCTCAGGGTTGTCTGTAGTGTTACGCTTCATCAGTAAACATGATAAGATTAAGTGGAAGAAGAGACGGAAAATGTACATTTCCATCTTGCATGCCCCTTTTTAAGAGTGCGGAGGAGTCTTGAGTCCTTCCCCTAAGTACCCTAGCAGATTCCTTTCCCACTGGATTATGTCAAAGTCGACACCCCAGATAATCACTGGCAAAAAGATGACACCAATCCTGATTTACTCCCTGTGGCTGAGACTTGCTTCCTCAGAAAGAAGAACAAAATCAAGATTTTGTTACAAGGAAGAAAGAGAATAGTTGTCAGTCCCTAAACAAAACAGTGTCTGCCATGGAGATGACGCTAAGTGTGAAATGAGTGTTCAGACATTTATTATAACAGCAAGAGAACCCATTGCGGTGTCACCTGAATAAGCCTGACAAAACATTGTGAAGAGGGACTCTGGCATTAGAGAGGCTTTTCAGGCAAGGAGATAGTGACCAGGAGAGAGGAACATATAAGGACTGATGGGCAACGGAAGGAAGGATTGGGTCGGGGCAGGGACATCTATGGAAGCCTAAGGAAGGCTGAGCTTAGAGACACTGAAGGTAGGGAGAGTGAGGGATCTCCACAGGCCTGTCCCCTAGCGCTACTCCTCCCTGGAATATTTCAGGACGGGAGGATTCTCTTCCAGACTCTCAAGTATTATTGGATTATTCTTTGTGGTTACCAAAAGTACTCAGCTCTCCTGAGCTATCTATTCACTTTCTGCAATGACACCTATGATGCTTGACTTTACACGTCAACTTGTCTAGGTTCTGGTGCCCAGCTGTTTGGTCAAATACCAGTCTAGATGTTGCTGTGAGGGTGTTTTTAAAGATGTGATTAACGTTGAAATCCGTAGACTTTGAGTAAAGCAGATTGCCCTCCATAATGCAGGTGGACCTCATCCAATCAGCCGAAGGTCTTAAGAGAAAAGACTGAGGTCCGCAAGAAGGAAAGAATCCTTCCTCCACACTGCCTTTGGACTCAAGACTACAGCATGGACTCTTGCTAGAATTTCCAGACTGCTGGTGTGTCTTGTAGGTCTCAGACTTGTCAGCCTCCACAGTTGCATGAGGCAATTCCTTAAAGTAAAATCTCTCTTTATGTGTATATGCAACCAAATCTCTCTCTCTCTCTCCATATGTATGTATACATATATATGTATATTCCATTTGTTAAGATCTTGCTTTAGCCCAGCAAGATCTCTGAGAAATCAACTCTTGTCTCACCTTGATTATGTGACTGTCCTTTGCCTCAAATTACCAGGAGGATGGCATGGCTTGGCCCTTGCCGGGAAATGGAGTTCCTGAGTGCCAGCTGCTTCTGCCTCAGGCTTCTTCAGCAACTGGATCAAGCTCATTTGGCCTCCATCGGCAGAAGTGAAACCCCAGTTTCTGAATGAGGAAAACGACTTTGGGCTGACCAGTCCTGGGGGAGGTCATTATGTCAGCGTCCACTATTCCCTGAAAGAGAAAGAGTCCAAAGGTCATTTATGAATACCCTAATCCAATCCAGGTGTTCTGGGTGCAGCCTCCAGGGGAAATAAGAAAGCTTTTGATTGTTTCTGCCTGAAGAAAGAAATTATTAGGAGAAATGAGATGGTCTGAATAAAATTCACAAAGGGAGAATCAGATCCGCCTGAGTGATGGGTCTCAAGTGCTACATCAATAACTTGACTTCTGCTCCTGTAGCAGGACCATTCTTAGAGACGGGGCTGGTGCAGCTCCTCTGTTCAAGCCATGCAGCTGTCTCTTGGCTCCAACCCAGCTTCAAATAATCTGTCCTGTGATGCTGGGACTGTGACTCTGCAGATTACTCTTCTCCTTTGTCAACCAGTAGGAGGTGCTGGAAGAAGGTGCTGGAAGGAGGAGTATCCCAGAAGACAAAAGGAAAGGGTAAATACTTTTTCCTTTTGCTTGATGTTTTTGTGTCATCTGAGCAATGGCCCTTCACCCTGGTAGCTGTAGTTGGCTCCAGTCCAGCATCTTTCTATATTCCCAGAATGAACCTCATTGTACCCTGATAAAGGTACCAGTTTTAGCTGGGCAGTGACCCCTCCTCAGACATCTGAGTTCCAGCTCTGCAGGGCCCTTTCCTCTAGTTTCTGAATTCTGGTACCATCACCCTCTTCCTTTTGTTCTCCCAGCCTTAAGAGATGGTTGCTTCCTGTCATTACTATCTCTGTGTTTAACCCATTCCTTGTATTAAATTCTCTCTGTTTAAGTATCCGGCATGGTTTCTGATATTCTGTTCGGACCCTAACTACTGACACAAATGCATGATGATACCAGCCATTAATATTAAATAACAAATTTCACTTCACACACACACACACACACACACACACACACACACACACACACAATTTCATGCTTATCACACACCTCTCAGATTAGAATTTGGCTTCCTTTGTAGATTTCCTACAGTGAACATTTGTTGTCCAGCAAACACGTACAACATGTACAGTCCATTTGAGAGTTATATTCTTCATTATAAGTGAGAATGTTTGAATTGCTGGTTTTTATTTATTTATTTATTTTATTTTATTTTTTTGCGGTACTCAGGCCTCTCACTGTTGTGGCCTCTCCCGTTGCAGAGCACAGGCTCCGGACGCGCAGGCTCAGCGGCCATGGCTCACGGGCCCAGCCGCTCCGTGGCATGTGGGATCTTCCCGGACCGGGGCACGAACCCGCGTCCCCTGCATCGGCAGGTGGTTAGGACTCAGTGCTTTCACTGCTGAGGACCAGGGTTCAATCTCTGGTTGGGGAACTAAGATCCTGCAAGCCATGCAGTGTGGCCAAAAAACAAAACAAAACAAAACAAAAAAACACCAGCCTCTGACAGCCTTCCTTTGGCCATCAAGACACATCCATTCCTGGGACACAGGCAATGGGTCTCCTGCACTTGCCTAAGGAGGGTCAGACCCTAAAATGTGTAATTTCACCAAGGTGATGACGCCCTGATTAGCCGACCAATTCCTCTCCTGACTTTGCCTCACGTCAGTGCAAAGCACAAACCTATTTTTCTTAAAATGGCACCAGCGAATACCTATCTATCTATGTATGTATCTATCTATGTATCTATCTATCAACCTATATATTTTGGCTGCACCTGGTCTTAGTTGCAGCATGCGGGATCTTTTGTTGCGGTGCACAGGCTCCTCTTTGTGGCCTGTGGGCCTCTCTCTAACTGTGGTGCGCAGGCTCCAGAGAGCGTGGGCTCAGTAGTTGCAGCTCGAGGGCTCTCTAGTTGTGGTGTGTGGACTCTAGAGCACACAGGCTTAGTTGCCCTGTGGCATGTGGGATCCTAGTTCCCCGACCAGGGATCAAACCTGCGTCCCCTGCATTGGAAGGTGGATTCTCAACCACTGGACCACCAGGGAAGTCCCAGCACCAGCTAATATTGAGAGACAATGGACCCTTTCTGAACACACTATATTCCTTTTTGTAAATTCTTCTCAAACAAAACTTCTCTGAAAATAATCTGAAAAGGTCTTCAACATCAAGATATAAATGACCAGTATAACTAAACTATCTCATCTCAGGAAGTATTTTAATTTTATTTGCATTTTAAGTTTCAATGAAAGGGATCAAGCCTTGAGTTTAGAATCTCAGAATTCGCTGAGCTGAGTGTTGGGAGAATTTTTCTGTAGGAAGGGGTAGGAGAGAGGTGGGTCACACTCCAGCTGCTCCTTTCTGGAAATGACGCAAACACATGCCTTCCTCAGCTACCCTTTCAGTTGGCACTGATATAAAGACACGTTCTGTCGCACACAGTTCTTGACTGTCCATTGCCACACCAGAGCTGATCTCCTTTTGACCAAGGGCACAGTGGAGCGCCTTGGGGGAGGCCACAGGGCACCTACACATCACATAACAGCCTCCTCTGTGAAGCTAAACAAATATTTGCCTCTCGCTTGCAGAGCAGATCTACGGAGCTGACTTTTCACACGTATTCGCAGTGTCTGCACCTCTGTGGTTCATGGTGGTATCTGTGCCAACGTCCTGGCTGTAGCCTAGGAGCCAATCAAGCAAGCAAGATTCAGTGGCAGTCCCGGTACATCATAGCAGCCAGATGTCCCCAGTCATTTGCTATGGGCTCTCATAGCCAGAGACAGCTGTGCAGAACTGGGGCTCTGGTACCTTCCATGAGTTTGCTGGGTGTAAATGTTCTCAACCCTCAGCATACAATTAAGAAATTATGCCCACATTCCCCCTACCAAAAAAAGAAAAGAAATTATGCCCAACTCTGATTCATGTCTTTTTTCTTCAAAAGTTCAAGAGAGAACCTTGTTTTTAATTAAGTTTTATTGGAGTATAGTTGCTTTACAATGTTGTGTTAATTTCTGCTGTACAGCAAATTGAATCAGCAATACATGTACATATATCCTCTCTTTTTTGGGTTTCCTTCCCATTTAGGTCTCCACAGAGCTTATTCACATCTTTGAGCAAGAGACATTGCCAGAGCATTATGAAATGATAACCCCAAGTAAGATTTAATAATAAGCCAAGGTTTAAAATGCATTTCATGGGAAGGTGCCAGAGAACACTAACTAAGGGGCTGGGGACTCTTCTCTGGGCCAGGTTTGCTATTCTCTGTCCATGAACTTGAGCAACTGGCTAGATCTTTTTAGACTGCCATCTCCCTGTCTGTAAGATGATGAGGTCTGGAGTTTTTTAAGGCTTCCTTACATGCTTTCTGTATTAGTTTGCTGGGGTTGCCGCAACAAACTACCACAAATTGGGTGGCTTAAACAAAGGAATTTATCGTCTCATAGTTCTTGAGGCTAGAAGTCTGAGATGGAGGTGTCGGCTGGGTTGGTTCCTTCTGAGGGCTGTGTGGGAGAATCCCTTCCATGCCCTTCTCCTAGCTTCTGGTGGTTGGCTGGCAATCTCTGGCGTTCCTTGAGTTCTACATGCATCACCCCATCTCTGCTTTCATCTTTACATGGTGTTCTCCCTGTGTCCGTGTCTGTTTCTATGTCTAGTTTTTTCTCCTTTATAAGGACAGAGGCATATCTGGGTAGGGTCTACCCTAATGACCTCATCTTAACTTGATTGTCTGAAAAGACTATTTCCAAATAAAGTCATACTCATAGGTACTGGGGGTTAGGACCTCAATGCCTTTTTGGATGCTACAATTCAACACATAACACTCGGACTCCAGATTCTTGTCCTGGCCACTACGGAGCTGGCCTTCTCTCTGCAGTCAGCCTGACATTGGTCCTCTGCTTTGCCGTAGAAGGGAGGAAGACAGATGGAGTCATATCCTAATAACCCCCTTCCAGTGGTGCGATACCAGCAAGTTACTTTACTTCTCTGAGCCTCTGTTTCCTCATCTATAAGACGAGAACAATAGGTTTACCAAGAGAAGTCAGTGAGCTAAAGCAAAGAAGTACTTGGCTGCTGTATGGTAAGTGCTCAACAAATGAGAGATATTGTTATTTATTCCTACTGAGTCAAGGAAAGGATGGGTCAGTGATTCCTAACCCTGACTGCACATTAGAATCATCTCAGGGACTTTTCAAAAACTCTTAGTGACCAGGCCCACTAGCAATTCTGAATCAATTGGTCTCGGATGGGATCCAGGCACTGATATATTTAGAAGCTCCCTGGTTTATTTTATTATGCAGACAGGATTGGGAACCACTAGAATAAATGAAAGGGTGGAAAACACCAATGGAAATTCTCAATACAGTTGAAAGTCAGAAGAGGTTGACTTGGAGTTACTTATCCATATGGTCCAGGTGGTGGGAGCAGCCAGAAACAGCTCTTAGAAAACTCGTGAATGAGGTGACCTAGATTTCAGAGACGTTTCTTGCTTTGTGGTCTCCCTGTAAAATATTTTCCAGGCTTCCCTGATGATGGAGCCACAGCAATATCCCATCCACTTGCTTGTCCAAGGATACCTAAGAGCTGTCCTTCCCCAGTCTCCCGCCCCAGGTCTGTTCAAAAATCCTCAGTAAGAACTGATGCCAGATAACCGCTTGATGCGCTACCTTCCTCAGGGATATCTGCCCAAGAGTGCTCATCACAGAACTCAAAAAATCCTCCAGTGGGGAAATCCTGGACACCTAAGGGTAGACTTATGAAATGGGGATGGCAGAGCTCCTTACAACCCGCTAGGTGGGAGCTGCCTGCTTAGAAGAAGCATGACTGTCAAGGCCCCTGCATTTGTGAACTGAAGAGCTTTTATTTTACTGAATCACTCTCTCACGCCATCCTCCACACCAAGTCCTTTTACGTATAAGTGTGAGGTCTAGAAGCAGCTGCTCTGGCAGTGGCAGGAGTGATGAATCTTGCATCGAGAGTTGGCTTTTGGTTCCCAGGCCCCTTTGCTGAGTGAGGAGAGCAGCTGTAAGCAGCCCTCTCGTCACTTTCCTCTCTCCAGCTGCTCTGTCGCCTCGGCATCAGACCCGGCTTCCCCAGCTTCCGCTTCTTACACTGCCACCCTTGTCCTCTGAACATCACATACTGGTCACTCACTGCCTTTTAAGTCCCGGGGTGTCTTCAGTCCTCATGGAGGAGGGCAGTGACTTTTTGTTATGTGAGTGAGTGAGTAATATTAAATAAAATGATATGGAAATAGAAGCAATTTTTTTTGTTTTCTGTACGCGGGCCTCTCACGGTTGTGGCTTCTCCCGTTGCGGAGCACAGGCTCCAGACGCGCAGGCTCAGTGGCCATGGCTCACGGCACAGCCGCTCCGCGGCACGTGGGATCTTCCCGGACCGGGGCACGAACCCGTGTCCCCTGAATCGGCAGGCGGACTCTCAACCACTGCACCACCAGGGAAGCCCTAGAAGCAATTTTTAATGGCAAAGCTATATAAGTTCTCTTTATCGTCACTAAGAGGTTAGGAATGTCCATTTTCTCTTTGGCTGAATTCTTAAAAATGTAGCAAGTATCCTAAAGGAAATGATAGTTCTCTCCATCCTGATCTACTTGAGGGAGGTTGTTTGGTTTGATGCTTTCCAATTCTTTAATTTTATTTATTTTTCATTTATGTTTTTAAAAACCTGATTCATTTTTTTTTATATATAAATTTATTTATTTATTTTTGGCCGTGTTGGGTCTTCGTTGCTGTGCAACGGGCCTTCTCTAGCTGCGGGGAGCAGGGGCTACTCTGTTGCAGTGCACCATCTTCTCACTTCGGTGGCTTCTCTTATTGCGGAGCACGGGCTCTAGTCGCAGGGGCTTCAGTAGTTGTGGCACGTGGGCTTCAGTAGTTGTGGCTCACGGACTCTAGAGTGCAGGCTTCAGTAGTCGCGGCGCATGGGCTTAGTTGCTCCGCGGCATGTGGGATCTCCCCGGGTCAGGGCTCGAACCCATGTCCCCTGCATCGGCAGGTGGATTCTTAACCACTGCGCCACCAGGGAAGTCCCTCGATTTCTTCAAGTTAAACAAGAATATGTGAGAAGGAAGAGGAGCCAGAGACAGACAACCTTCTTTTAATATGAAGCAGGATGTCATATCTTCATCTGGCAATAAAGCGACTTGATCCACTTTGATCTAACTTTGGCTTTGGGGAACTCCAGGGAAAAGGAAATGAAACCTAGGATGGGGAAATGCTTTTGTTAAACCCAGAGACTCTGCCCCTGAATCCAGCTCAGTGTTCTGGAGTCACCCAACTGCCTTCTGTTGCCAGTGCCAGAGGCAGAAATGAGTACCTTTAAGGGGCGGCTACAGTGGGGAAATATTAGCTGTGCAACGAGAGTGCAGAGCTCTCTTGATGGCCCTGAACACGTTCCCACTGTCATTTCAGACGGAATTGATGCAGTTAAGCCCGAATTTCTTGGCAAGCCCGGGAGGAGGTTTTTCCAAAAGGCATCTTAGACTGCAAAGGCACAGCCTTTCCATGTCTAATAGCAAAAGCAAACCACTGGACACATGCTGCCTATTTCCAGCTGGTTGTGCATGTTTTCTTCACACTTTAACAAAAAACGTGCCAAGGTGTGACCTTTACGAACCCACCAACTGGGAGCTGTCACACAAATCGTTTTGCCTGTGATGTGGGAAAGTAATGAATGGGGGCCGTTCCGCCCACGGAGGAGCACCGCTCTTCCTCTGGCCTGCAGCCTTATTTATTACATACCGAAGTATAAAACTGCCTGGCCGGCTGCATGTCTCATCTGCAGCCCTGGCACTTGCCCGAAGAGACCACGGCAGCTGGAGCCCTAGCCGTCTTCTCCGGGAGGCTCTGTGGCTCTGTTGAGAATCATGCTCGGAAGGCAGCTCGTCTGTTGGCACCTGCTGGCTTTGCTTTTCCTCCCTTTTTGCCTGTGTCAAGATGAATACATGGAGGTGAGCGGAAGAGCTAATAAAGTGGTGGCGAGAATAGTGCAAAGCCATCAGCAGACTGGCCGTAGCGGCTCCAAGAGGGAGAAAGTGAGAGAGCGGAGCCATCCTAAAACTGGGACTGTGGATAATAACACTTCTACAGACCTAAAACCCCTGAGACCAGATGAGCTACCGCACCCCGAGGTAGATGACCTAGCCCAGATCACCCCATTCTGGGGCCAGGTACTCGGAATTCTCTTTTAAGGATTACTGTCAAAGCTTAATGAGTTTTTGTTGTTTTTGCTCTTTTTTCAGCTATGATTCTTAGGATCGATGCTTTCCAGAAGTTGGCTGAGCTGCTTGTGGGTCTCTCTCTCTGGGTTGCTGTGGGATACTGGGGACGAGGCTGGTCTGTGTTAGAAAATCAGCAGAGGTAGCACTGATGGACTGAGATAAAGAGAGGCCACAGCTGTCCCATCAGAAAGGGGAACAGGGACAGCCAGCCCTGCTCTGCTGTGATTTGGTTTCTTTCTTGCTCTGTTGATGCGGAAAGGAGGAGAGCTGACCTTTGCAGTTAGATCATTAGAGATAACATCTGCAGATCATAAGTTGGACTTCGTTAATCCTTCCCAGCAGAGAGAAGCTGCCCTTTGAGTTTTTCACTTGATTTGTGAGTTTACTGTGACATTTCATGCCAGGCTTGGTTATTTGATTTATAGCCCTCTAGGTTGCTAAGTCTCTACGTTCACTCTGTTTAAAAAAGGACCAAAGAGTTAAAACAAAAGCACACTGTGTTTAAAATGCAGACTTGATTCTGTTGTATAATTTAATGCCTGATAATCACAGAGGACTTGTGTAAGATGCTGAGTATAAGCACAGCATCTAAGGAAACATCTTTAACCCTTTCAGGGTAGTACGGGAGTGAGTTAAGGTTTCAGTGTAGTGAATGGCAAATTGATGAAACTCATTTTAATCGAAAACGTTAAGAACAGGAAGAAACAGGTTTTCAAGTATGTCTTTATTATTTTTTTAAATTAAAAAATTTTAATTGTGGTATAATTGACATATAACATTAGGTTAGCTTCAAGTGTACAACATAAGGAAGAAGCAGATTTTGATTTGCCTTCTAGGTATCAAGCACGTTGAAAGCAGATGGGGGGCAAGGAGAGTTATTCTGAATTATATGATCTTTTTTTATTATTATTAAACACTTTTAAAAATTTATTTAATTTATTTATTTTTGTCTGCATTGCGTCTTCGTTGCTGCGCGCGGGCTTTCTCTAGTTACGGCGAGCTGGGGCTACTCTTTGTTGAGGTGCACAGGCTTCTCATTGCAGTGGCTTCTCTTGTTGCGGAGCACCAGCTCTAGGCGCGCGGACTCAGTAGTTGTCGCTCTTGGGCTCTAGAGTGCAGGCTCAGTAGTTGTGGCACACAGGCTTAGTTGCTCTGCGACATGTGGGATCTTCCCGGACCAGGGCTCAAACCCGTGTCCCCTGCATTGGCAGGAGGATTCTTAACCACTGCGCCACCAGGGAAGCCCCCTGAATTATATGATCTTTGAACAAATAAGTTTTACTACAAGAATTGACTGCTTCTATGCGTTGAATAGGCCCTGACAAAGTCCATGCAGCTGAAATCTAAACCCCTCTGACCACAGATTGAAAGTTTGCGTTGAGACTGGTAGTGTGATCAGACCAAGATCACAGGCAGAAGCATCTGTAGATCTGGGACAAACCTGGGACTTTTAACTTGACCACAAATGCAGTTGCCCTAACTATTCTGTGGGGCCTGGTCAAGAACAAATTGCTCCTTTACAGAGCCGTGGAAGAAACGATAACCTCTAAATCCAATCCTGCTTTTTGAAAGCCACTTTTAGAGATTGTTCTTTCATCTGACAATCTTTTGGCTGGAGAATGAATAATACTCATTTTTGTTTTTCTCAGTGGTAAAGATACTTGTGCTTTTGTCCAAGCCTTGATCTGGACTTTCTACTTCAAAAAATGGGCTCTTTGCTGGATCCTTCCTGGTCATGGCATGTGAGCCCCCAGAGGCAGCAGAAGGTAGATGTAGGCTGTCATCAGTCATCAATTCTTGACAGGCCACTGAAATCCAAATTACATTTCTATTCCACCCCAGCTTCTAGTGCCTCTAGGCATCTAGCATGTTGAAATCAGATGAGTGGGAAAAGAAGCCACTTTCTAGGTTTTCTTTTTTTCAAGCCGGGGGGCTTTCCAACTCCCTTGGGTTCCTGAAGTATTTCCAAACCAGCCCCCAACAGGAGGTAGTGAGGAGATTTAGCCACTGGTATTCTAGAGGTTTCAGTAGAACTCTCTGCCAGTGGATATGGAGACCCACACAGAATTTAGGACTGCTCTGTGTTCCTCCCTCCTGCCTCACTTCCCACACTGCTTCTTTTAATCCTCCTTTTCCCTCATTCATCCCTTTACCGATTAATCTGTGTGCTTCTACTATGAGTCATGCTTTAGGATGGGGATAAATACACTCAAGCTTCTCTCTCTGAACAATGCTGAAGGGCTCTAGTGGGGATAAATCAACAGGTAATTAAGTACCATGTGATAAACAAAGTAATGGCACAAAAGACTATCGGGGGGAAAAGGGTCAGAATGGTGGTGGCCTCTGAGTCAGATCTCAAATGATGAGACGAAAGTGTGGGCATCCCCGGAAAAAATGAAATAAACAAGCATGCGCCACAGCAAGAGCCTTGAGAGGGGCTTGAGGAGTGGGTGTGGCTGGAGAGCTGGGCCATAGGAGGAAGACATCAGTGATTTTAGTGCCACCTGATGGATTCCGTTGGCCGATGAAGAAGCTTAGACCTTATTTTGCCAGCAAAGGTTTGTTTGTTTGTTTGTGCATAGCAGGGCAGTGAGGTGATCACGTGTGTGTTCTAGAAAGATGACTCTGGCCATAGCGTTTGTGCGGAGATGTGTAGAGGTGGGCTGAGCAGACCTGCACTCTCTTTTCCTGACATTCTCTTCTCTGTAGCTCTTTATTGTTCACCTTTATCCAGCTCCCCTCTCTTCCTGGACACCTATCTCTCCCTCTTCCACTTCCCTTCACCTTCTTTCTCTTCCCTCTTCCTTAAGTTAAGGAAGGAGCTGTGGACTGTCTTTCCTGAAGTCATTTCCCAATAGTAGAGCTTCATTCTCAGTAGCTGCCCCTAGGCCTCCATCTACAAAATGGATGGAACTTGTCTTAGGGAACTTCTTCCTCCCGTGCTGTCCATTTGCATGAACTTCGTGTTCAAATTTGACCTAATTTGGGGAAAGGAGTTGATAAACTTGAGAGGGTAATATAGAGAACTACCTAGAATGTCATTTTCCCTTACCTGGGAGAAAACTTCTCAATGAACATATCCTGTCCAACTTGCTCTAAGGCTCATGAACATGGTTCCATTTGACTGAACTCTGAAAGACCAGGCCAGAGGGAGGACCATGTTGTGAAATGTCACAGGACAGTTCTCAGGAAGGGGCCCACTTAATGACCAGAAGTCTCTCCCTGTTTTGGCGGCAGCGCTATGCTCTCAAAGTGGTTGGGTATGCACCCCATCTCCTGGCGCTAACGCCTCATACCCAGACACTAGATTTCAAAACAACGTCTTTCTAAGTCACCATCTGAGGCTTTGAAAAAGACTTCAGTATCCTTGTTTGCATTATAGAGCTGGAAAGAAAATTCATGACCATCTTTACCCTATCCTCTAATTTAGTGGACAAGAAAAATGATGCCTGGGGGAAAATGACTTCACAAAAGTCACACAGACCTATGATGGGAGTTCTGGCTCCAGTCTACTTCTTTTTCTGACATTCTTAGCATCTCAGTTTTTCAATTCTATTTTTAAACAAATGGTTCCACTTCAGTACTTTCCCTCCCTCCCCACCCTTCTCCTTCCCTAAAATTTCTTATTGGCAGGGCTTAGGATTTCTTGGAGCTTAAACAGCTGTATTTCATATTAGCAAAATCATACCAGGAAATTACAGAATACCTACTTCTCAGATTGCATCTTTGGATTAGAAGGTGGGGTGGTGCTGTGGTGTCTGACTTTCCAAGTGTCTGAAATCCTTGCCTCAGACCAACTGCTTTCACTGATTTTCTTTTCCTCTGCCAGTTTTATAAAAGGTTTTCATAGACTCCCATACCTGTCCAAGGTTGGGTCTGGGGGACAGAGGACTGGACTAGGAGATTGCTCCAAATCCTAGCTACTGAAAACTTGAGATTGAGCTCTGAGCCATTGCAGGCAATTGCTTGGACTACAGATGCTGTTCTGCATTTTCTTCTTAATAGCTATAGGTGGGAACCTGTAGGAAAAAGGAATGAGAGTAAGGGAAAAAGCCCAAGCTTATGTTTTGGCTTGTTTGTTTTAATTTAATTGTTTAAACAATTTTTATTGGAGTATAGTTGATTTACAATGTTGTGTTCGTTTCTGCTGTACAGCAAAGTGAATCAGTTGTACATATACATATATCCACTCTTTTTTAGATTCCTTTCCATGGCCATGACAGAGTATTGAGTAGAGTTTCCTGTGCTATAAAAGTCTAGAGGTGCAGCTGTGTGAAGCCTTGATGCATTGTTCTGCTTGGATTTCTAATGATAGAGAAAACTTCAATTTTGAATGACTTCTTCCTCCCTCCCTTTCTCCCTTTCTCTCTCACTCTCTCTCTCTCTCTCTCTCTCTCTCTCATCCTTCCTCTCTCACCCCATCCTTTCCTTTTAAAAAGTGAATCCCTTAGCAACAGTAAGCTATTTTCAAAAAACTTTTGAATTATAATTGGTGTCGAGGAAAGTTTCCACGAGTCTTTTGTAAGCCATCATTAAAAGTTGCCAGTTTAAGGGACTTCCCTGGTGGCACAGTGGTTAAGAATCCACCTGCCAATGCAGGGCACATGGGTTCGATCCCTGGTCTGGGAAGATCCCACATGCCACGGGAGCAACTAAGCCCATGAGCCACAAATACTGAAGCCCGCACTCCTAGAGCCCGTGCTCCACAACAAGAGAAGCCATCGCAATAAGAAGCCCGTGCACCGCAAGGAAGAGCAGCCCCCGCTTGCCGCAAGTAGAGAAAGCCCATGCACAGCAACGAAGACCCAACGCAGCCAAAAGTAAATAAGTAAATAAATAACTTTTTTTAAAAAGTTGCCAATTTAGAAGAGACTCCAAATTTTATGAGCAACTCTAACTCTTCTGCCATTCAACTTCTGCCAAATCTCTAGCTCCTTGACAGTAAGCACAATTTTTTTAGAAATTTATCATTGAATAAAGAAGCGTTGAACTTAGTGTCATATTTGAATACATTTAATATCCATTAAGTACTCATGAAATCTCGGTTCAAATAATGTGTTAATCACTTTAAATTTTCAAGTGGAATATGAAACAGAACAGCATGTTAAAGGTAGAAGTTTAAAAAAAGGGAGTTAAAGTTGTTTCAGGATGTAGATAATTAATAAGAATTTATTGGACTAATGAATACTTTCTTTCCTTTATTTTCTAAGGCAATTTATGTGTGTTGTGATACAACTCAGAATTTCTAAGAACTCTTTACCCAGTATCATGAATATAGATAGACTTAATAACTATATTTGAGGTTGGCAATTTTTATCATTTGAGGGTCATCTACTCAATCTAGCTACATCTGAGACTACTGGCAGTTGGAAGAGAAAGGGAGCTTTCTCTTTCTGAAGGAGCTTTCTCTTTTCCTGTAGCAGCAGGAACATACTTCCCAGAAACACAGCCCCAATCCTCCACTCCCACTCCCACTTTCCAAAGAGGCTGTTCTTCTAGTGACTCTCCTGTTTCCTTTGCCTTTCTGATCATCACCTCACCTTAGCTACTCCCTGACTCCTTTGCCATTGACATAAGATGACATAAGTCACCCCACACTTTCTTTTCTGATGTTGTCATAGGCTGTTCGGAATTAAGCTTACCTAGGGGCTGTGGCCAGAGGAAGCTCAAAAGTTCTAATTACTCATATGTACCTTGCTCTGAAGCTTCTCTTTGTATTTTTTCAAAGTCTCCACAAACTGGAGGACTGCCCCCAGACTGCAGCAAGTGTTGTCATGGAGACTACAGCTTTCGAGGCTACCAAGGCCCCCCTGGACCTCCCGGTCTCCCTGGCATTCCAGGTAAGGATGAGAGAGATGCGTTGTTTCCAGTCTAATTGCAGACTGTGCCAAAACAGGAGCCAGGGGTGAAGCTCAGTGAGTTGGGATCACTTGTGTGTGATCCAAAGCTTATGCATGGAAAATCCAAAAGAGAGTTGGGTGGGGAACTGGGCTTATTGAGTTAATGAGGTGGAACTGTATAAACTATAGAATTTATTACCCATACTGCTTGCAGAATCCCATAGGCATTAGGCATGCTGGGGCCCCAGTTTACAGGCCAGGAGGCCCTTCCCCAGCGTGGAGTCTGGAACCACTGGAGCTGAACAGGTTTATACTCTTGTTTCAGTGTTTCTGCCACCGTGTGCTCCATACAGCGCACTAGATCTAGGCTTCAGGGGATTTGGGAAGTGAGAGTGGGGAGGAGAGCTTGCTGGTCTGGGTTTTAGTCATCTTCACAGTCTCTTTTACTGAGCTACACATCTTTCTGTCTGATTCTAGGTCTAGCTGAGTTTTTCTTCCCTTAACCCCCAGGTCCTTCCATGCTCAGCTGTCTCTCAGTTGACCGTCATGCCTCTCTTGGACTCGTGGGGACATTTTTGGGCTCCAGCACCATATGGTGGCATGGGGCATGCTGTAGAGCTACACTGGGTCCCTCTAGACCCACTGTTCAGCCATCTCTACTACTGAGTGGCACCCCAGACATGGATCATTTGGGGAACTTGCTAGTCTCCTGGGTCAGCCAAGGAAAGGGCAGCCCAGGTGCCCTCTGTCCCAGGACCTCCAAATCTATCTGGGGGTTTAACTGACTTTCTTGTCTCCAGGTCAATTCCTGGGGATAGAACATTTTCTCAGGGTTTGGCAAATGTCTGCTTGCTCTTCTCTGACTTACTCCCATTGATGTTAATATTTAACAAATAAGGTTTAATTTTTCTTAATACTTTTGAGTGGCTTGTCAAATGAAACCAAATATAGAATGAGAAAGTGCTCTGTTAGACTTTATGATCAGTAGCTTGGAATCTATGTCACTGAACATCTAGGGCAGCAGGCAACCCATACAGTGATTACGGGTAGGGGACTTTCAGATCCCTCTAAAATCTTCTTAGGTCTAAACTCTTCTGAGGTCACAGGACAGGCTGGCCTTGGCTACGTGCTTCCCATCAGGAACAGTTTTGTCACTAGCACATTAACTTGTAAACCCAGTCAAAGTTCATTAATCTGGAAGAATTGCAAGCTCGGTATGAAACCTGACCAAAGGTGGCACACAGAATAAACAACAAAAGGGCCTGGAATTCAACAAATATAAAAATAAAGGGAGAGGTATAGAAATGATCTCTTAGCAAAGTAAAGTGAAGAGTTGAAATCATTATCCAAGTCTTGTTTTCGAGATTACTGTTAAAATTTTTTATCAATGATTTTACTTTTCCTCCAGTTATAAAAGTAGTTCGTGTTCTTTGTAGAAAATGTCAAAACTGCAGAAAAGTGTATAGAATGACACAAAAATCATTTGTGCTTCATCCACTTAGAAAAAAATAACCACTGCAAAATATTTTTATGTAATTTGTTCTAGTCTTTTTCCCCTTTGGATAAAACATGTACATATTTTATATTATATACATATATATACACATATACATAGTATCATGCTATCACTATTGATTGATTCATAACCTTTTTTATCTAAAAAGATCATGCTATCAAATATTTTTCTTCAGCATTCTTTTTTTGTGATTATATAACATCATTTACTGGGATGTACCATTTTTTAATTTAGCCCTTTCACTATTGATGGACATTTAGATGGTTTCACATCTTTGCTCTTATAAAGGATGCTTTATAATGTCTCTATGCAATTTTTCATCCAAGTCTTGCTTTACAGGTAAAACAGGCTTTGGAGCCTGGAGCCTTAAAAGTATCTAAGGCTGTTTTCAGTGTCCCATTTAAAAGCGATCCCATCTGATGATGTCACCATGGCTGTGTTTGAGCTTGTTTCAGATGGTCCCCTTTTACAATTAAGTTTGTCATTTTTGAAGAAAGGAGCGGCATTTGTATAAAAACAGATGGTGAGTGTGAGTGACCGGGCTTTCTCATGTGATGATGTCTGGTTGTTTAAGGAAACCATGGAAACAATGGCAATAACGGAGCCACTGGCCACGAAGGGGCCAAAGGAGAGAAAGGAGACAAAGGTGATCTGGGGCCACGAGGGGAGCGTGGGCAGCATGGCCCCAAAGGAGAGAAGGGCTACCCGGGGGTCCCACCAGAACTGCAGGTAAATCGTCTTGGTGCGTCTCCAGATGACCCTCACTCAGGGTCCAGGAATCAGAAGGCTTGAGTGCTTCTTTATCCTCAGTGTCGAGTAAACCTGTCTCCATTTGTTCATCTCCACCACAGGGTGTTTGCAGAAGACCTATGCTGTCAAAGTGCTTTGAAATCATTCTTAGGGAGAAATGTAGGAAGGGTGAAATTCAACACCCTCATTAGACCAAATTACAAAGCAACCCTGAACATCAGCTAATCTCCATTTTCCAAATGAGGAGACATGTTCAATAAAAAGGTTTTTGGCGACTGGAATATGTAAACTTTTAGATGGATAAAATATTATTAAGTAGATATTTGACCATTCCATTTATTTATCAATTTTGTTACATTTGCATATTTAAATTACATATATGGATATTAATACACAAGTCATTCTATCAAATCAGATTTCGTGGCATTAATTTTTATTAAAGGTTTTCTCATCAGTATCTTCTTTACTACTGGAGGCACTTTATTTTGAGTCATGAGACCATATTCATTTCAGCTTAAAGTTTTTTTAATTCATTTATGAGGCTATCATTGGACGTTTTATCTCAAGCCCGCTACCCATTTATCTGTTCTTTTTTTATATATAACTTTATCTATTTATTTTTGGCTGCGTTGGGTCTTCACTGCTGTGCGTGGGCGTTCTCTAGTTGCGGAGAGCGGGGGCTACTCTTTGCTGCGTTGTGCAGGCTTCTCTTGTTGTGGAGCACAGGCTCTAGGTGCACGGGCTTCAGTAGTCGTGGCTCTCAAGCTCTAGAGCACAGGCTCAGTAGTTCTGGTGCATGGGCTTTGTTGCTCTGTGGCATGTGGGATCTTCCCGGACCAGGGATTGAAGCCATGTCCCCTGCACTGGCATTCAGATTCCTAACCACTGAGCCACCAGGGAAGTCCCCCATTTATCTGTTCTTTATTTCTCTTTTAAGTGATCTTCAAAATTCTTGTTGTCGGTAACACCTAAAACTTGCAAATGTGAGATGTGAGGTTAGGTCACACCAAGAAAATTACTAAGTCCGGGTTATTTATTTATTTATTTGGCTAATATTTTTAAGATGGATTCTTCCAAGGGACTCCTATCAACATCGAAAGCTAGCATTTTTTTATTGCTTGTTTCTGGCTGGTATGTGTTCCTGAAACAGTAACTCGTGATTAAAAGTAAGTAACTGAGAGAACATACTGATGGGATCAAATTCATATTTTAAGGCAAGACAAGAAAAATTGAAACATAATTTTTTCTCTGCCCATTTTGGCCTCCTCCCTCCCCTCTAGTGTGCATTGTACATCTGCATTAACCAGACCTCCCCAGTGGCAGAAATAACTGCTCCACCATAAAGATCAGTTTCTCTTCTTTTGACGCCAGACATGTAACTCCTTAGAAGATAACATTACTTACTTACCTTATTAATGTTACTAGCTATATTACTTGTGTTCTGCCTATTTTAAGATTATTTTTTCTTTCATTACCAGTGTGTGACTGAGCTTCCAATAAAAATAATGATGACTAGGGGACTTGAAACAATTGACCAAATATATAGTCCTATAAGATCAATGATTGTAATAGTGTAACTCGGGATATGGGAAGAAGCAACAAGAGGGAGCCATTTCCTGGACCGTAACAGACTAGTAAGACAGGTGGTCCAGAGGCTTTTGGCTACTGTTAACTGGGTCTGGTCCAGTAATAGCACATGGAGTGTCCTGTCAAGGAAATCCTCTCCTGACCTGGGAGTGAGCATTCCTAGTGCAGTGGGACAATTGGTCACAAAATGCCTCCCAAACCTTGGTCGAAATTACGACCGAAAGGGAGGGGATTGTAAAATAAAGAATGTTGCCCACCATCCAGTTCTATAAGAACCAAGTCATTACCACTGCAGTCGTTGACCTACAATACACTGTGAAAGCAATTCAGGGCGGAGGTCAGTACAAGGCACTTTCTGCTCTGGGAAAACTGACAGCACTGGCCCTCAGACAGTCAGATCTTTTCAGGAGAGAAATTTATGAACCCAGTTTCTTGCATCTTACCATTACTTAGAAAAGCACTGAAACCATTAACTAAGATATCTGTTCCTTGTGAATAGCAGTGACCTTCTACCAAGATGTGTGCTTGATTGCAGGGACCCCTTCACCAAAATCACATATATACTGGTTTCTCCCCCTATCCCCACACCTCTTCAGAACGGTCCTCAGAGCTTTCTGAAAGACTGTCCCCTGGGTTATAATCCTCAGGTTGGCTCTAATAAAAGTTTCCAATTTCTGTCTTTGATTACTGATTAATATTTTCATGGACAATACTATAACATGAGAAACTTTCAAAGAGCTATAAGGTACAGCCACTCTATCTGAAATATCAGTGGGGGAAAACTTTACTCTTCATTTGGGCACATGTGGTAGTTGTTTGACCTTGGATAAATTCCATCATTTTGGGGGGAATCAAGTTATTTTAAGGGTAAGCTAAGAGATCCTGTGTGTTACTCAACCTGCTTTTTAGGTTTCGTAACGTCTTTTTTTTTCGTAACTTTTTAATGACTGCTGTTTAATAATTTTAGCAACCTGCGGTCTGTGTGCCAGTATAAATTTACAAAGAAAAGGAGACAGATGCCATCGCCCAAGTTATACGTACCTAATAAGACGGATGGTTCTCAAAGCTAGAAACTAACCCAAATCTGTGAATGGTTATATGCTAGTTAAGGGGCCTTGTAGTAGCCAGTTTAATGGAGAACACCTGGGCAATTATTACATTTGCTCCATCAGCTTTTTAACCCTAAAAACACATTATGGTCATTAGGGAGAACTACTTTCACATGTTTTGAAGGAGGCATTAAAGTAGAATCAAGATTGGTCCTGGGCAGATTGTAATGGAGGGTGACTTCCAGCCCCTTCATCCCCATTTCTAAATCTCATCCTCTGGTGTCACCCCTTCTTCATCCTTCTGTGTCCAGTGCCCTCACACTGTCCTCTGACTGCCCCAATCCTTTCTGTGTTGATTCTCCCAGGCCTGCCTCTCTGTCCACACCCCAAGTCTTCCAGAACTTCAAATTATTTGCTCTCTCCTCTCTCACCCCTCTCCCTTAAAACTTCCATTCATTCAAGATGGATAATCCCAGCAAGTTAAAGAATTTATTGATCTAATTCGCACTCAGTTTCAATGACTCATTTGGACAGGGGACTGGCATTGACTTTCAAATGTGACTCTCCAATGGTGGTACAATTTCCGAGTGTGGGCTATTCCCATACCACCAAGCAATTCTCGGATACCAGCTGGATGTCCTACAATTCAGCTCACTTCTGACACTTAAGAGATCAGTCCTTCGAGACTGCCCCACCCTTCCCACACTTTAGGCGCCAATCCAAGTTCAGGTCATCACCGGTGCTTCTGTCTTCCAATGACCTCCCCCCCCCTTGGGTTTGATTAATTTACTAAAGCGGCTCACAGAAGCACTCAGGGAAACATTTTACTTATTTGCTCACCAATTTATTATAAAAGGATGTAACTGAAGAACAACCAGATGGAAGAGATGCATAGGGCAAGGTGTGGGGAAAGGGGACTGAGCTTCCACTCTCTATCTGAGAGCGCCACTCTCCCCAAATCTCCATGCGTTCACCAACTGGGAAACTCTCCAAAACTTGTCTTTGGGTTTTTTTTTTCGCGGTACGCGGGCCTCTCACTGCCGCGGCCTCTCCCGTCGCGGAGCACAGGCTCAGCAGCTATGGCTCACGGCCCCAGCAGCTCCGCGGCACGTGGGGTTTTCCCGGACCGGAGCACGAACGCGTGTCCCCTGCATCGGCCGGTGGACTCTCAACCACTGCGCCACCAGGGAAGCCCCGTCCTTTGGGTTTTTATGGAGGCTTCATTACTTAGGCAAGAGTAATTAAATCCCTAGCCATTGGTGACCGATTCTCGGTCCAGCCCCTATCTCTCCTCTCCGGAGGTTTGGGTGCAGGGCTGAGAAGGGGGGGATGGGGGAGGACTGAGAGTTCAAAGCTCTCTAATCACGTGGTTGGCTCCACAGGCAACCAGACCCTCCCGAGGGGTTTCCCCAAGTTACCTGATTAACATAACAAAAGACACCTTGATTGCCCTCAACACTTAGGAAATTCTGAGGATTTTCGGAGTTCTCTGCCAGAACTGGGGGCGAATACTAAATATATATTTATTATAAATCATAATATCACAGGTGTCTTTTTGGAGAAAATAACACAGGGCAAACAAAGTTAAAAAGTTGGCTGCAGGACTTTTCGGATCCTTTAGTATATGCTAATGGACATTTAATAGCTATATGTAGAAGATTTCATCCAAATTTTCCAGTATTATTTGATAATAGAATTTTAATATCTCAGAAAGCACTTTAAAGTCTAATGTTCATTGAAACACATGCTCAGAACTGTTGATATATACTTTTAATGATGCATAGCATAAAAATGTTAGAAATCACCATGATTTAATTTTTCTCTGTAGATTAATGTTTAAATTATTTCCAATCTTGCTGTTACAAATATTGGTGAAATAAACTTACTTGTATCGAAACCTCATTTCTCTAAGATAAATTGCCTTTTAATTAACCACCAACTCTTTGCTTAGATTGCGTTCATGGCTTCTCTGGCAACTCACTTCAGCAATCAGAACAGTGGGATTATCTTCAGCAGTGTCGAAACCAACATCGGAAATTTCTTCGATGTCATGACCGGTAGATTTGGGGCCCCAGTATCAGGTGAGAGGTAAAAATAAATGACTGGATTAATCAATTAAGTAACAAAGAGAAAGAAGGAAGGAAGTGGGGGAGGGAGGGAGGGAGGGAAGGAAGGGGGAGGGAACAAAGAAAGAAAGACCCTAAAGGAATAAAGATTTCCTTTTGATTCTGGT